>NW_028324316.1:657500-985000 GCF_058129835.1 Hydra viridissima | reverse complement strand
AATGTTAAACAAGTCAAGCTACATAAATAAATAAAAGGTAATCACACAAAAAAAATTACAATATAAATGATTAAACTCTTTTAAATATTATCATATTACAAAAACTTACCATATTATAAACATTTATAACAACAGGAGTTTGTGGCATTGCTAGGTTTTGCAAACATAACAAATTTCCTAAAAACGGACAGAATATAATGAATGTTATTCCAAAGTCTAATTTAAATTTATTTAAAAAGAACCATATGAATAAAGAAAAGATCTTTTTTACTTAAAGCTTCAAAATAAAGGAAGAATGCAAAAAATATAAGTCTGCAATACTTCAACTTTTTATATGAGGCAATATTCATGAAATATTCCCTATTTATCTTCACTATAAAAATAAAATTAATAAATTTAGCATAATGTCAGTTAAAAAGCAGAAAGTGACAGGTAGCTTACCTTTATACAACTTGTTTTTTAAAGAATACCTTCTACCTAAGCTGACTGAACAACTTGTTGTATTAAGATTGGCTGATTATAATATTTTTTCACAATGGAAAAACTGAGTATCATGATAAAAAAAAAACATTAAAAAAATTTTTAAAGGAACAATTTTTGTATTCTTTGATAATACTCATAATATAAACTTTCAATATGATAAACTCATAATATAAAGCCTTCTTACTGGATTGATGTAATTCTGACAGAATGAGATAAAATTTCTGTAAATTTTACCATTCAAATATATTTTCCTATTTGCTTTACAATTTTAATCACTATAGATCCAAGACAATTTTCTGTTTCAAATTAAAAACACATTCTGTTTTCTAAAAGATTTTTTTCTCTCAAGTTATACAATCTATGGAGATGACTAGATTTTAAATGATAATTGAATTCTTCTGACCATCCATGAGAAATGTTTACTATTGTAGTCAACAACACAATTTTGAAACTGTTTATTGTAGCTTGGATGCATTTGATTTTGTTTATATCTTCCCCAGTGATGTTGAAAGTTTGAAGCAAAATCTCAGTTGATTGATCATTGCAGAGTCCCAGCGAAGTTTTTATAATTCTGATGAATGCTTGACATGGTAAAACACAGCACATTCTTTTGTAGTGAATGAAATGTTTAGAGAAAAACATGCATTCTTGAAATCGCAAATTTGTTGCTGTAAGATTTAACAAGGATATTTCCAAAGCAATTTGACACAACTTATCTGAATTTCCTGAATGTTACAATAAAACAACAAAACTTAGAAAACACCAGAATTCTCAGCCATTTGTTGAAGGAGAACCACAATTTGTAAAAGTTTATGACAGTTATTTCCTGCAATGTAACCACCATAATATGGCTGCTCTTGAATGCAGAGCCTTTTGGATGCCTCTTTATGGCCAGATTGATTGAAGTTGCTGGAATTGACTTTTCCTAGTAGATAAAGCTCAATAGAAGGTATTTCATTATGTTCAATATTGATCTCAGGGTTTCCAACAAGTTTGAGTGAACAAGTTTTTCAAACTTTTTTACTTTTGACACACAGAAGCAAGGTGATTGTGGTATTGATACAAAAAGGCTTGAAAGACCATTGATAAACCACTGTTCTGAAAAGAATCACAGCTGATATCACACCAGCAGCATGGATGCTTGCTTGAATGGGCTTGAATGCCACAACGAAGGTTTGCAACTTTGAGATCACATAAAATGGCAAAATAGACATTGCTAAAATCAATAAAACTAAGGATTTATTTTATGTTATTCTAAGAACCTGGAATATCTTCTCCAATGACAATCAGTAATGTCTTATTTAATTAATTAGGTGAGTAATCTTTAACTTTCTGAATTGAGTTTAACTGTGCTTTGATGATAGGTCAATTATAGCAGGACTCATTTTTAAAAAGTCTTCTTCACTGCCAAATCCCAACTTAATGAGATTTATTGAAAAGTATTTTCTGACTTTAAGAACTTCTTGAACAAGGCTGAAAGTAAGAAACTCTAAACTTTTATACAAAAATATATTTGATCAAACATAAATATTTATGGTAAAAACATGTTTTTGTGAACTAAAAAATTAGAAAAATTTGCAAAAACTTTCTTCACTCTTTACTTCAATTCTAAACCTTTTAATATTTGTCTTTAAAAAATTTGTAACTTAAGTGTGACTGTCATTTTTATAAATTTTTTACTTCAAAAGACTCTAAAAATAGTCAATTGGCCATATTTTTTGGAAGATAAACCAGATAATTGGGTAAAAATTGACATTTGATGTTTGAAGATTAGAGAGAATTTTGTCATAATGAACCAGGTCTAGTCAGAATATCTAGTGACATTGTCTATGATATTGACATCTAAATGCAACCAAGATATTTTTTAAAAATTGCTCAAAGAAAGTTTTTTTTGATAAAACTAAAATCGAAAAATAAAACTTTTCTGATTCCTTGATATGAAATTGCTAATCAGAACAGTAATTTTGTCCTATAATTTTATTTACAAAACATTATCAACAGACTTCTACTGTTTGACCTTACTCTTTTTTCTCCACAGCTATCATCAAAGAATTTTTGGTTCTTTCGAAACACCTAACTATTGTGTACTTTTTAGTATATTGGATAAATATAGCTGGCTTATATTAAACTTTCTAGCTAACTTTATTTACAATCAACCATTTGATAACTGAATATTCTATTGATCTCTGATACTTCCTTTGGTCATGTGATTCATGCAAGGGAATTGCATTTACTAAAACTTAAAATTTTTTGATACAGTTGATTTATTCAAAAGGTTTATGTGTTAAGGTCCAAAGTATTGCTTAAAGTTAAATCTAGATCACTTTATCAGCACTTTTAAAGATTAATACCTTACAGCAAATTTCTCATTTAATTGGATATTCTTCAAAGTCAAATTTATTATTAAATATATTACAGAAAAAACATTTAAATTCATACTAAATTACTTTTTATTTTATACTTAATAAAAAAAAAAGTTCAATAAAAAGTCAAGTATGCTTAATTATATAGTTAATATTAACTAAAGTTGCCAAAAATGAGTTTTAAGAAAAACTTGCTCAGGAATATTTTTCTATACAAATATGCAAATAAAACTTTTTATCTGAATTGTAAAATTCGGGAAATATGGTCTCACTGTGCTCTTTAAACTATTTCATAGCTATCAAAACTCTAATTTAAAAACTCTATTTTTTTCTTTATGAAAATTAACATAACTTAATATAACAAAAAAACGTTTTTAATAAATATACGTGAATGTATATATATATATATATATATATATATATATATATATATATATATATATATATATATATATATATATATATATACATATATATATATATATATATATATATATATATATATATATATATATATATATATATATATATATATATACTGTTAAAAAAATAATAACAATGATAATTATGTATTCAAAAAACATGCCATAATATCATCATCATTTTAATTTAGGTAAAAAAAAAGCTAATTAGTTACATTTTTTAGAATTTAAGTGTTATACCTATGGTAAAAGAAATATCCGTTTTATGAAACTCAAAAGCTTAAGAAAAGATTTTCTAATACCTTTATATTAGGTACGTAAGGTAACAACTGTTATCTTTCTCATGTTTGTTTACAAATAACGCGAAACAAGGGCTTTTATACACGGATAATTTTTACTCGTCAAAATACGGACCCACTTGTAAGATCGTGTTATGAGAAACGTTACCTTCGTTCACAGGATTTCAGGTTGTTTAAGAGTTATTAGGGTGTCAATATATTTTATTCTATTTTTATATTGATTGGCGGGTATTTATTCTATATTCATATTGATTGGCAGGTCACTAACTATATCAGAATAGAGAGACATGGTCGACAAAAAGAAACGTTTTACAAAATACTGCCTAATTAGTGTTTTCATAGAATTTTTACATCAAAAACTAAATGTTTAATAAAGTTGTTGAGTTATAATTGCATAAACCATAGAAAGAAACATTTTAAGACACTATTTCACTTCTGTTTTCATAGAAGTTTTTCATTAAAATATATATTTAAAATTTATTACACAGCTTTACCAGCTTTAGCGATGTAATAAACGCTAAAGTCAATAAACTGGCTGTTACGATGCAGATGCATCCCCGTTGTCCAACTTGAAAGGCAAAAAAATTTTTTTTTTTAATTTGAGAGAAAAAAAATCCATTAAAAATATCTCGCCAAGTTAATTGTAGCACTGTAACTTTCCAAGTTAATTGTAGCACTGTAACTTTCCAAGTTAATTGTAGCACTGTAACTTTCCAAGTTAATTGTAGCACTGTAACTTTCCAAGTTAATTGTAGCACTGTAACTTTCCAGTTAAGTACTGAATCGATATCATAAACCGAAAGACCGACCGAAAATAAAGAAGTCGCAATAACAAACCGAACCTAAGCTTAGAAATAATTTTAAAAACCTGGAATAACTTGATTATTAAGATTGAAGTAAATTTAACAAGATTAAATTGTTTTACTCTGAGAGAAATCGTGGCTGAAAATAAATCGGAAAAAATTTCTGAGTGAAGAAAAAATTGTCCACTACGTTATAAAGAACATTTATGCAAACTTTATTCATGATGACGGTAGGTAGAAATTGGGTAGGCGATTGCTAGGAGTAGTTAGGTGGGCGGTCTAATACTGATTTTTCTTAAAATTGTACATTTAAAAAAAAAAACAACTGTAAAAACAAGATCGTGATTGAATTTAATTTTACTACTGGATTAAAAAATATAAAAATCCTCATGAACGACGAATTTGGTCAATTGTTTTGGGTCTATGACTATTCAAAAAAGGATCAAAGTATTTAGTAATGTCATTATCGCCTCCTTTCCGTTCCTCCTCTATACGTCGGAGAACAGATTTTTCAGAAGGTGTTGCAACAATGATGGGAATATTGCCTCTCTCAGGACGAAGTTCTACAACGCATTTCCCAGTTCTTTCAGCCAGTTCTTGGTGGGTTTCCTTAAAAATAAAAGTTGCAATTTCAGTAAAACTTTTACAGTTCTGGTTTTTTTTCTTCAAAATTGCTTATAAATATTAATACTAGTGCTTAAAAATGTTATTAACATTATACAGTGGTTTAAATAAAGGCGCATGAGGGTTTTTTAAATTTCTTCAAAGTAATAAAATACCATAGATAAAGAAGTAGAAAATTACAAGAGAAACTGATAAACTGATTTTCATTAATTTAACAACTTACATATACATAAAGTTTTAGCGAATGCATATTTAAAAAAACATTTGAAAAAAGGTGAGAAAACTGGTCAACAGTGTTTTTAATTTATTTACACTTTTCAAAACAACTGCTCATTCATAAATATTTGTTAAATGCTAATTTGTTTACTTTCTATCAAAATTTGTATAAAAACTTAACAAGGAATCTATTCATGTGTGTGTGGGGGGGGCGGGGGCGGGGGGGGGGGGGGGCGGCGGATGTATTTATGAATGCATGTATGGTGATTTCTATATCTCATTGAAATTTTGCTGTCGGGAAAAGCAGTATTAGTAAAAAGAACTGAACTTACCTGCATAGCGAGCCCTTGAAAAGTTGCTTTAACGACGGTCAGAGGCGTCGTTCGTCCAACAATTTTACAGCGAATATTCTCAATTCCTGCTAACTCACATATCGCTCGAACTATTCTTTGACAACGTCGACCGTATCCTGAAATGCATTACATTTTGCATCTAATTGCCGCCGTAGAACGATGGCAACAAGTTTTTGTTTTATTTTTTGCATTAATGAACTGCAATTATGCAATCCAAGAATATTTTCCCCAGAAAAACTCTTATAGTAACTATCAATTCTTCTTTAGTAACATCCTCTTTAAGTTCCCAAAATAATTACATACATAATTTCTATATTTTGTGAACTTAACATATAAATATTTCTTCAACAAGCAGCCAAATGTATGTATATACCTGGGACCTTCCTTTCAAACTTTATAGTGGTACTGTTCACCTTTGTTTCTAAGTTGTTATAAACTAAAAAGAAAGTCACAACATTGATAACGTAAAAAAATTTAAATAACATCACTGATTTTAACCTGACATAAAAACAGATCAATATCATCTTAATCATCATTAACTTAATAATAAAGATGGTTTGGTGTGGAATGTGTTTGTCCATTGAGATTTTAGATCGAAGTTTATTACTATTTGTAAGAAAAAAAAAGAAAATAATTTGAAGATAATAAATAAAAATAGAGATTTGATAAAAGTTGGAAAATGACAATTAAGCAAGAGATCGCCAGTGATTTAAATATTCCAATAAAACAAATGTGATGGAGAAGCCTTTTGATTCAGTTTTCAGACTGATCTCTAGAGTATTTCACATAGTTAAACTCTTAACTATATAAAAAATGAGCAAATGTAGTGAATAACGTACTTGTTTTATCATCGTGGACGGGAACGTAATGAAGATAGTTTACAGCTTTGTTTTTTGCCTGAAAATCAACAAAATTAACAAAATTGAATTTAAAAATTGTTTCAAAAAAAAAAAAAGAAAACAAAGAACCCTCGTATTACCCACATCAAGGACATTTGTTGGTGAATATGAGGTTTTATGTAAACAAATTTGTAAACCTTTCGGATTGCTGATGCAGCAAACGATCCTTTACCAATTGCCCAACCTAAATTAGCAATAAAGTAAATCGTTGAGGAAAAGTTTAAATCTTTGGCTACTGAGAAAGTCATACACAGAGAATACTACAAAGAAATACTTCAGAGAAAATCATACACTTTGAATTAGAATGAACACTTTGATTTAGAATAGTTATTTAAAATGGCGTGCAGTTATATCAAATGTTATTTCTTGCGCAACAAAATGTAAACTATTTAAAATATATATATTTATTGGTAAAGTAGTAATAAATTTTTTTAATAATTTAAATATTTTGAATGTTAATGTAAATTTACCTATTTTTCCAATTGAGAAAATAAATTAACATTTTTGATTTTGATTAAAACGAATGTTAAAAAACACGAGTTAAAGAGTAACTTATTTTTTAACTAAATAAGAAGAAATCACTGGACACCTTAGAAAACACTTTTGGTGATTAAATAAAACTTATTTATTAGCAAGGGGAAATTCAATTTTCTAGCAAAATCTAGAAAATAAACACATACAAATAGTAGAAAATAAACACTTGCAAAAAAGAAACTTATTGTAATTATGGACCTTAAAACAACACCATTTGCAACCATTGAACAAGTTTTTGTTTAATGGGTTAAGTTTACAAATCATTTTAAAAGATCTGCTTTCAATAAAAATGTCTAGCAATTTCTTTGAGAAAAATTCATGATAGAATAAATATTATTTTCATGCATACTGGCTCTTAAATTTTTGCTACTTAGAACTTAAAAATTACTAAAAAGAAAACATTTTGTTTTAGAACTCACTAAAAAATTTCAAACAAATTAATATTATGGTTATTACAAATACTTTTAGCAGTATTATCTTGATTAACTTATTAACAGAGTAAAGAAATACTAAACCAATCAAGTATTTGACTGAGCTAATTTATTTATTTTTAGTGTAAAATGTAAAAAAAATTTTTTTTTGTTTTTGTCTGACCTTTTTGAACAATTTAAAGAACAATAAACCTACCAATTGCTCCTTTTCCATTGCCGACCACAACTATTGCACTTGTTCTCCTTCGTTTACCGTTTCCTCTGGTAACTGACACTTTTTTAACCTATAGAAAATTGCAGAAAATATTTTACAATCATTATAGTAATATAAATCATAATATTAAAACTTAACTTATGATGATTACAGCATCAAGTAAATTGACATAAACCTGTCTGAAAGACCATTAAATTTTAAATTCTTGTAAGACTTGACAAAAAATACAGTTCTGAAGTATTCAAAACGCTGTTATCAATGCATACATCTGGTATGGTTTTATAATTTACTATTTTTCTTACCTCAATCACAATTGATTTGAAATCTTCTATAACCTCTATAAAAAAAATCCAGAAATGATTTGTAAACCTCAAAGTGCAATCTCATTCTCAGTGAGTAATCAATGAATAAATTATTAGTTATCATATATTTGATTTATCATAGTGCTAAACCAAAACAAAGATCCTTTAAGAACCTAAATAAAGATTTTCTAAATGTGTTAGAGCAATTTAGTCCAAAAACCTTTAAAAAAAAAAAAGCCTGATTAAAAAAAAAAAATGCCTTAAAGGATAAAAATTACCTTTATTTGGAGACTCTGGTGAACCAGCATATCTTCCAGGCCATGATGTACCACTCCATCCTCGCAAGGCAGGATCTAACTTTGGTTGTCTATTTTTATCAGACTTTGCAAGAGGATTAGTTTTAGGTGATCTTTCTGCCTCTTTGATAGACAAAGGTGCATTTAAACCTGGAAACTGCATGTTAGCTTTGCCTGTGTTTACAAAAAAAGACAGAAAGCATTTATCACATATTTTTCAAATATTCATTAGATTCTTTGACAAAGTTACCTTAATAATAGTTATGTATCAACAGTACAAAATGGATGTGCTAAGATTAAAAGAAGGTCCTTATTCACTACTAGTTTTTTTCAAAAGAATCATGAAAACAAAGTAAAAAGAGAATTAATTCAGGATTACTTTAATAAGAAATATTATATAAGATTAAGAGCAATTTTATGATAAAGAAGATATAATACAGAAATGTTTTATACACAGAGTTTCATCTGACATCAAATTTATTGGGCAATTAATTTTGTTTGACCATCACCTCTTTGGGTGCAGAATAAAAGTTAGAAAGATTAAACTGAGTTGTCTAATATTCATAAAGAATATTTCCAGTGTGACCAAATCAATTGCAATTCAATCAAAATAACAGAAACTTACATATTCTACTTCATCTATTAAATTAGGTCCTCTGCGTAACAAATTTGATATATAAATAAATAATAAGGCATGCAATCAAATCAATGATGGTTTGAAATAAAATGTACTAAAAAAATCCTCCAAGGACAACATTCACCATGTGACTAATGAGACAATAATTGATTAATCAGCAGTTATTTGAACTTTTTTTTTTTATTATTAGAAAAAAAACCAACAACAATCATGAAAACTTTCAAATTGCAAAAGAAAAATGTTAATCTTTTGAAAATCACCATATTCTGATTGAAATCTTTAATTGCAATAACCAATTTTCCCTCTTCAGTTTAATTAACTTTTTCCTATTTAATTTAAAAGATAACTTAGTAAAGTTTGCAGTTTAAAGACATTTAGGTAGCTGTAACTAATCTCTATCCATTTACAGTCACTTATTGCTCAAGGTTCATTCCATTCCTCAAAGAAAGTAATGAAAGTATGAAAATGGTGATTGAGAGTTACAATTATACACCTGGCTAGTGATAGGGTAAAAAAAAGCAAAGAGTAAAAAAGCTTTAAAATGGATAAATAGAACTTAATTTTGAAACAACACTTAAAAGTTGAATCAGTTTTAGAGTTGCACAAGTGAAAAAAACAACTGCTTTTGAGTGGAAGTTAAATAAAATTTAAAAAATTAACATTACGCTGATAAACTAAAAAAATGCAACACGCTAATTTTTTATACATACAAAATTTACCCAAATAAAACCAACTAATTCAACTATATTTAAAAGCATTGAGTAATTGATAAAACTGTTCATACAAAATCCTCTCAATATACAATCTTCTCAATGCAAAAACCCTTTCAGCAACATGATGAAAATTAACACCAAAAAAAGGCTAAAAAATTTTTTTTTCACCATTCTGCTGATCAAAAAAAAAAGGTAAAATTTTCATACCAAATTTTAAAAATTCTCCTTCAACTTGTTTTGCAGCAGTTCTTTTCTTACCACCTCGTTTACCTTTACCACTACTGACTGCTTGCCATAACTTATCATATTCTCCTAAACAAACAAAAAATATTAAAAACAAAATTAAACATAAAACAAAATTTGAAACAACAACAAAAACCCAAATGCAGCTTTCATTTGATTACTTGATAATTACTGCAAACCTTAAAAAACATTTTTTGTTCTTAAGGTTAATAACATGCTTCACTGACAAAACTGAAAAGCTGGTGTTCAAATTGAAATGAAAGTGATTAAAACTAGAAAAATATAGTTACCAATAACATAGCATCTTTTACTTAACCAAGTCAATGAGGATCTGCCTACATGATTGTTAAAATCTCCATACACTAAAGAGATAGATCAGTACATATAAGCTTTTAGTAACAAAACAAATATCTAATAGAAATCTAGGCCTACAAAATTATTTGGTTAAATAAGAACTGCTTAAAATATTATCATTATCAATAATAATATTGATAATATATTAAGCAATCAAGAAGTAAATTAGTTCAAGGAAAAAGTAAAAGTGAAAAAGGATGTACAAACAAAACTTTTAAAAAGTTTTTTTACTATTTTTAAACTTGTTGATCTTTAAGCAAGGTAGTTGGTAAACTTCTATAGGTAACTAGCAATGACCTTAAGTAGTGTAGCTGATTTTTATATTCATTAACTTGTAGGCAGCTTGTTATTTATTTTGTATTCTCAAAATCTCTCCAATAATAATATTCTTTTTTTTCCCCTCATGCTGAAATCTCTTTTGAACTAAGCTAGCATATCTTATTAAAATATCATATTGATGTATCACATTTACATCAAGTGAATTGCTTTTTATAGTTAATTAACTTACATTTCCTCTTGACTTAATTTTTTAAACTTCGGATATGATAACTTAAGACGAAATGTTCTAATTTCAACTTTAGATATTCTACAGATAAGACTCTATATTTTTACTTTAATAATACAATGATGATGATTAATTTCTCTTCTAACCATTCATCGAAGAAGCAGATGTGCATGTATTTGGTGAAATTCAAACTATATTTAAAACTATTTTCATTTTAAATCTTCAGTGAACAAAACTTGCATTTTACAATCAACAATCATTTCAAAAATATATTAGAGCTATTTGCTGACTCAGTGAATTTTAAAAGATATTGTTTTGATTGTTAAAACATATAGGAACTCTTCATAAACCTTTGAGGCTTCAAGTGAAAAGTATGACAAAAAATGTTTTCTTTTTAACATTGTTAGCCTGAAATCTAGAAAATGAGGTCTAGAAAGTTCCTCAATTGAGGTACATTTTTTATTTTAAAAAATGTGTAATCCAAAGGGCTTTCCAATTGAGCAACTTTTGAAGTTTCCTTTATCAAGTTTACCTTATATTTACTGTAAATTACTTCCTATTTTCTAAAATATAAAACATAAGATAATTTCAAAAACTGTCTGATTTCTTTTCGTAGTACTTTATCATAGACTTTGATTTAGTAAATTCTCTAATAAATCTTTTTAATTGCTCAGAGCACCCAAGAGGCATATCTAACAGAACTAATAAAATATTCCACTGGCTGAGTAGGATATGGGATAACTTTCAAGTTTTGTTAATGGCAGTTTCAGACAAACCTGCGTACTCAACTCACAATAATTATTAGCTGTAAAACCAATTTCAGTTTTTTGAAAACATGTAGGCATATTAATAATATATTTTAAGCTCATGCAACAACTAATCTTTTTTCAGCCAACTTATGAATAATCCATGTTTGTTATCATGGCCAGTAGAAGATTTTCTTGTGCAAACAATGAATTAATTGAGTATTAATAGGTCATCTATTTCAGTAATTTCTAGAATGGAAAAACTTAGTAATGTACATCCTAAGTAGTTTGCTGTCTGTTTTAAGCAAGTTGAGTAAGCTATTAGTTCAGGATATTAATTAGGTAATTCATTTATATGTTGTCCAGAACTGTAAAACACTTTTTGTAGGGATCTCTGATCATCACCTCCAGCACCTCCATTCCACTATCACATCTCATGCAATTAAGGTAATTATTTAACACAAACAATCAAAACTAAAAAAGTTTCATATCACCAGTTATTTCTTCAAAGAATAGATACCAGTAGTAAAAATATTTAACTTGACTATTCGCAAAAAAAAAAAAAAAAAAAATTATACCTGTCTAAATGAAAGTTATTGATAATTTTAAAGAAATCATTTATTCTTTATTTAAGAAAAAATGACTTTAAACGTGGGAAAAACACATTTACCTTATATAAATTTCAATTTAATGAGGATCTAAGATCACACAAGTTTTTTTTACATAAAATAAGTTTTTATGCTAATACATAATAATATAGAAATGACATTAGATAGTAAGTTAAAATTATGTATTTAATTACCTAATAAATAATTTGAACAACACTTAGAATGCAGGGCAAATCTTTGGATTAACAACTTTGAGATACCAGGGCAAATTCTAAAGCTCATCTTTACATACTACAATCTTGCTTGCATTAATTCTGCAAGAAAGTAATAGGAATACTGACAGCATCAATATACATAAATTATAGTAACATAAAATTTAATCATAAAATAAAATAACTTAAGAATAATTTGATATACAGTCATATACATTCTGTGAACACTAATAATTTGAAACATCTATATTCATACAGTGAACACTATGTTATGATGTGTACATTTCTAACTCCAGCACTATGTTCTTAAAAAATCATGTTTTTGCTAGCTTAAAAAAGGCGAAAAAAATCAAAAAAAATATTTGTTTAAGAGAAGAAAAGAGAATAGAAAGAAACTTTTAAACAAACTGAAACGCATTTAAAAAAAAAACATTTAAAACATTTTTTCTCAACACCAAAAAAAATTATGGCGAGTCATTCAGGTTCACCTCATAACAACAATAATCCTATTATGTTCAAGTTTATCTATATAAATCAAAAATTTGTACAATTCGTGTTATCTCAATAAATTCTCGTTGAATTTAACCCCTTTTGATTTGGTCGCTCACATGTAAATTAATTTTAAAAATCTTTACATATAGGGTTATCTGATAAGTTCTTGCTGCTTTTTTAAATTAAAAAATTTGCGATTGAAATGAAATGCTTTTGGTATAATGTTTTGTGTTAGTCAAAAAATAATTTTTTTGCTCTGCGAAGAAAGTCTATTTGGTTTTTTTGTTTGGATTCATTTTTGTTAATTTTTAGAACATTTAAATGGAATGTTTAAAAACAATTTTTCCCATCTGAATATGAAAAACTATAACAAATCCAGCTAAAAATTGCCATCAGGAAACTATTTTACAACTTAAACTATGCTTACTTTAAGCAAAAAACCCTTATCTAGCCAGCATAGCTAAATAGTAGTATGTCTTAATAGTGAAAAAAATGGAATGATACAAAATTTATCTTCTGACTTTTCCAAAATTGTTTTAAAAATCACTTTTCCAACTTTTCTAGCCTTTTTGGACACTATGCATAAAATTTCTAAACTAATCACATCCATGCAACACTCAGTCCCTAGAAATTTATAAACAAATTCATAAACAAAATACTCCTCTCATTGAAATGACAAGTGATTGCTATGATAAGGTTAAAATAAAGATTGGGCTTCTTAAAAATGACGTAATTTAATGCACTTAAAAATATGATTAAACCAGCAAAATAACAATCACAAAAAAGGAATTTTATTCTGGTCAACAAAATATTTTTTGATAAAAAATATTTAGTTGATCTGAAAACACACCTAATACTAAGCATTTATATTCTTTAAACAGAAATATGTTATTCCTGTAATTTACATAATTATATTCTTATTTTCAAGTCCTATATTTTATTTTGTGTATTAAGTTTACATATAAATTGACTGACAGGAAGTAATCCACTGGTATTAAGGATTGTAGCCCTCCCAGTAATCCAAATGGTTAATTTGCAGTTAGGAGATTTCAACACTTACAAGTGTGAACAAGAAGCGATAATCAAAGATTTAAAAAAGTTAGTAGAAACTTTAACAAAAGATAGTTCAAACTTGACTAAAAGAGTTCTTGAATTAGAAAATTCTCAATATAAAACTAGTCCAGCAGTGGCAGGTGATTGGGCTAGTAAAGTGAAAAAGACTCCAGATCAAATGCAAATTATTATTATTATCGCAAACAAAACCAAGGAAAGTGAGAAAATAACCTGGTTACTTTCGGTTTAGAGGAACCAGCATCAAATGATAAAGTCAAAGCAATCGAAGAAGATAAACAAAATATTAAGAAAATCATGCAAAAGTTGAAGGTCAATGTCAAAATAAAAATTGTTATCAAATTAAAGTCAAAGAATGGATTTTAAGCTCCTCATACTGTTGTTTTAACTGATAAATCTCAACGAAATTCTGTTTTAAAAAAAGCCAAAGAATTAAAGAAAAATAAAGCCTACAAAAATATTTTTATAAATCCTGATTTGACTAAATCTGAACAGTACAAATCGTAGCTATTGTGAGAAGAGTGTAAAAAAAACTAAATAAAGACAACATTGACTCTGCAAATTATTACATTATAATAAGAAATGACAAGGTAGTAAGAATTAAGAAATAGCAATTAAATGCCAAAAAATACTTAAATTACATAACATGCTTTAACCTTGAAACTAGCAATAAAATAAACAGCGGTGGAGTTCACAGCCTTAATAAGTTGCTAAGCAATAAGACAGTTATCGAATCAATAAACTTTCATGACCTTAAGAATTGTGATTTAAGAATAAACAATGAACACATTACACAAAAATGCAAAGAACTGATGGTTTGGTACACAAATGCAACGTATCTGAATAATAAGATTGATGAATTAAGGTTACAAATTGAAATAAATAAGACAGATGTTATTTGTATCACAGAAACTTGGTTTAAAACAGAATCAGATGTAAACATAAATAACTATAATATTTTCAGAAGAGAAAGAAAGACTAATGAAGGAGGTATTTGTATTTATGTCAAACAATGTATTAATCAGTTTTAATTAATCAGTTTGAAACAAATATTTTACAGTTAAACAATAATTTTATTGAACAAATTTGGACTTGTTTATGTTTAAGAAAAAAAAAAATTCTAATTGGATGCATTTATCGACCACCAGATATATCTCATGAGTACAATAACTTTATTTTGTTATCAATTAATGCTGCCAGGAAAAGTATTTATCAGAAAGAATACAGTGATCTCATTATTACTTCAACTATAATTCAATAGATTGGTCTGACAAGATTGTCTTTTCTCAGCAACTCTTGTCAAAACTAGAAAAAGACATTGGTGTTTTTATATCAAGTAATTTGAAATGGGTCAAACAAGCTAAATATGCAGCCAGTAAAGCAAATAGTATGGTATCACTAATAAATAATACATTCAAGTACAAGGATAAAGATCTAATAAAAACACTGTATTGTATGTATGTTAGACCAAATTTAGAGTTTTCGATTCAAGCATAGAGTTAATATTATACAAAAGATGTTAATGAACTAGAAAAAGTTCAACGAAGAGCAACCAAAATGATACTGGAACTAAATATCATGACTAAGAAAAAAGATTAGAAATTTTGGATATGACAACTTTAGAGACTCGGCGGCTAAGAGGTGACTTGATCCAGTAATTCAAGTTATTTAAAGGTATTGAAAAGATTGATATTAAACAAAATCAAGCAATGAACTCTATTTGCTCATCAAGTCCAGCATCTAACCTTAGAGGGTGAAACATAGATTGAAACCTGAACTGGTTAGATATTTTTGAAACTTTTGAGGGGATTGCAGAAACAAAGATGTTTTCTTGAATTTTGGCAAATAAAAAAAGAAAACGTTTTCAAAATTGGTTTTTAAGTATATAATTTAATCTTTATCCATTTATTTATTTACTTTTAATCTTTGTCCATTTATTTATTTACTTTTAATCTTTGTCCATTTATTTATTTACTTTTGCGTAACTTTATTTCTAAACTAGAAACTGATTAGCAATAAAATCAGAAACAGTTAATAAATATTTTAAAAATAGAAATCCAGTGATATTGAAAGACCAATTTATTACTTGAAGGCGGGTGTTACTTTTATTTGTAATTTGAAATTTTAAATAATAATCATTTAAAAAAGAAACAACGCTCACCACCTCAACTGAAGTTTATTCGTCATGTGACCGTGAGCCGAGTTTGCGACCATGTGCAGAACAGCACCACTGATCTCAAAATATAACGTTATATTTTTAAGGTTATAAATATAAAGTTATATTTTGAGATCAGTGAATAGCACTTACAAGTGCCATTATAAGTG
Organism: Hydra viridissima; assembly: GCF_058129835.1. Lineage (NCBI taxonomy): Eukaryota > Metazoa > Cnidaria > Hydrozoa > Anthoathecata > Hydridae > Hydra > Hydra viridissima. The sequence goes on along the minus strand of NW_028324316.1, from coordinate 968,855 downwards.
CAAACATTATAAATAAAGTTTTCTGGTTAACTATGCAGAATTGAGTATAGTGAAATTTTTATTTGTACTTACCGTCAGTTGCCTTAGAAATTGAAAAATTGCCATTTCTAATTAGATTGGATTTTGAAGAGATTTTGATAAAAATGCTGTGGCGGCAACATAACAATCAAAATATATTCGATTAAAAGGATTCTTTAATCTTCATAAGATTACTCGGGTGATTTAAGGCCAGTCCTCGAATGATTTCAGGCATGTCTGGCTTTTATCAGTGTTCGGTTGCACCACTAAACATTTCTATTGAGCATAAATTTATTTGGCAAACAACTCACTAAAATGAACGTTACCAGGCAAAAGTTGTTAAAAATTCAAATGTTAATCTTTTATGAGGTTATGGGTTATGACGGCATTTATCTTTTCTGAAAAAAGGAGAATATCTTTAAAAATAAACAAAATAATCTCTATGCACAACTTTTTCAGTAATGTTCAGCCTATGTACAGTCTAATATGCAGTCTAGTACACTTCGATAATTGTTATTATCTACTTGCACAACTTGTGATTTGTGGTACGATTAGAAAATCCGGCGTTTTTTTAGTAACTTCCGGTGTCGCGTTAAATAAGTAGCTCGTTAAAAAAGTAGAAAAACAGTCCTACGCATGCTCAGGTGATTTAAGGCCAGTCCAAATTTTTATGGTAGTTCGTCCTACCTTCTATAACTTCTTTTTAAAAAAAACTGTTTTTGAAAATTTGTTGTCTAAGCTGAATAATACTTAGCAAAAGTTGGGCTAAGTTGAAAAAAATATTATTGACAAAAATATGGTGGATGACGCATATTGTCCTTAAACTTAAAGATGAATGTTTCAAAAAACAAGGTTTTAAATTGTTAAGCACAACTTTTCTAGTTATCTACAAGCTAAAAGACATCGATATTAAATTATATTGTTTTTTCATACTTTGATTCAGAAGGTAAGGTAGAAAATCCGACATTTAATAATTTCTTTCAACGACGTACAATGAAGTGTCGAGAACTCGGTAATACTTAGCGATTTTGTTTTGAAAGGCTTTTTGATGACCGCATAAACAAAATGGTTTCTGTCGGTCGAAGTTATTCGCAATGATATATATTAACTAGATATCTAACTTCATAAAAATTCAGTTAGAAAATGTGAAGCAAGTTTTTGACGGTTGTAAAGCCGGTAGCCGCAGCAAAGAAGAAAAATTCCTGGCGATGTTGGTTAAAGGCCGTTCTCCATTCAGAATTTTTTGCGCTTAGGCGGAAATTTACGCGCTATAGTTTGCTCTTGGGCGGAAAACTTCAAGCGGAATTTAATCTCCATTTACCGCGCTGAATTTTGTATTGTTTTGTTTTTTTATAAAAAAAAAAAGGTTTTAAATAAAAGAAATCTACTAAAAAAGAAAATAACTTTGAAAATACGAAAGGTAGGACAACACAATGCTAATTTCAATGAGGTCTTGCGAAGAGCTGTCGGCGTGTACAACACAAGGCATTTATAGTTAAAGGGATACATATAAACAAAATGTATATGTACGTATATATATATATTTTATAACTTAAGTTAAATGTTGTATTTATGCTTTAGTAAATATTTCTTTTTTAGAAAAAAAACTATTTTACTTAGAAAATAGTTTTTATTCCAAGTTCCAAGATCATTCTATAAAAGCATTCTATTCCTGTAAATTTATCTTATCCGCCTAAATAAAAAAAACTTACTTTTAAAACATTATAAATTAGAAAACCTAAGTTGTTATCAGAAATTATTTCTAAATCCGATCAAAAAAGTGTAAATACAATAGCACAAATAACCAAACAAATTTTATATGGCCATTTGATCCACTCTCAGGGGTCTTAGTATGAGTCAGAGGGGTAATAATCTCTAGATTAAACAAGTATTGTAACTATGTTTTCTCGAAAAGCAACCATAAAAGGATTTATATGTTGACAGTTTTGGAATGTACAAATGGAATACTTTCAAAATCAAAAAAAATAATTTATGGGATATGATATAAGGTCATAAGTCACCTTCAGGGTACCCGTGTAAATGTTTCTGTAGGAAATATATTATAGATGACGCTACAGGTTTTGCATTGAGCAGTTTCATTTACTTTGCTCTTTAAGAAATGCTTCCAAACAGGAGCGTTGCTTTTAGATTCTTGGAAAGTCATTTTAAAATTGTTTTTCTAAATTGATTTGAAATATTATTATGCTTCAAAGTGAAACAGTTTCAAACTACGTGTAGGCTATAATGGTATCCAACATCAACATAATAAAAATTTTTATGTAAAAAAACAAACAGGAACCGATTTTCCGAGCCAAATAGATCAGGATCTGGATCTCAAATTAATGATACGGGTAGCCGGTTCCGGATCTTGGATCCGACTATGCCCTACACAGTACACTGTCTCCACATATTTTACTTCATATAAAAACTATTCTTAGACATTTATAATTTTCCTTTCGATTCTGCAAAATATACTGTTGTGAGTAATGCACTTTTATATTGGTTGTTTAGAGCTCAAAAGTCATTACTAATGTCTAATAAAAATTGCACGGTGTGTGGTTATGTTAAAGTTACACTTTAGTCACTTTTGTGTTACTTTAACAAAAAAAATAAATTGGTAATGACTTTGTAGTTCTGAACAACTAACCCAAAGGAAACATATTCACACGCGATCGGTAGCTCTTGCTTTTTTGTGATTACTATTTTAATAGAAGGCTTAAATCTAAGCAGTGCCAAATTTACCTAAAAGTCAACGTTTCTCGGCGTTACCTCCAGTTTGTACATTTTGGACTTACAACTATAACTATAAGTTAAATAGAGCTCAAGTGTTTTATGTTGTGAAGTAGCATTAAATATATTAACATCAATAGCAATGATGTTTTCTTCACCAAATAAATTAACGCGCTCGCTGCCGAGCTATTTTGAGCTATGCGTTATTTCTTTGCCGAGCCATAATGTTTACAATGATTAATTTTTGCCGAGGCTGTTTTACGTGGTTTCATTCTCATTGCCAAGGCTAGATATCAACATTTCAATAAATAAAATATTTTTAATCTGAAATAATTCTATAGTATTTTTTATTCTGAATATAACTGACAAAAAAAAAGCACTACGAGTATTCTCGTAGCTTGGCAATGGGGAAGGAATTTTTTTTCTACAGTGCCGAAGTACTCGTAACACCGTAATGAGTATAACTCATTGCTGTGACTACATCTTTTCAAGATGTAATTGAGAACTTGAAAATTGTAATTAAGAAACGTAAGATGTAATTAAGAAACACAACATGCAATTAAGATACTTTAAAATGTAATTGAGAAACCCAACATGTAAATAAGAAATTGCAATATGTAATTTGAAATATATATTATATTTTCTCAATTACGACTTTCATCTTCTAAATTACATCTTAAGTTTCTTAATTACAACTTTCATCTTCTAAATTAAATCTTACGTTTCTTAATTACATCTTCCATGTTCTAAATTACATAATGCGACTTCTAAATTACGTGTTGTATTTCTCAATTAAATCTTACGTTTCTTAACTACAACTTTCAAGTTCTCACTTACATCTTGAAAAAGAGTAGTAATGTACCTTATTTGATGCATTATTATTATAGTGTTTCAATTTTTTTGCACATGCACATTGGCAGTTATCATGAGTAAAAAAGGTATTTATATTTTGTTTTCTTAATTCTAAATCGTTGTGTTTTTTAGACTAGAAGCTAAAATATATTTGATAACTACATTATACTGTATGTTATTAAAAATGTGAAAAAAAATTTGAAGTACACAATAAGATGTTTTTTAATACATTAAAAAACATTTTAGTGTGCACTTCGAATTTTTTACACAGTATACTAGTTAATGTGTTTTATAAATGAGTGATTTCTTTTTTATAAAAAAGAAATTACTCATCTATAAAATATTCCACAATTGGATCAGCACATATGATAATGGAAGATTGTGAGGATAGTGAAGATGATGATATTAAAGATTCGGATTCATTTTTCACTTATACTACTACGTCTTCGAGCTTGATTGCATCAGAATCAGGTTCTGAAGATATTAACACTGAAGAAAGTGATGACAATCAGTACACAGACGTTCATCTAGCAGCCACTGCAGAAGATTTTTTAATGCCGCCGAAAAGAGCTAGAACAACGGGTGGTCCATCTAGAAATTCAAACCAATGGAAAGATGAGCCGAATATTGTAAAACAAATCGAATTTACTGCCGTTCCTGGTTTGAAGATATACATGGAGAGCAAGAAACCATTAGATTTCTTTAGACTATTTGTTACAGAAGAGCTTATAAATACTATGGTAGTTGAAACTAATCGCTACGCAACGCAAGAAATAAATAAGCAGCGTCCCCTCAGAAGAAGCTCACGTTTTAAAGATTGGAAACCAATAAATTCAGAAGATATGCGGCAGTTCCCTAGAGTTCTTCTACATATGAGGTGTATCAAAATGCCATCTTTAGAACACTATTGGTCTAAGAACAGTCTCTATAGATTTCCCTTATTTTCTAGAATAATGTCACGAAATAAATTCCAACTAATATTACGGTTTTGGCATTTTATTAACAATGAAGATTCGGGTAGTGGACGCTTGTGTAAAATTATTGGACTTCTCGATCACTTAAATAATGCAATGGATAACATCTACTGTCCTAATAAAAATATATCAATCGATGAGTCAATGATGCTTTGGAAGGGACGTCTTGTATTCAGGCAGTATGTGAAAAATAAAAGACATAAGTATGGTATTAAGTTCTATACGCTTTGCGAATCAGATTGTATTGTACTAAAAGTAAAAATCTACTCTGGCGAGACAACTCTCGATAAACATTTGTTGGGTCAAACGGGAGCTATTGTTTTAGATTTAACGGAAAAATTTCTGGGAAAAGGTTATCACCTGTACACCGATAGCTTTTACAGTTCCTTTGAATTAACAAAGCACATGATAAATCAAAAAACATATATTTGTGGTACTTTAAGAACTGACCGAAAGTCAAATCCAAAAGAGTGTACAAAAGCAAAATTGAAACAGGGAGACGTTATAAGCAGAAGCGGAGAGGGTGTAGTGGTTGCTAAATGGAAAGACAAAAGAGACGTGCTAATGATTAGCAACATGCATTCGTTGCAAATGATTGAAGTGACAAACAGAAGAGGAGAGAAGAAAATGAAACCTAACATTATTAAAGATTACAATCAATATATGTCAGGAGTAGATAGGGCGGAACAAATGGTATCATATTATGATTGCCTAAGAAAGACAATTAGATGGTATAAAAAAGTGGCACTTCATCTTAATTTAAATTAGGTTCTCTGGATTTTTAAGTTAAAATCTTGAATGTAATATTTTCTGAAACCTGTTTGTGAAAATAGACCTCCGTTATGTATCGGCGAATGTTTCAGAATGTATCATTCAGCAGAATAGATTTACACTTAAATTTTCATGAAAAAAAATTAAATTAATATTGATGTTTTATTTTTATCTGTTTTAAGCTATTTCTGTCTTTATCCGCATTTAAATTAGGTTCTCTGGATTTTTAAACTAAAATCTTGAATGTAATATTTTCTGAAACCAAATGTGAAGCCAAGAGAAAAAAAAAAAAAAAGAACAGACAAAGCCAGTCATGCACAAATATTATTTGAAATAAGTTAGTATAACTACGAGTATTCTTGTAGTTGGCAAATAAATGACGCCAACTTACTACGAGTATACTCGTAGTTGGCACTTTTTTCGCTTTTCAACTTCAGTGGACAATTTCAAACATAGAGTTTTGATTAAATTCTTTCAAAAAAAGCAATTTAAAATTATTTATTTTTTTTATTTATTAAATGCAATATAAAGTTCTTTTTTTTTATTTATTTATTATTTACTAAACTTTTACGCTAAATATTCTAAAATAGTTCTATTTAAAGCTGTAATTCTTTTGCTAAATCCACATCTGCTAAACCTTAATTACTGGTGAATCCCTAAGCTAGGTCATATAGCAAAGTGTTAACAACAATTTCCGGTTTCAAAAATCTTGTTGATTGTTTTGATGCTCCTATAGAAATTTGATTATCTTTGTTAATGAAAAGTTGTGTTACTTTAATACAAATTTATAACATGGATTAAAATGATCAAAAATTGTTTTATTGATAAGTTATTCATTTTAAAATCAAAGGAACAATAAATGCAGAGTTGATTTTTGATTGAACTTAAAATTAAAATATAAGATTAGCAAAAAAGGATTAGAAAAAGTTAAAATCAGAAAGTTCATTCATTTTATCTCTAACTCGGACAATAATCGACATTTTTAAAGATATGATAAAGTTTAAAATTGACTTCATAGATGCCGAAGAAAAAAAAAAGAATAAGAGCAAAAGTTAATTAAAAAGCGGAAACAGTACAAAAAAGAGCCGCTTGCATGCAGCTGAAAAACCCTAACTTAAAAACAAATCTTTCGACAGCAACAAAGAGTCACTCGGAGATAAGTCAATATTAAAAAGAACATTGACACTAGGCCAAAACTAAGAGGATCGGGCTAGAATAACACGGAGATAAGTCAATGTCAAAACGAATATTGACACTAGGCTAGAACCAGGAGAATCAGGGAAGAAATACATTGAAATAAGTTAATATTAAAACGAAAATTAACACTAGGCTAGAGCTAAGAGAATCATGATAGAATCACACGGATATAAGTCAACATTCAAACGAATATTGACACTAGGTCAGAACTAAGGGTCTGCGTATCGTTATCGGTATATCGGTATGAACCGATATTTTGAACCAATAACGATAAGAAATGATAACGATATCAAACGATATGAATTTGTCTATGAAACGATAACTTATCGTTTGAACCGATAACCAAACGATAACTTATCGGTTGAAACGATATTATCGGCTTTTTTTATCGGTTTATCGGAATACATAAAAGTAACGAGAATACCGATATTTATCGGTATAATAACGATAACTAAACCGATATTATCGTTTCATAGACAAACTCATATCGTTTGATATCGTTATCGTTTCATATTGTTATCGGTTCAAAATAATAACGATACGCAGACCCTTTGTCAGAACAAAGAGAATTAGGCTAGAAATACACTGAACAAGAACTTGATCCGATTTAAAATGTCAATATTAAAACTAATATTGACGCTAGGTTAAAGCTCAGAGAGTAAGGCTAGAAATATCCTTAAGAGAATCTTAATCTAATCCGAAATCCGAAATTTGAATTTTAAAACGAGTATTGCCACATAATTAGAACTAAGAACTTTAGGCTAGAATTGCACTTGCAATAACTTATTACAAGTCGAAATGTCAATACTAAAGCGAATATGGACTTAATTCTAGAACATAGAATAAGGCTAAAAATACTTTTAGGAGAATCTTAATTTAATCAGAAATTGGATCAGAGTCTTTCATTTTAAAAGAAATGATACTATTAGGGATAACTGATGACTCTGAAGTATTAGGAAATATTGATCGAGGAAGGGCTGTTTAGCGATCTTGTGCTTGTGCGGGATTGGGACATAGAATCTTTTTCATCTGCGTGAGTCTTTAATTTCTTCATTTGCGTGAGTCTTTTGTTTACTCTGGACATCTGTCCAAAAACATTTTTACTAATCCCAATCTTAGGGCTCATGCTATTTCTTCCCTGAGGCGTTCACTGCTCAGTCTTGACCAAGCAACGCAAAACTATTTCTAAATAAGAGAAAAGGACAAAGTAGAACCGCTTGGATGCAGCTGAAAAACCCTAACCCAAAAACAAATCCTTCGACAGTAACAAAGCATCAACGGATAAAAGCTTTAACACTTTTCATAGTTAACTTAATTACAAATTAAGAGTATTTATAAAAAGTCCTGAATAAGTTAAGTCTTACGTCATGAATCTTCAGAACCTTTTAGAGACGTATTCATTTATAATCTTTTTTTCAATCTTTTTTAAAAACAATTTACATCAGAAGGCAACCATTTACATAAGAAAACATCCATCGAGACACCTAGCCATTCATCCACCAACAAAAACCCCACACAGATACTTAAACACTATCGAGCTTAAAATAGTTTCTCCTGTATGTATGCAACTACAAAGATGAATACATGTGCCTGCATTATTATTATCATTGTTATTATTAATACTATTATTATTATTATTATTATTATTATTATTATTATTATTATTATTATTATTATTTTTAATACTATTATTATTATTATTATTATTACTATTATTATTATTATTGTTTTTATTATTATTATTATTATTATTGCTATTACTATTAATATTATTAATATTATTAAATAAGAGAAAAGTTGGAAAATAATAATAATAATAATAATAATAATAATAATAATAATAATAATAATTATTATTATTATTATTAAAAGAGAATTGTTCTTATTAATCGCTTCAAATTAGTCTTTACTATCAAATGACGCAAGCATGTATTTGTTCATATGTCTACACTTAATATATATATATATATATATATATATATATATATATATATATATATATATATATATATATATATATATATATATATATATAACACAACTGATTGTGTATTTTCAATACACAATCAGTTGTGCTCTGACAGTCATTTGAAGAGGTTGTCTAGCAGGCTGCGTAGGAGGTTGGTGTTCCTCAACTATCGTGTTATACATCTTTTTGGTAGATACAGTGGTGTGCAAAATAATAGGTAATAATAAGGATAATGCGTTTATTACATCATATTTATGAATATGCTTGACATAAATGCGGGAATCCCACATATATTTCTAACCTCACTTTCTTATGTATATTGTGTTGTTTGCTGGTGGTGTATAAACAAGTTTGTGCGTGTATTTGTTTGATTTTTCATGAACACTTTAATTTAAGGTGTGCAAAATAATAAGTAATGTATATTTAAAATTAAATTATTTACAATAATAATTTAATTTATTTAGTTAAAAGATGAATTTTGTTAACAGTTACTATTAAATTTTTTGAATTAAAATGAAAATATTTATTTTTTTAGAAGAAATAAAAAATAAAAGGATAAAAAATAAAATAAAAATGGGACGTAACGTACATTGTTCGGAAGATAAAAGAAAATTAATCAAAATGTTACGAAACCAGGGTAAAACTTTGAAAGAAATTTCAAATTTAATGGACTGTTCAATTAATATGGTATGCAATGCAACTAAAAAAAAAACAAACACCTGAAACACGTGGTCGAAAGAGGAAAACATCTAGAAGAGATGACAAAAACATTGTTCTTTATTCCAAAAGAAATCCTTTTGCAACGTCAATAGAAGTAAAAAGTCTCCTCTCATCTTTTTTACTCTGTTGCAATGATTAACTGTTTGGATAAGCACATTACTTTTCAAACTCGGTGGATTTAACGCAATATGCAATATTAAAAACTGTTTTCTTAAAATCAGTTTCTTTTCTTAGACAATCAGATTCTGAGTTACTGCGGAGTACTTTTTTGTATTTCAAGTTAGCAGTAAAATGCATATTTGAGTGAAACAAGTACAGCGTTAGAAGTTTAAAAATTAGAAGTGAAGCAATAATCAATATTATCGCTGTTTTTAAATTTTTGAAAAACCAACCCATCTTGAAATCCAATTAGTTGTTGTGTCTTGCTCAACCGAGCTAAATTCCTTGTTTATAAATTTCAGTCACCCTACATCTTTTAATAAACTTATTGAAAGGTTTTCAATCTTTAGCTTACAACCAAATGTTGCTAAAGATTGTGACAAACAACAATTAAAAGTAAGAATTAATAATCTTTTATTTGATCTAAAAAGTATAAGATTACATTTTATTACTAATATCATGTCACTTTTGCCGACAGCCGATATCATTTTACTTCAAACGATTTTACTCTTTTCATCCTTTTATTTTTTTTTTTGCAATTAAAAGCAGTCCGCTTTTATTGTCTATTCTTATCATTTTATCATTTTAATGCGTAATAAGGTTTAAAGAATCAGTTATCATATGCATTCCTGCATTCCAATTGTGATAACAATTATTAAAGCTTTGGAAACAGCCTCCAACAACGTCAGTGTTCAGGAGTTGAAAATTGTTTTGAAAAATGCAAAGGAAAGACACTTTTCAGCAATTGAAGAAACAGAAGATTATTCAGTTTCCACTCTACTAGATCCATGATGCAAATGGTATATTTTCAGATTTGAAGCTGCTTTGAAAAATACTAAACACATTGTCATGACCCAAAAGAACAACTTTGAACTTCTTGAAGATAAATTGGCTCATGCAATTCAAATCTGGTGACAATGAAAAAAACCCATCTCTTTTGCATATTATGTAAAAAGCGCAAATAAGATAAAGGAAAATAAAAAATAAGATAAAGAAACGTAAAGTTTACCACCAATAATTTCTTCCAATTCCGTTTTTTAGGAAGTATCAAGAAAACCTGTTTAAAATACTACTAATAATAATAATATATATAATAATTTTATTTTCAGATTTGAAGCTGCTTTGAAAAATACTAAACACGTAATAATAATAATGATAATAATAATAATAATAATAATAATAATAATAATAATAATAATAATAATAATAATAATAATAATAATAATAATAATATTAATAATAATATTAATAATAATAATAATAATAATAATAATAATAATAATAATAATAATAATAATTATTATTATTATTATTATTTGAAATATTATCATTATTATTATTATTATTATTATTATCATTATTATTATTATTATTATTTGAAATATTATTATTATTATTATTATTATTATTATTATTATTATTATTATTATTATTATTATTATTATTATTATTATTATTTGAAATATTATTATTATTATTATTATTATTATTATTATTATTATTATTATTATTATTATTATTATTATTATTATTATTATTATTATTATTATTATTTGAAATATTATTATTATTATTATTATTATTATTATTATTATTATTATTATTATTATTATTATTATTATTATTATTATTATTATTATAACAATTATAATAATAGTTAATTTAAAAATATAATTTTATTGATTTTAATAACAATGTATCACCAATTTACCTGCATTAAACTCTTTTTTTTTCTGGTTAAGAGCAGGAGCATTTCGCAAAACATCAGTTAAAGATTTTTCTAGATCTTTTATTGATTCAACATTGTATTCACAGGAATCTGTCAAAACAAAAAAATTTTAAAATATTCAACATAATTTACTTTGGTATTGATAAAGAAAGGTGATGGAGACAAAAATACTACTATGGCACAAAAATGAGCTGAAGAATACATTTTTAATTCAGAGAGCAGTTATATACACATTAAAACTATACTTCGTAGAACACTCCAGATATTTACTAGGTTTTCGAGACTTGTTTTTCCCAATAGCCTTTTCGATTTAATTTAGACTGTAGCTGATTGGAAAATAACCTGACAGATATTTTTACAATAAACTGACATATACATTTGAATATGGTAATGAAATGACATATTTGAATACATTAAATAAACTATTTAAATGAACTATAATTCATAAAGTTTTATAATCATTAAATTTAAACCCCGAACAAAATTACTTTTGCATGTAGGTACTAGTTTAAATACCTACAGTAAATTACTCAATTAAATACCTAACAATTACTCAAAACTTTATTACTTTCAAGTTACAAGTAATTGTTAGTCAAATAGTCAAAATTATTCGTTTTTTTTGCTGCTATTTCATTAAACTTCTGATTAACTGAAATTAAATTAGAACTATCATTTACCATTTCATGATCATAAAAACATGCTCTCTTGGCTTTCTGCCACCAACTACTTTCAAACTATCAAGCTGAAACTAACATAATAAAAACTAATATATTCAATTTATTTTTCTATACAACATAGAGTTAATCCTGAGCCACCTTCAAACAACCCAAATAAAAACAAGATAATTAGATCATACCAATTTATTATATTTTGATTCGCCATTAAGTTTATTATTAAGTGCTACCAATTGGTCAACTGATTCTAGCAACTTCACTCCAGTTGCATGAAACCTTACTTCTACAAGTTTCTTTAAAATAAATTTTATTTCAGCCAGCTCTTTGAGAATAAGATGTTGCACATCTATAAATAATTGTGTATATGTGAAAAAAAGGTCATTAGTTACCTCAAATTTATTATTTAGGTCATGAAACCAAATAGCAAAAAAATCGTATTACTAGTTTATTAATTGATCCTAATATCCATACAGCTGTGCGCTGATTTTTTTTTTTTTTTGGTTTAAAAAAAAAGGTCTTCAAAATATAAGCTCAAACTCTTTTTACATGTGTCTCTTAATAACTTCTAGATACATCACTGACCACCAACATTATACAAATGCAAAAGAGAGGAATGAATAAAAACAAACCGAAAAAGAACATATCTTTGTTATTTTATTCACTCCCAGTAGTTGGCTGAATATTTTTGAAAGCTTACTTTTTATATCAGCATAACTTCTTGCATAGAATCAGACAGTAATAAAAATAATAAAAACAGTCTGGACTGTAAATAAACTACTTTGCAATATTTCTTTTCATTTGTTTTCTTTCTTTTTTTTTCTTTTCTATTTTACATTAAAGTTCATAAAAAGTTTCAATGAATTCATTAAAAACAAAGTCTTAATGTTTTTATTATTTTTAATTGCCAGCATTTATTTCCAAGTTAACTTTGAGATTTTACCCTCACAAAATAAGCAGATGAAGGAGATTTGTAAAAAGGTTGTATGTGGCTTAATATTTATGAAACTGAAAAAAAATAGATTATGTTTTTTCGTCAACAAAAATATTAATGCTCTTATCAAAGGCTCTAAAATATCATAAGAAGTTAATAAAGTATCATAAGAAGTTATGTATTTACAAAAAAACTTAATACATGCAAATTATCAGTTAAAAAGGCTAAAATGAAAATAAAAATTCAGGTGCTACAGAAAATCTTACTTTGACAGATAAACTAAAAAGTCACATAATATTCTGCTTTATGACATACCATTATTGATAACTTCCACTTACTTTTCTTAGGGCTTGGGTCAAGAGCAATTCTTGATCTTTCCTCCTGTAAAACGTTTGGCTATCAAAGAGATTTGTTTAACTATTTATACTATACTTAAACCTGGTCAAATGCTAGAACTACTCACAACTAATCTTGAAGATCTTTGCTTTGTTTTATTGTGCTCAACAATAAAATGAGATGGAGAAACTGCCTCTTCTGTCTCTGAATCTGTTAACAACTCTATTCAAAAGAGATAATAATTATTAGTGAAGTAAGACAAAGAATCACACAACAAGCAATTTAACATTTAACTTTGCTTTTTATAACAAATTGATCAATCACAAGTATATTCAACACAATAAAATTTTGTCAATAATATCAATTTGAGAAGTTTTTCAAATTATGTGAACCCAATTTAACAACATAAAATAAAGTATAAGACCCAAATAAAAAAAGCATTTTATTAAGATGTAAAGAGAGCTATAAAATAAACAAGAACTCAAAACATGAACAAATATTTCAGTGAATAATCCATTCAAACAAAGTCTTATTATAATTACCTAGGTTTTGTGTTAAACTTTTAGCATTGGACTTATTCATAGGCAGTGGAGGTTCTGGCAGTGTTGTAAGGAACAATTTTTTATCCTTTTTTTTTAATGATTTCTTCAACATAAGTGTCATCTAATGTAGAAAAGTTGTAAACCTCACAACAGGAAAAAGAATCTAATTAGAAAACACTTTGTTACAAAAGTAATTAAGTCACCTTACATGTAATAAAAAAGAAATAATGTTAGAAGACATTAGAAGAGTTTTACTGGCAAATACAACAAGAAAATATTTTTGTTCTCAATTTTTCTTAATCTTTCTCAACGAAAAGTATTTTTATAACCAAATCTCTTCCCCACTTTGTTTGTCATATATACATAAGACACTAATGTATATATGATGTGAAATCAAATAAAAAGCTTATGTAAATATAAAGTATAAAAGTTATAAAAGCTGAAATATAAAATTAAACAAACCTTAAAATAGCTATTTTCAGATGCTTCAACAATGGATAGATAATAAAAATGCTCTTTTTATACCAGCCAAAAATAAAGAAGTCAGACACATTTAAAAAACAATGACAATGCAAAAACAAAAGTATCAAAATACTAAGAGTATAAACCTTTTCTTAGACAAATGGCTCATTTAAATGAATGCTCTTTTTATACCAGCCGAAAATAAAAAAAAAAAAACTCTTCACAATTGTTAGAGTACTGCAATAAAACAAATGAATAGTGATACCTAGAAATATTTTAACCATTAATAGTCAATAGGATTTTTTTAATCATAGTTTTATTATTATTTTTATTATTATTATTATTATAATCACCGTCACCACCACCACCACCACCACCACCACCATCATCATCATCATCATCATCATCATCATCATCATCATCATCATCATCATCATCATCATCATCATCATCATCATCATCATCATCATCATCATCATCATCATCATCATCATCATCATCATCATCATCATCATCATCATCATCATCATCATCATCATCATCATCATCATCATCATCATCATCATCATCATCATCATCATCATCATCATCATCATCATCATCATCATCATCATCATCATCATCATCATCATCATCATCATCATCATCATCATCATCATCATCATCATCATCATCATCATCATCATCATCATCATCATCATCATCATCATCATCATCATCATCATCATCATCATCATCAGTATGTGTAAACTTGTTCGGTAATGCAACCTTGCGCTTTCATTCCAATTTAACGGCGCGTTGCAGTACCGAAGTTTTAATGTTTTGTTACATTTTATAGGAAAAGTTAGGGTGATGGTTAAACTTTTGTTCTGATATGATTTTAAACATTAATAGGAGTCAATCACCCCTAAAAAAGTAGTGATCAGCAAAGTAGTGATCAGCTTTATCATATAACCCCAAAAACATAATTTATCATGAATTTTTTTTTTTCTCAAACCGTCTATAACTTGTTACTAATTATACTTGAGTTATAACTTTCTTGAAAAAACTAAAAAAACCACAAATTTTATTTTGTAAAAATGTAATAATGGAAATGGGTGTTGGATTCCTTTACATTTGGTATGAAAGATAATAGAATAGTTTACCGTCAACAAGGAATACAATTTTAACAGTAAAATGGATATATTGAAAAGTTGCATTACCGAGAACACAAAGGTTGCAATACCGAACTCTAATAAAAACTATGATTTTTTGTTTATTTTATGTCAAAATTTTAGAAAAAACGCCAATCCTAGTAATAATCTAATTATATTTCTTTTGGAAAAATAGTTATTTTAAAAATATCAAAAGTTTAGAGTTTCAACAATAAGAAAAAAATGCGAAAAATTGAGTTGGCGTTGGATTATGACCTATTTAAAATTCGAGGGACTTATTTTTTGGATCTGATAAGGATGTTTAAAACAGGTTCGGCCCTAGTAGCAATTCTTTTAGGTATTTAAAAGCCTCAGCTCATGCGTATGTGCACATTACGCAACCAGTAAATTAGAAACAGAAAGTGAACAGCTAGTGTTTTTCTATAGAGAGGTGTGGAATGGTGTCCAAAAATTGATTGAAAACAGAAATTTTATCACAACGCCAAAAGGTAATATTTACAGGCCTAATTAGATTCCTAAAATTTAGGTCAAATAAATCTGAAGAACCTTGTAAACTGAATATATTTTATTTAAGATTCTGAAGATACTCGTTCCTACAGCCGCCCCTCTACCTATATCTCAGCTATACTTATTTAAATGAGCATTTTAGTTTTGTATCGGATACATTTGTAATTTTATATACAACACGTAAGGTAACAGTCTTTATAAACCGCCTCAAAAAGAGGATGACGTGCCCGGTTAAGCAGAGATTTGATCTCAAGCATCGCACTACGTCATAAGTCAACGTCAAATGTATTATAAATATCATTTTAGTATTATTTATTTCAGCTATAACAGGCAAGAAACTTTAACTATTAAATAAGTTTCTATAGAGAAAATATATTGTGGTGGCGTATGATTGTTTAGAATATCTTATTTATATCAGATTTATATACGCTTCAGTTTTAGGTAATTTAAATTATTAGATTAAGCCACACTTGACTGGATTTCGGGATAATATCATGAAAAATAATTTTTGCAAAATAAACGTACCCAGAAATGGATTGCTCATAATTTAATTAAGTATACATTATTGAAAAAAATGTAACCCTTACACCTCTTGTTTTAGTTTATTGAAAAATAAATGATCCATCCCTCATTATAATGGGATTTTCGGTACTTACGAAATGTCATGTTTTAAATTAAGAACTTTAAATGGGTAAATCTAAAATCTATTAACGTTTTAAAGTAATAGTTTTAAGTTTACATCAAAAGCAATTTTTAAAAGATTTATGTGAACTAACATCACAAAAATGAAATATACAAAATTAACAGAAGTAAAAACATATTTCTCATTTGATTAAAAAAAAAAATTATGAGAGGTTTAACATATTATATGAGAGATCATAACGATTTATTGATTAAAAACAAAAACTTGAAAATTATATATATATATATATATATATATATATAAAATATCTAATACAGTTTTCTGTAGAAAAACTTCATTTTTTTATAACGTACTTTTGCAACAATCTGCTCAGTAGTAAAATCTTTAAATAACTCTTTAGCTTCTTTATTTTGATTAATAATACTTTTCACATTTGATGTAACAACACTCTGGTGGCCAGATATTGTAGTGGAAAATAATATTTTTAATTGTTCTGAATTGATTGAAAACTTTAAACACTGTGGCTCTTCATTTTCATTTAGTTATACAATGAATCTTTTTTTAGTTATACTTACTGTTATACAATGAATTTTCGAATTCTTAAAAGATATTTGAACCAAGCTACTATTACATTACAAGTATACTTCAAATTTATTATTAGATGATGCACTAAAGAGCACAAACTTAAAATTTACTTTTATAGAATTTTATGTTTTAGCCAAAGCATTAAATAGTTAGTGTTGTTGGTCCTCACTTAACAAATCAATCAGTTCTTGATCACATAAATTTTCTTGTAGATAAAACAAGTTTTAAAAAACCATTTACATTTTAGCGCATTTATCTTTGACTAATTTATCTTTGATTAAAATCTTAAAAACTTTCAAAAATATGCAACTTAACCTACTTTTACTTTGTCTTCCTGCAATAAATAAATCATGTCTGTAACTGTACACCTAAAAGTCAATGCATTGACATATTGTTTTTCAAATTTATTTCTAATTATATTTATTTTTAATGTGATCATCCAAGCTTCTACTACCTTTAGTTTTCTATATTTATCATATATATATACATATATTACGCAGACACACGCGCACACACACACACACACACACACACACACAAATATACACATCATTTCTTTTACAGGTGAGTTGCCTTTTTATAACTAAAAAGCTTCACCTGCCCTGAGTATAAATTATATAACAGAACAGACTTGTTATATCAACATATTTAAAAAATTAAACCTAAACATCCAATTAGTATTGCCAATCCTGACCAGAAAATATTGATCTAAGTAAGAGAGAAGAAGCAATTTCCTCTACTTTTTCTTTTGTCATTTTTTGGATTCCTAAAACAAAATATTCTATTTTTGAATTATTAATTACTTTAACTTTAAGAGTAATAAAATTAAAACCCTTTAATGTTTAATAATTTGGGTGCTATAGTGAAAGCTAAATAATTTGTGTGCTGTAGTGATTCTTCCCTCTAATAACTTGTGCCTAGTCGAGAAAAAGGTTTTTTGGTTGAGATATCCAAAAAGTGAGTTTAATTTCTTATCTTTTCAAGTTTTTTTCTTTTTAATTGGTTACTACATTATTCTTCTTAATTATTTACCAAAATTAATAACCCTGTGGATAATTAGCAAGCGTTTTTACATAACTAATTAGTGTTATCTTTCTAAAAGTATAAAACAAACTTAGTTGCTAAAAAAGCTTTTAATAGTTTAAAACTTATTTTTATATACTTATCATATAATTATCAACTTATATATCTACCATAAGTAAATTGTAATAAACTTTGAAAAAACTTTTATAAAAATGTTACTTATAAACAATTAAAAATTTACCTCTACCAACTAAATTATCTTTTTTTGTTGGGGAAATTTTGCAGCAACCTAAATAATGAAATAATGAAATTCTATAAATTAATTCTATATCTATATTGAAACTCTTACAAAAATTTAAAGGAATCTAGGAGAGACTAGGTAGACTATAGACACAGGGAGACCATGGACACTTTTAAATCTGCCATCCTATTGACACTAGAACAATATTGTCTATGGTTGATATGTTGGACCTGTGACTATAGTTTTAAAACATTCAGTTCCTAATTACATTACCTGCCATAGTTTGGGCTCTTTTCTTTAGAAGGAAAAATTCATTTAATTTTTTTCAATACACTCCACTGGGGTAGACTGTTCAAAGCTGATACTTAATTAAACACTCAACAATGTTCCATGGTCTCACAAAAAAAACAAAAAGACATTTAGCTATTGAATATTTGGGTAGAAAATGTATAAAGTATCCATAAAAATGGGAGGAATAGAAGTCTACAGGACCTGATTGGTTCTCATCATTAATGAAACCTCATTAACCTGTTGATTCAGTCACCTGAAGTTACAAGTCTCACTTGAATGACCAAAAAATTTCTTCTAATGATAGTACAAACAACCTTGACGATGATGAGTTTGAAGACAGCAATACTGATGTGGCTGAATAAAGATTTATAATTGTTAAGGTTTATGGATGCGTATAGCTATCAGACTGTAACTATGTAGCAAAATTTGTTTAAAAAAGGGCAATAATTATTAAATCAGGTCAGTTTCATTTAAAATTATCTGAAGTCTAAACGGTCTCCCCTATAATATAAATTTCTTGTAATTTAAATTTTATTCTTACAATTTTATCTTATGATATAGATTTTTGCATATGAATACATCAATGTCTTTACAAAAATATTACTATGTAATAAGTTTAAGTAATATGCAATAAATTTCTTGCATATTATTGATGATTAAGCATTGCATTTTTGGAGCTACAGCTAGTTCAAAAAATTTGAATATTGTATGAAATAACTTCTAAAATTTATAGATTTATGCAATTGAATGAATTTAGCTTTTTCTTTGAAAAATGCTTAAGGTTAGAGCAAGTATTTAAGATTGGATATGATTGAATAGTGTCATGTTGTATTTTTAACACAAAATGTGTTTATGTTGAAAGTATTAGAGCTCAAGTAAGGGAAAAAAAACATTAGAAACATCAACAACTTAATACCTGCACATACATTACAGATAACGTAGCTATCCCCAATTATTCCTCCTTGGCATTTGATGTCAATTATTTTTTTACATAGGCACATGTGGTTCCAGATAAGAAAGCGTCCCCCAAGCATACTTGTCATTTAACCATTTTAAAAATAGTATTTATATTTGACTAAACATTTTGAAACTTTCAATTCAATTAATTACTAACCTTTTTTGTGTTAGTAACTTAAACATGCGTTACTAATCAACATTGCAAATCATTACTAACACTTAAATCAATATTGTTTGAACATCGCATCTTATATGTTTACAATTAAACAACATCTATTTGAAATATAGCCTAAGTTATATTTTTTCAATAGCCTTTTTACAAAACTAAATTTCTGATAACAATAAACTTTTCAAAGCTTTTTAAAACAAATTTCCATCGAGTTCTCGAGAAAATTTAATGGCGGAACTCAAACATATTTAAACCGGTACCGATTACAACTTTAGCGGGTTGCAAAAACGAATTTTCATCCTTTTTGGTTGCAAAAACGAATGATGAGGTTGCAAAAACGAAGCCTAAGTTGCAAAAACGAACGCGTAAGTTGCAATACCGAAAAATAATCCACATAAACGAAAAAAGAGGTTGCAATACCGAATTTAACTATGGTCATCATCATCATCATCATCATCATCATCATCATCATCATCATCATCATCATCATCATCATCATCATCATCATCATCATCATCATCATCATCATCATCATCATCATCATCATCATCATCATCATCATCATCATCATCATCATCATCATCATCATCATCATCATCATCATCATCATCATCATCATCATCATCATCATCATCATCATCATCATCATCATCATCATCATCATCATCATCATCATCATCATCATCATCATCATCATCATCATCATCATCATCATCATCATCATCATCATCATCATCATCATCATCATCATCATCATCATCATCATCATCATCATCATCATCATCATCATCATCATCATCATCATCATCATCATCATCATCATCATCATCATCATCATCATCATCATCATCATCATCATCATCATCATCATCATCATCATCATCATCATCATCATCATCATCATCATCATCATCATCATCATCATCATCATCATCATCATCATCATCATCATCATCATCATCATCATCATCATCATCATCATCATCATCATCATCATCATCATCATCATCATCATCATCATCATCATCATCATCATCATCATCATCATCATCATCATCATCATCATCATCATCATCATCATCATCATCATCATCATCATCATCATCATCATCATCATCATCATCATCATCATCATCATCATCATCATCATCATCATCATATTTTTATTGTTTTTCATTTTAAAAAAAGTTAAAGACTTATTATTTATTGGTTAGTTTTTATTTCAACCCAAAGTCTTTAAAAACCAAAAGAATCATTAAAATAATTGTCATCTTTTTTCATGTGAAATTTATTTAACTTGAATATGTTACTTGCAGATTCTTTTATTGTACAAGTCTTACATGCATACATACATACATACATACATACATACATACATACATACATACATACATACATACATACATACATACATACATACATACATATACAACTACATTTACCTCTTAAGTTTAAGTAATAAGGGAAAGAGGGCATAACCAGTTTTATATGGCAAAATCAAAACTTTACGAATCAAATCTGCTGTTGACACAATCTTCTCATTTTTTTTTATTTTTACCAGAGATAAACGCAATGCCCAAAACTTTTGAATCCACTGGTTTGTCATACAAACTTTGCATGTTTTTTAAGTTAAGTACTGTACACTTAAATGTTTTCTCATCGACCATTTCTTTTATAAGACAAATTTTTTTGTTTTTTATCAAAAACAACTGTCTAGTGGTTGTGTTGAATACTTATAATTATTCTGTTTGTAAATATTGTTTGGATGAGATAACTCAAACTCCTGTTTTCTACGTGCAACTTAAGCAACTAAGTTTCTTGAATTTTTTATTGACTGTTTTAAGTGTTGCAAATTGTTTTCAAATTTGAAAGCTGATATGCTATTTAAAGAACACTGCATATTAACTGCATCTTCATGCAAATGAGTTAAACTGTGAACATTGTACACCAAAAATGCGCGTGTATAAAAATTAGATAATTGTTATGCAAAAAAACTTAACAATTTAGAAGCAAAATCAAGAAATGTGTTTCTAATTTGATTATCTGTTTGCAATAAAATAGACACGGCAACATGAAGACAAAAAATGCACAAACATGTCTAACGAGATTGACGTGCAAATTCAGATGGCAACGTTCCATAATATGAGGCTATTGTACTAGATAGCTCCTCCCTCAAGCAATAAGAAAGTCTACACTCTACTGGACCTGAAGTTAGAAAAAGAAAAAATTCTTTTTGTTACACCAAGACAGACTACATGCATATGGTCTAGGATGAACGTTGAAACAATTGGAATATCCAAACCAAACAAGGGAGAAAGCTTTTTTTGATGTTCAGGGTATCCAAAGTTCCTGAATGTTCTTTCATCACGCAAGGCATGCAATTCTTCACTATCAAACACAATCTGTTGAGAATAACATGTCCCAACAATTGTACATCTCTCACAGCCATATTTTGAAATGTGACCAACAACACATTTTATAAAAGAATGTGCTGGAGCATCACATATAAATGATGATATATTAAAAGTATAATTTTTAACATTATTTGAAAAACCATCAGCTAAAAGTTCTTTTGCTTCTTCAATAAAATCAGCTAAAAAAAAATCTACTGGTTCTGGTTTACCTTCACCACCATACAAAGCAATCATGAATACATCGTTTTTCCAGCACAATCTCAGTATTGGCCACAATTGGAAATTAGAAGACTTAAATATAGGTAAGCCATCAATACTAGATGTCATTGATATACTTTCAGCATTAAACATCAATTTCCTTTGCATTGATTTAACTATTTCATTTTTAAGTCCAAAATAAATGTATTTTCCTCTGCATAGATTGCCTGTTTCAATGTTTTGTGGTGTTTTCAGAAGGGTTCTAGCATCACAAGGAACTTTGAGGCCATTTTCCCTTAAAATACAAAGTAACTTATTCACACATGCACGAGGTACCCTGAATTCTGAAAAACATGCAGACAAACTTTTATTCAATGTTGAGTTATGATCACACTCATTAAGCTCTTGGTTATCAGAGTATTCATTGTCAGAAAACAAATACTCAATATGGTCAGAATATTCCTCAAACGTCCTTTCATTATCATAAGATGAACTACTATTTCCTCCTAAGATTCTAACATTAAGTATACGGTCTAAAGATACAGATTCCAGTAATTTTTTGTATTCCTTTTGAATATATCTAAGACATCGTTGTTGGTATGAACTTTTTGTAAAGGGAATAATTTTATTTAAATAAAAATGTTCTTAGTTCACCAGTCAAACTTCTAAAAACTCCTTCCTCTCACTGTTGTTTTTAACTATTTTTCTCAATGGAAACGTTACGTACACAGCCAACCACTAAAGTATTTTTTAGCGTTATTAAAAACACCATATATTTCTATAAAAATACACATTTATATTAAAATTACATTTTAATCTACAAACAAAATATCAACTTAAGAATAACGTTTTCATCTTTCAGATCATGAAGTGATTTTAGTAAAATGTTATGTACTGAAATGAAAATATTTCGTCGTTATATTAGGAAGTAATTTGTAATAGGATGTAGTTTTATTAATTAAAACTCATTCAAAGTTATTATCATTATGATTTATGTCGTTCATAAGTTAGTATAAACTTAGCTTTGTATAAATTTTTATTCCTTTCTAGAAACAAGTTTCCGCCATGCACGTTTCTTTAATGGCGGTCATTTATAATAATCATTCTGTAAAATCGATTGTCTTTAGTTAAAATTTCTTCTTTCTGTTTAACTGATCTTTTAAATGCATCTATATTTAATCGAAAAGAGATCACTGAAATTAGACCTTTTTCGATGAATAATATACGTCTAAAATATTCGTATCTACGAAAGATGCAAATTAGAGTAGTTTTAGATGATCTATAGACGTCTTTTGCCTGCTGGGGTGAGCTTACACAAACGAAAGAACGATTGAGTTCAAATGATCAGCAAACTGATTCGCTCAGCGGATTTATGCTTGATGATAACTATTGCCCAGAAGCTCGGCAGCCTAATTTACAACTTTATTTACTTGAAATTGAAAAAGAAAAACTTTACTTTGTTAAGCAAATCGAAGAGAAAAGAACTTGCTATATCTGTGTATCCTTCTTATGATTTTTGGTTCAAAAATTCTAAAATACCAAAGTTACGAAGGCTATTTGTCACCTTTACTAAATATTCCATCATCAGCAGCTTTTATAGAGAGATATTTTAGTACTTCTGGTTTCTGATTATCAGTCGCTCATTGTTAAAAGTAAACTTAAAACTTCTTGAAAGTTTAAATGATTTTTCGGACGACGATGACTCAGATAGTGAAATGTAAATGTTGTGAGCCCGCAACAAAATACAGTATTAAATATTAGGCTTTAATCAAATATATAAAGTCACTACAATAACGACAACTAAGTAAGTAAGTTAAAAATGCAAGGAATAAACATAATTAATAAATACGGTTCGCTGAAGCGTTAAACCATAAAGAAAGGGAAATGACGTCTTTAGATCAGAGCTTTTAATATACAACAGTAAACTTATAAAGATAATATATTTTTTGAACTTGAAACGCACAAAAATAAAATGAATATATAATGCAATAATTTCAATTATAACAATAGTTTTAATAATAACACAGCGCACAGTGTATCGCTTCATACAATCTAGGTGGACAAAAATATTTTGTTTTGTAAATTTATTCCTAAGAATGAAGTTAACAATATTTTGGTGTTTTATAGATTAGTTATGCAGTAGGGTAGCCTGGGGGAGGCAGGGGGCAATTACCCCGCGCGTTTAAGCTTAAAAGGGCGCCAAAAAGTCTATTTTACTATAAAAAGAATTTTTTTTTAATTTTATAGTAAAAAAGGCGATATTTTAATTACTTTTAAGTTTTTAAAAGTTTTTGTCTTGAAAAAGATAATTAAGTAATAAAAATAAAAACTAAATTTCAACACATAAATAATGTAATAAAGTTTTGCCTAAAATAAAAATATACTCACTACAAATGTACAAAATATAAAAATATACTCACTACACTACGTAAAATAAAAAAAATATTTTATCAATAATTAATTATTAATCGGATGAATCATTGTTATTTTCAGCATCCGATGAATCGGACTCTAAATAATCTTCATTGTCACACATAATTCTATTTTCAACAAGCTGTGGTGGTATTTTAGGTGGGATATTTAAATGCAAAACTTCCAACGGTAGTTTACCAGTTTTCTTACTTGACAATTCTCTGTGTGAGTTGATGACAGGATCTGATGTTACCAAAAGCATATTGAGCAAATCTATATTTGTGTAAATACGTGAATTTTTTCTTGTATGGTGTTCGCGGAATCGACGAAAATCTTTATTGCGGGCTTCTTGAGACTCTTCCGACAGTTGTCCTATTGGAAGAAGGCATGTTTTTTATAACTTCCGTGCTATGTACAAGTATTTTGTGCACAGTA
Organism: Hydra viridissima; assembly: GCF_058129835.1. Lineage (NCBI taxonomy): Eukaryota > Metazoa > Cnidaria > Hydrozoa > Anthoathecata > Hydridae > Hydra > Hydra viridissima. The sequence continues at coordinate 943,762 of NW_028324316.1, read as the reverse complement.
ACGGGCATATAGTACCACGGATACAGATTAATATAAAGAGTTTTGGTTTCAGAACAAAGCTTTTCAAATTCATAATAGTTAATATCAAAGCCAGAGGAAAGTGTTCTTAATAAAATACTGAAGTTTTTAATAAGATTGATGTCTAAACCCGTAATCTCGCCACTCAACTCTGGCTTCATAAAAAACCTGCGAGCTGTGTTCCCATCATTTGTATTCCCAAAGCCAGGTTTTGGTTTATCTACAATAAGACCCATAAGCTTTTTAAATTTTTGTTTGATATCTTCTGAACGTTTTTGGACACTAGATTTATCTTCATCGCTTCTAACTTGCCACTTTTTTATATCTAAACGATAGCTAATGTGTAGCATGCACTCAAAAAAACGAATCCACGCATGCAAAGTAGACAGACCAAAACCATAATGTTCTTTTTTAACAACTAAGTCTTTTAGTTCACCGTTCATCATTTTAAGAGTCGCACCATATATGTAGGGCAAAGTAGGGTAATTTCGGCACCCCTTCAAAAGATACCTAAAAATATTTATTTATTGGATTATTAAATTTATAGTCAGTTATTGTAGTAAGATAAGCAATTTTCTTAAAAATATTGGTTTAAACTTTTATTTTTAAATTACAGATACGTTAATTTATGATTATTTGCTTTTTCTTAACATTTTTACCTTTTTGAAAATGTAGAATAAATGATTTTTTCTCGTAAATTTTTACCCAAAGTTGTTATTTATTTTATTCAAAAATATAAACTGAATAAAATGTGAGCAACAATAAGATGAAACTCAAAGTATCCTACAAGATATAAAAGTGATCAGATTACTTCTTGTAAGACGGTAAAATTGCGTAAAAATGCGTAAAATCGGTAAAAATGCGTAAAAATGCGTAAAAATGCGTAAAATGCGTAAAAATGCGTAAAAACGGTAAAATTGCGTAAATACGGTAAAACTGCGTAAAAGCGGTAAAAATCGGTAATTTCGGTAAATTGTGATAAAAGTTTGTATAAGCGGTAATTATTATGGTAAAAAATTACTTTGTTTTTATCAAGTCAGATAGTTGTTAAATAATTAATTACCCTCTAAAATTAAATTAGTCTCCTATATAAGCTTGACAAAAGTCAAGAAAGACTACCAACCTCAAAGTTCTTCAGTGATCTGATTAGTATACCAAAATCACTACCGAATCAAACCATCTTCAAGAAACAATGTCTCTTTGGAATTATTTTACCAAGCTAGACAGAGAAGAGGATAACATCTCTGGCTCTGGCAGAAAATCAGGATTTGCTGAGTGCAATAAGTGCAAAAAAGTGATTAAGCTGTCTCAAGGTAGCACCAGTGGAGTTAAAGCTCATTTAAAGTAAGTGTTTTACTCTTACTATAATTTAGTATATTTTAAACCACTGATCTCAAAGTATAACTAGATAGCGTATTCTATTGTTGTTTTCGAAAAAATATTGAAGCAAAAATTGGCCTTCCAAGATGGTGGCGATCAGAGCTCTTAGCGGTGAACCGATGTACATCTAATAAGACTATTGTAATATGAAAGAAAATAATTAAACAGTTTTGAAAGAAAAACAAGACAATGAAACAAATTTTTAAAAAGTTTATAGAAATGAAATGATTTTAAAAAAATTAGACAATTAAAGAAATTGTTAATTTAAATGTTAAAGTTCAAAATATTCGATATAATTTTTTTATGTGCAATTTACGATTAAATTAATATTTATGTATAACTTATGTACCTTTTAGTTCTTAGTTACCCAATACAGTGTGCTAGAAGGTTGATAACACAACTGAATGGTAAGCGGCAGTGGTGTCTACCTACAATTTTGACAAATTTTATATTTTCAATAACGCAACATGCAGTTGTGCTACTAACCTTCTCAGGGCGTGTCTAGGGGATGTCTGCTACGTCGCTGGACATACCCAAAATATGTATCTTTATATATTTTTTCACAACTTCAATATTTTGAATAAATATGATGCGTCGGTAGATAAAAGCAAACAGAGCGAATAATTATAGCAAACTAAAGCAATAATTAAGCAAACAATACAAGGTTAATTGTTCGAACGGATGGTAAGAAGTTATTAATCCGGGATAACAGTTAGATTTACGATTTGGTATTTTATTATAGCGCTTTTCAAATCGAGAACGGTCTAAAGTTTATTAAAAAACGATTTATATATTAAACGGAGGTTGTTTTAATTTTTGACTTAAACAAATTAATAAAAAACTTGAATGGACATACCTTTTTTGTTAAGTTATAAAGTACTTCATTTTTTAAATATTTTCTTTTGTTAATTTAAAAAAAATAAAAGTTATTATTTCTTAGAGAACAAATTCCGGACTTCCATTTCAATTACACCCTTAGTAAAGTTTTAGTCAAATTCTTTTGATATTTATCATCAGGAGGAGAAGACTACAGTTAACAACAAGCATATATTAAAATATATCAATGGACATCCCCAATTGTTTTATACAAAGCTGTGTATCTTTTTAATTACTTGCATTTTGAACAATATAAAAAGAAAGTAAGGGTTTTAAACACTAAAAATTAAATTCGGACTTACGTTTGTACATACGCTAAGCCGTCTTACCTCATATATGCGTTTCTCAATGAGGAAGGGGGGGGGGGGGGATGCTAAAATTTAACATTTTTGGGAAGGGGTTAAAATTGCGACTTATCCAAAAAAATTCCTGTACAGGCCCCTGCTTCTAGCACAAGCATTGGGTAGTTAAGAACTAAAAGGTACGTAAGTTATATTGCAAATGCTAATTATTTTAAATTTGAGATTTCTGCACAAGTAAACAAATACTTTTTCTTCACTACTATTAAACAAACTAAATTGAAACAAACTAAAATTAAAACTCCTACTTAGTTTTACTGAGAATCTGTATTTTATCATATGTGCCCATAATTATGAAAGTGGTCTAAGTCAAAATTTAAAAAAAAATGAATTTATCACTTATTTCACACGACATGATTTTAAACTAAATATATTCAATGTAATTTTTACGATATCGTCAAAAATGAACCTTTAAAAAGTAGTTGTAATTACAACGTTATACGGAATTTTTAATTTATTCAAATGCGAATCATTAAATATCTCGAAATAAGAAATATGACTTAGACCACTTTCATAATTATGGGCTCATATTTATTCTAAAAAACGAAAAGCAGAAAGTTAACATACAACAAGCTATTGTAAGAATATGTTTTGTTAAATAAAAAAATATTTATACTTGAAGTTTATGTAATTATGTAATATTCCGTTATTTTTATGAAAAAGTCTTATGCTAAACAAAAAAATAGATTTTTATTTGAAACTTATCAATATTTGAGCTTAAGATATAAAATTTGATTATCATTAGTTTCTTAATTTTCATATAGCCGTTCGTTGTATCCGCCGCCTTCTTGAGAGGCCAAAACTGGCTTCGAAATATTTTGCGTTTATATGAATAAACGAGCTGGCCCGGATAGCGATCCGGGCTAGTTTGTTTATTCATATAAACGCAAAATAAAATTAAGTTGAAATAAGGACAACGTCGAGATCTCGGTAAACGGGCTGGCTCGTTTGCCGAGCCAGCCCGCTTTCCATATAAAGAGGCCCTAACTCTAAATTTTCACCAGTCAACAAAAAAATCTATTAAAATGGCTGCCCACAGTTTAAAAACAGAACCTCTGATCACGTGGTATTAGTTTAAACTTTTATAGCATTTGTTTAATAAGACTGTACTTCAGGATAAAGTAACTACTTCACGCGTTGACAAATTACTAAACAAATTACACCAAGGTAAAGGAAATTAGTTGTCGGCACGAACAGATTTTCATCATTTTTTCAAGATAAATATTTGTAAATTTGGGAACTTTTTTCGTGTAAACAAAGTCTGTCAATGATAAAATAGATCTGTATGGATAATTTTAAAATGACTAAAAAAAGTATAGCGAAGTATAAAAAAGCTTAAATTAAATTTTTTATCAAGATCTGGTTTCATTCAACTCCTTGGTCCTTCATTCACCAGCCTTAATTTTGTGTATTTTTTAGTATTTTTTCCGACATGTCGCCATTTTTTGCCTCGGCTACTTTATAAGCTCCATAATTTATATTCCTTAATGCATTATTTTTTTAGTAGGTGTATTTTCTTATAGACTTTTTTATAATTCATTTGATAAAGCATAACCTTTTAAAAAGTTATTCAAATTTATAATTATCTTGCAAAATGCGGTCAGATATTTCATGTTTTCGCTTTTCATATTTCATATATTATTTCAATTGTCATAATAAGCTCATAATAACCCATTTGTTTTTGTCAAATAAAAATTAGTTTATATATAGCTGGTAAATCATTTTATGTTAATATTAAATACTTAGTTATTCTTGCGGTTTGCCATAAATTGACTTTGCTAAATTCTTTAAAACTGTGACAAATTATTTTTTTCTTTATTGTATTTACATTCATTTTATGTATAAGTTATTTATCCTTTACTGTATATATTTCTGTATTTAAACATAAAAATAGAAAATTCTATAATATTCATAAACTGGATGTCTACAGCAATATAATAGATGGAGTAATTCCCTAGACATGAAACCATTGTGCTCTAGGTAGCTACAAAACAATTTGATTTTTGTATTATTTATTTTATCTCAAGTTATACATGTACTAAGGTAGTCAAGCAAATGATCTCAATTTCTTTTCATTGTCCGCGTTATTTCTTAAGGTATTAAGAATGTCTATCTATATAAAATTAAGCTTAAAACTTGGTTCTTTTGCTGTTATCTTTAATAAATGAGAGGAAGTTGAAATGACTGGTTAGACGAGTCCAAAAATTTTCGTTAAATCCGACAGACTTTAATATAATTTAATTTCTATTGCTTAAAACAAAAGATTTCTAACTATGCGCAACGAGCATGGTTCGCAAAAAAAACAATAGGTTGCACGTCCATTTCTTATATGTCCATGGTAAAATGCAACATGATAAAAAAAAAATTATTTAGAATTTTTAAAAAAACACTAACGTGTCTTGTGGTTCATGTATTTATTTTTTATGAACTATCTACTACTGAAACATTGTAATTCGCATCCTTTTAAACATATATAATTCCACTATTTTATTTCAGATCCTGCAATCCGCTATCTTTTTACCAGATGCAAAAAGTCGATAACGAAAATAAAGAGAAGAAATTTCAAGATAAGAGGAATGCTCAGGCAGAGGCTGATAAGTCCAGTACCATAAGAAGATATTTTGGTCCTATTAATAAAAACAAAAGGCTTGATAACCTCCCACATGATGCATCATCAAGTCACCAAACAAAAATGGACGACTTTACTGAAACAATAAAGTGGCCTTCACAAAGTGCTCAACAGTTGGAATTTGATACCATCCTAACCCTTTCACTAGTTCTCTCTAACCTCCCGTTTCACGTTATTAAAACTGCTTGCTTCAAAATGCTGCTGAATTATCTTTGTCCACAAGCCAACCTAAAAAGTCCAACCACCTTATCCAAATTCAAGCTACCAATGATTTATCGCAATCTAAGACGTGATGTAAAAATGCAAATTGAGAGAGACATCCCGCATTGCGAAATGGCAGCTTTCACTACAGATGGGGTTTTGCTTGTACAAGGAATAGACCACATGATTTCTCAATTTCCTGGTCTTCAGAGGGAAGACCTTTACAAAGTGGGTGTTACTGATGCTGCAGCCAACATGAAGAAAGCAATCACGGAAAGCAAAGAGATCAGTGATCATCTAACCTGTGCCGATCATCTGCTCAACACTTGTTTAACAAAGGCTGTAGAAAAATCAGAAGGAATCAATGGTATAATTAAGAAATGTAAAGGACTTGCTCAAAGGACCCACCAAAGTTCATTAGACTGGCAGGACATCAAGAAAGCGTGCGTGGAAGCAAATATAGAACCAGTAAAGATCATTCAGCCAATTGTAACAAGATGGAATTCTAACTTTATGATGCTTAAGTCAATCCTCAGATTGAAGGCTGGTTTACTGGTTGCTCTAGAAACTCTAAACAAACCAGATCTTCAAAGTTTGATTCCGGATGAGTTAGAGTTTATTAGTATTTACAACATTTTACCATTTCTGGCAGAATGTAAGCGATGCTCTGATTCCTGGTCTTCTGAAAATCTAGTGACTATGCATAAAGTTCAAAAAGACATATTAAATCTCCACTTGCTTTGCAAAAGAACCATAAATGACATTGAAGAGCGTGACCCTCAAGTTGCAGAGTGCCTACACAACTTCATGAAAGAATTTTAGAAGGGTTTACCTAATTATGGCGTTGGAGTCAAATACTATAATGTGGGTTCACTTCTGCACCCATATTATAGAGGATATACACTCAAAAATATTGCAAACAGTGAGGAAGGGAGGGAAGCCGCCATCAAGGAATTGGTTGACAATCACCCAACCACAATCCAGTTCTGCGAGTCATTGGTTGATGATCATACTTCGCTAGAAACATCAAATCTTGACGAAACAATGGATCCAGTGGACCTTGAGTTTTTGAAAGACAAGAGGCAGGTTTCAGCGCATTGCCCTGGGACTTCACAGCCTAGCCAATCAAAGCTCAAGCCACCCTTGATGCTTGAATTTGAAAAGTATCAGACTATGGCCTTACCTGAAAGGGATGTGGATGCTTTAGAATGGTGGAAGCAAAATAAAAATGAGTTACCTTTGCTAGCTGGTCTGGCTAGAAGTTACTTGGCTATACCTGTGACTTCTGCTTCATCAGAAAGAATGTTTTCAGTAGGAGGTAGGACAGTTACTGATTTTAGACATAATGTAAAACCAGAAAACACTAGCATGTTAGTTTTTGTGAGTCAAAATTACGCAAGGGTTCCTTCTAACCTCAACGATTGGGAAAAAACTTGCGAAGAAGAGCCGTATGAATTACCACATGTCACACCACCAACTAAGAAGACTCACCAACAGGGAAAATCACATAATCAAACTGAAACTAAAAAAAGAGGTGCACTTGAATAGGCTTCTCCAACTTTATCAGATACTCAAACTGGTCCTGAACCTAATAAGCAACAACAGCTACAGTTAGATACTCAAGAGAGTCAAAGGACTCTAGCTCAACAAGAAGGGTATGAAGTGACTCAAGGTAAAGACCAAACTCAAAGTGTCTCTTTGTTTATTCCAATGACACTCCAGCACAATCAAAGTAGAATCAAAAAAGCAAAATTAGGTAATATAATGAAGTCGAATTGGAAGGGGAATGAGAAAAAAAAGTACAGAGCATCTGAGCTTGCAAACATTTTATTAGACACAGATGATGATATATCTGATGATTAATTTTTTATCAATAACTTGTTTGTTTAAAACTGTAAATGTAATATTTACTAATAGAAATACAAAAAGCAATTTAAAGTATCTTTTTTTAGTTTTTCGGTAATCAGCAAAAAAAGAGGTAATTTGTGATAAAATGCGGTAAATCGTGATAAAAAGCGGTAAAAAGTGATAAAAACGGTAAAAAGTGATAAATGCGGTAAAATTGCGTATTACGCATTTTTACGCAAAATTACCGCGGTAATTACGCATTTTTACGCATTTTTACGCTTTTTACGCAGATTTACGCATTTTTACGCAAATTTGCGCAAATTTACGCATTTTACGCAAATTTACGCATTTTTACGCATTTTACGCAAATTTACGCATTTTTACGCATTTTTACCGACGGTGCGGTAACGCCGATACTTATTATGTATAGAAGAAGTTAATTTTAGTAATTCAGATAGTAATAAAGTAATAACGAGTTAGTAAAAAAAATGAATTCGCTAGTGTCTCTGTGAAACTTAATAAAATAATAGTTCCCCACAATATAAATTAAATTTATGTCGTATATAATAACATGTATATTAAAAATTAATAATTTGTTATATACAATAATATATATATATATATATATATATATATATATATATATATATATATATATATATATATATATATATATTTATAATTGTGTATTAGCATCATATAATGGGTTCAAAACGTGTAAAATATGGTAATTGGTCAAATAAATCATTGCAGTTTTAGTTGATGGTTACTCGAAATATTCTGCTGCTAAACAATATAAAATACTAAGGCAAACACTGCATGACTATATAAAACGAGCGTCTGTTGATAATTGTGTTAAAAAGTTAAGTGCAGGACACCCAACAACACTCTCAGCTTTTCAAGAAAAAGAACTTGTTGAAGTTCTTCTGACTATGTCACAGAGATTATTTGGTCTGTCTCCAAAAGATGTGAAACAAATGGTATTCCAGTTTTGTGAAGAAAATGGGATTATTCACAAGTTTAATTGTGCAACTAAGTCAGCAGGAAAAGAATGGTTTAGGGGTTTTTTGAAACGTCATAATAAACTCTCTGTAAGAGTTGCTGAATCAACGTCATTGCATTGAGCCATTGGTTTTAATAGAACAAAAGTTAATCATTTTTATGATGAACTAGAAAAAATAATGTTTAATGCTAATGAAATGCAGATTATTCTACCATCAAACTTATTCAATGTAGACGAATCTGGATTGTCTATATGCCATAAACCAGGAAAAGTTGTTGCCCTGAAGGGAAAACATAGTGTTGGTGGCTTAGCAAGCTCTGAAAGAGGAAAAACAATCACAATAGTTTGTTGCCAATCAACAAGCGGATTTTTTGTCCCTCCAATGTTGATTTATCCACGTATTCGAGTAAGACCTGAATTTTTAGATAAAGCCCCAATCGGTTCTATTTCTGGTGGCAGCAAAAATGGGTGGATAACAACTGATTTGTTTGAAAAATGGTTTGATCATTTTTTACAAGCAGTCCAGCCACAGTCAAGAAACCAACCAGTTCTTCTAATTTTAGATGGACATTCAAGTCATAAAAAAAATCTTAGTGTTATTATAAAAGCTCGTGAGACAAATGTTATTATATTATCACTTCCATCTCACTGCACGCACAAACTGCAACCACTTGATGTTTCATTTTTTAAAAGCCTCAAAATGTTCTATGATCAAGAAGTTGGTACTTGGCTTCGTCACCATCCAGGTCGTCCTGTAACTGAATTAGAGGTTAGTGAATTATTTGGAATAGCTTATGGGAAAGCTGCAACTGTTCAAAATTGTCAGTCAGGGTTTAAAAAATGTGGAATATATCCATTTGATAGAAATGTGTTTACTGAAGAAGACTTTGCTGCAGCTAACGCTACTGATCACTCATATGTTGTATCAAAAATTTCAAAACTAAATATTACATCTGAAATGCACCCTACTCTCGACAATGGGTTAGACTCTGCTAAAGATTTAGATCATATTGATTTTGTCACAGAATGTGTAATTGCTTCTCAGAAAGGTAAATCATTTTAAAAGATGTATTATTTTTATCATCTTCCACTATTTATTTAAAACACAAATGTAATTTTTTTAAAATCAAGCAAAATAATAACTTATCTGTTGCTTTTTTAACCTAAAAAAAAGTTTCTTAAAAAAATAGTTCAAATTTTTTATAATTTACATGTTGCCTAATTTTTTTCACCTTTTTTAGTTAAATAATTTTATTTAGAATCTGCTTCACCAAACTCATCATTTGCACTTCAGAAGTCATTAGAATTAGCCACCTCTGATGAAACCTCACAGCCTCATGGTGTTACATTCGGATCACTAGCTGGACTTGACATTAAAAATGCAAAACGAACAGGTATAAAAAGGAGGGTAAATCATGCTGAAAAAATTACTGGATCACCATATAAATCTCAGCTAGAGGAATCTTTAACTTTGAAATATAAGAACAGGCAGCCACGTAAAAAGTGCATTAAAGAAAATATATCTATAACACATCAAAAGGTGTGTTTGAATAACCTTGATGCTAAAGGTGCGATTAATAAACAACTTTGTGCAATGTGTCAATACAGTTATGGGGATCCTGTCGATCCATATTTAAAGGATAATTGGGATAAATGTCATAAACGCTGTAGATGGTGGCATGAAACATGTGCTATATGTGGTGTTTATGTTAAAAAAGTATTTACTTGTGATGACTGTATGAAACACTGACTCTTTAACAAAATGTTATATGTCATATTGATAAATTTTTTTTTAACTTTCTTAAATAAATCTCTTTTTATAAAGTTTTCTTTGAGCTTTGTATTTTATTTTTTTATGTTTAACTATTGAAGTTATGTAAAATATTATTTTATGAACTACTTATGAGCTTGTAAACATGAATTCTTATTTAAACAGAATTTAGAAAGAATCATCGAAATCATAGAACTTAGTAGTCATTTTATTTAGAATTTTACTTTGGAAGCACATTTTTCTAATATGGTTTCTATTCTGGGTGATGTATTCATATTTTACTAAAATAGGTGGTTCAAAAAATATGAATCTTTGCATTTGCAACGCCCTTAATTAAATGCCAATTAGGTGTAACAAATTCCATTTAAGAGACAATTACTTTATACAATGCATATTTATAGCTGATTACAATATTTTAATTATATTAATGGGTTTTCAACGAACGTCTTAATTTTCTTAAGTATGCCGAATTTACGTATCATTGTGCCGAAATTACCATACTAGGTCGCTAATTTCGTCATTTTTGAGTATTTTGTAAAAAAGTTTTACATAAAACTTTGTAAATTTAAAACAATTTTTTAACTATTATTTAATAGATATATCTGTAGGACATCGATATGCATGATTTTTTAACGTTATTAAAGCAACCATTGTCTATAAACAACAAAATAGCTTAATACGCCGAAATTACCCTACTTTACCCTAACATTTTTGTTGGGAACTTGTGTCAGTCAAGTCATTGCAAACTTTTCCATCTATCATTGATAGTATTAGGTCGTGTTTAACATTAATTTGAGATTTGTTGAGTCTTATAGATGTTGGAACAAGTTGAGAAACTTCTTTTAAAACTTGGCTAGTTTCTGTTGTAGTTAAAAGGTTTGTTTCTTTTGAAAAAATAAATTTAATTGGTCGGCAATAACGCGTGGATGGAGGTCGTGGATTTTGCCAAATAATATTTTGACCGTCACTCAGTCTCAAGGGAACAAATGAAAATACAAACAGAAACTCATCAGTAGCATCAGAGTTTTTAAATCTCTGTTTGTATGTGCTGTGACCGGAGCTCCCATCGCATCCCCATTTGCTAATTATTGTGAATGGCGTAGTAAAACTAATACTTTTAATAACTTCGCATTGGGCTTCAATTAAGCGCTCAGTAGTTTTATCAAGTATAGCTTGTAGGCTAATTTCGGCACGTGTTTCTGTAACAGAAATATGTTCATCTAATGGATAACATAACTTTTTCGACTTGCATAGACTATAATAAGATGGAAATAATAAATGCCCTGCCTTTAAAGACCACTTTCTCGTCTTTTTATAAGAATGACTTGTACATTTAGAGTCAATGTAATAAGCTAATGCCTCGTCACGATTTAACTGCTTGCCCCCACAAATAAAATCTTTTGATTTAATTTTTTCAGATGATTCCAGACTTTTTCTGATTAAAGTAGCTTGGTTTCTGTGCCCCAACGCACGGCATGCTACTTCAGCAGCTGTGGTCAACTCAGTTACACTTTGCGATTTTACTAAGTTTTCAACCCTTCGTTTTTTGGTTTTAAAGGAAGAGTCTTCAAAGTTCTTTTTTGGTCGTCCTTGAATTTTTACAGATGATGAAAAAGTGCATTGCCGGTATATACTTACTTTAAATTCTATATTTGCCCCCTCTAACCAAATTTTATTTTTGTTTAAAAAACGGTCCATCATCATATGTGCTGCAGACCATTTTTTTGCGAGCTTTGAAGCGAAACATGAAATTTTTAACTGCAAAGACCTCTCAGAAACTCTAGTCACATCAGTTACATCAGTAACACAAAATCTTTGCAAAATAAAATCCATTAAACGAGAATTTCTTTCTTCTTGATTATGTCTTCGCCATTTTTTAAACAACTCCATTTTTGAAAAAAAGCGCACATGATCTAAATGAAATTTAATAACAAAAAATTGTGGATTTATGTGGTGAAAATTTTTTCTTTGTTGTACACCTTAGGACTTTAGCTATACACTGGTAATAAATTAGCTTGGATACATGTGCATACAAAAAGTTGTATAAATTTAAAAATTAAAAACCAAAAAAAATTTTACAATTTTAACCCAGTTTTTTAAACCATATTTTAACACATGGCTTAACTTTTAGATAAAATATTTAATGTAATTAAATAGTACTTACCCTCAAAAGTAAAATCCATCGCTGCATTAAAATGATTGCTTTCTTTAATTCTTGTTAAATGTTAATGCAATCATTGTAAATTTTTAATTAATTTTTTTTAAAAATGAAATTACATTTTAACGCCTCTTTAATTGCTTATGATTCATTGCTCTGTGATGTTTTTCATAATTGAGCCGCTCAGAAGCCAATGCGGTTAAGTCCAAAACACAAAAATTGAGAAAATTAATGTTTTTTGATACATTAGTTTTTAAAATTTTTGGTTTATTGATTTAATTAGAAAAGTGTGTAAAGTAACCAACGAGTAAATCCTTTAATAACTAAGAAGATTATTATTTATTTCATCAAAATTTCCAATAATCAGTATATATCAAAAAATGGAATTAACCGCATTGGCTTCTGAGCGGCTCAAGTTATTACTAATGTAGGTTATTACACTGCAAGTTATTACTAATGTAGGACTGTTATTGTGAAAATCTTATCAATTAGTTGATTTCTTGATATGACTTTTGTCCACCTAGCTTGTATGAAGCGATACACTGTGCAGCGGTTTAAATAAAAAGTTATATTATATCTTTGAATTAAAAAATAAAAAGTAACTATTAAATAATGCGCTTTTTCTTGAAATGACAAATTTTTTAAAATAGATTAGGTAAGTCGCGTTTGCGTCAAGTTTGCAAACCTATTTATAAGCGTAAGTTGCGTTTGAGTTACGTTTGTAAAAGCGTGTTATATGCGTAAGTTGCGTATTAAATGCGTACGTAAACGCAGTTATTTGCGTAAGCTGCATTTACGTTTACGTAAGTAAACGCAATAAATTGTGTCAAATGCAAGCTGGCACTTTAAGTGCAAGCTGGCACTTTAAGAGTAGGCACTTCAGTCTATTTTATGATCTCGTGATATAATTGAGCTAAAATGTTATTTTTAATTTTATTGCATTCAAAATGTTTATCTTGTTTTAAAATGGGTTTAACCAACTTTGTAGCACTTCTGGTTGTCAAGATATTTGCATTTTTATACTACCTAATTTGACATTTTTATAGACAAAAAAATGCGTTTTTTTATTTTAGTTTTTTTTACCATTTTTTTTTTACCATTTTTTTTTTACCATCGTTGCCATAACAGATAGATGTGTTGCCATAACAGATAGATTATTGCCTAAAGTCGTTGCGTAAAAATTTTACGCAACGACTTTAGGCAATAATCTATCTGTTATGGCCATCTATCTATTTGTTAACAATATACAAATAAAACAACTTTCAGTTCACAACTAATCTTTAGAAAAAATATATATACAGAAAAAATATATATAGCAGAAAAATATATATACATTAATATAGTCATAGACACATTACACATTAATATAGTCATAACTCTATTACAACATTAAACTGTGAAAAAATAAAACACAAGGTTGCCCAATTTTAAATTTTCTTAAATATTATAGATACGGTATTATAAATATTATAGATCAATATAATCGATATATATCTATACATATATGATATTATGATATATATATATATATATATATATATATATATATATATATATATATATATATATATATATATATATATATATATATATATATATATATATATATATATATATATATATATATATATATATCTGTTATTTAAATGGAGAAAAACAACATATTAATAGTACTTAAAGTTTCGTGCCTTACGGCAATCATCAGCTATTAATTACAAATTAAAAACGTAAAAAACCGTTTAAAAACGATATAGATATAAATATTATAGATTAATATATACGACTAATTTATAATATTATATAATTTATAATATATGTAATATATTTCTAATAAAATATTATTAATAATATATATAACTAGTAAACTTTAAGTACTATTAATATGTTGTTTTTCTCCATTTAAATAACAGATATATATATATATTGCTCTATTATTATAATATTGAGCACTCTTTTACGCACAAGAGCTTTGTATTATTTTGATATAATACATAACCAATCAATATATATATATATATATATATATATATATATATATATATATATATATATATATATATATATATATATATATATATAAATATATATATATATATATATATATATATATATATATATTTAAACAATATAAATAATTTAGATTAATATATACGACTAATTTAAAATAATATTATATAATTTATAATATATTCATAATATAATATTACTAATGATATATAACAACTATATATGTTATGTTATAATAACTAAAAACGATATAGATATAAATATTATAGATTAATATATACGACTAATTTATAATATTATATAATTTATAATATATGTAATATATTTCTAATAAAATATTATTAATAATATATATAACTAGTAATTATTTCAAATAAATTGTAAAATAGGCTTTTTACAAAACTATAACCTTTCCTTTTTCAAGGTCAACAAGCAATGGAAAAGTCCATACTTGATTTTCCGCAGTCTCATAGACCACATCAAACAAAGTTTTTTTTAAGTTAGGAGTTGACTTGTTTACTCGAAGATCTTCACCTGTATACCAAAAGTATTTTTTAGTGTCGATTTTCATTATTTTATGTTGAATAAATTTCCCAACAAGATAATTAACATCATTTATAAATGACAGCCAAGATGTTTGTTTTTTGTTGATTTGCTAATTGAGACAGTCTTGCATTCTTTAATTTTTCACTTAACTCTTCTTTCTCTTTTGCAATCAAAATATCTCGTTCTTTTCTTTCAATAAGAACAACTCTTCTCTCAATGGGCTCTGGAAAAGTCCTTGTTCTAATAACTGATTGTAAATTACTGAACAACTCATAGTTTGTTAAGTCTATTCGCTTACTACCATGCATTTTAGTTTTTTAAAAATATTTAGGTTCACATTTAACTTCCATAACATACCTATAAAAATCCAACTGAGCTCTTAATATTTTTTTGCTTTTAAATGTGTCAACTAACAAAACATATTCATCATCTGCTTCTTTTGAGGTCAGCCACACCTTTGTCCTCAATTTTAACAACTCATTAACCGATTAAGCTTTTTTTAAGAAGGCTTTATCTTCAGCTGTTTTTTTAGCTTTATGCTTTTCAGACAACCTTTCACTCATTTCAAACTTTAATTCTAAATGACGTTGTTTGTATTTATCTTTCATTTTAATAAAGTTTGTTGAAGCTTTTTTTAGCAATGAGTCACGCTCATCTAAAGTCTTTTTATCCAACCAGTCTAGTGTTTTATTTTTATACCACATAGTATAAGCCTGTATAGTTTGTATTTTGACATTTGGCTTTGTACGAATTAAAAGATCCAATACCGCAAAGTCACTTTCTGACGCTTTGTTTGTTGTTGGAACATTCTCTGCAGCCTTACTTATATTATCAGAAGAATGCCAATATTTACCTCCAGGAAGTTGATCAGCAGATTGTCTTTCCAGAACAACTAACAAAGAATGACAAATTACTTCTAATGTCTGCTGTGTTAAAATATTTAAATCATTGTCATTAGTCTCTTCAAATAATTTCTCATACAAAATATCTTTATGAATATTACCATCACTTGGACTGAATATAGGTGTTTTCGAGATCATCATCGATGATGCATTTTTACACAAATCTGAAAGTTTCATTTTTAGGGTTAACAAAAATGGATTCATATCAAGAATACTCTTTTGTGATTCAATTATCCGCCAAAGTGGACCTGTAATTATTTTATCAACTATTCCAAGAGCCTGCACTTCTGCTAAATATAATTTGTTGCTAATATCTTCTTTAACTGCAAGTAAAAGATTATTTTGATTTGGCCAATTTTTAAGAAACTCTAAAATATCTTTTGAATGAAAATACAAAGCTGCAGCATTATAATATAATATATTAAATCTGTTACCAACATAGGGTGCAAGCATACACTTACTTTGTCCTTTACCAGCAAGAAATGCATTAAATTACCCAGCAACTCCAGCTTCATCACTTCCCCTTACATGAAAAGCTTTACATGCAGTTCTTATTAATCTAGTGGCACCTGATTCAGCAGTATTGAATGCGAAAATATTTTCATAACTAGTACTTAAAACTAACTTTTCAAATGAGTTGATTGTTTTATCAGTTTCTATTGCAAAGTTAGATAATAAATGCAATTTGCAAAAAAAATTAGACATTTCAATGAAATCTGCTTGCTCGCCTTTTTTTAAACCTTCCCAGTTCTTTATAACTTTAGGCAGTAACTTTTTCCTCATATCTTTAAGCTTTAAATTAAACAGTGGATTAACTGGCCCAAGATCAGACATTATAGTTTTAAAAGAACATACAAGGTTAGAAAAATTGTTTTCCTTGCTGCTACTTTCTAAAATGTCACATATATCATCTAATGTTTTGATTAACGCATTAATAGTACAATCTGCATCACTACCAGCCATTTCACATAATCCAAAAGATAAAGTACTTCCATTTGTGGTAGTAACTTGGAAATTTTGAAAATGTCTATGATGTTTAGTGGTACCGTCACTGTGAAGACAATTGCCTGAATTAATTTCTACAGTGTTTATCATTTCTTCTGCAACTTGAAGTTGAGCAAGTGCTAAAGCCTCAGTCATAAATCGAGATTTTGTACCAATTGAGGGAAGCTTCTCTATATCTATCTTTGCTAGTTTTTTTAAAACAATTGTGATAACTTCATTAACTTTGTTCATGCTGACATTCAAAGAAACTAACTCCATAATAACTTCTCTTATATCATTAGAATACCTTCCGTTTTGAAATGTTATTATTCTGCAATCATGGAGAAGAGAACTTAAATTAAAATCTTTATTTTCTTTGCTTAATACTCTAGTGTTAGGAGAGTTGGTATCCTTTTCAGGATTATTTAAACTGTTAGAAGACAAATTTTCATGTTTATTTACTACCATGCTAAACTTCTTGTTTACATAATACAATTTTTTGCATGTAATTCTTTTTTTCTCATGAAGGAGTGCAACTTTATTGTCACTTTTTTCAAGTTTAACAAAATTTTAACTCTTTTATGAAGATTTTTAATGACTTTTTGGCGCTACTCGACTTTCGCACCCCCCTTTTTTTATGATTGATTCTGATAGAGAATTTTATGCTGATTAAGAATCGTATAAAAACATAGGTCTCAAAATCAACGGAAAGTGCTCTAATCTGAAGTTGAAAGTACAAAAATATACGAAAAATCCCTAATATTCGCCATCTTGAAAAGTGACTTTTTTTGTTTTAAAAGTTATCATTTTAAAGTACCAGCTACCTGGTTTTTACTATAAAAAAGTGTCTTTTGACGCGATGCTCTTTCGAGTGTAATTAGACAGACAGGCGACGTATAAAACATGTTACTCTTGTGAAACATATAATTCCTTCTTGTGAATTTTAGTTTTATAACAGAACTTTAAACTATTTTTTCAGAAAAAATTGTTTCCTAATATATAAAGCACAAAGTTTGTGTGTACTTTATACAAATCTAGTTTTGATCCGAATCACAGCAAATTTTGTACAGACCCCTCATTTTACCTGGAAAAGATCATAGGCTGCTTTTCGTCTCATAACTTTGACCCTAGGGGATACTTTATTTACTAGGATTCCCCTAATTTGCTACACTAGATACCCCTAGGAAGCAAAGTCTCACAAAGTTATCTGTAGCAAAAATTGTAATTGTGACTTTTCTATAATATCTTTTTAAGTATATTTTGGAGATTTTCATTTTTATCCCGGGGAGCGCCGGATACTAACCAGCTAAATACTATTTAAAAAGGTAATTGAAAAGAACTTTTATCAAATAGTAAAAATGGGATTCCTAAATATTCTTTGCAAAAATGTTTTTAATTAATTTGTGTGGCTATGAAAATAGCCGTTTTGGAAATACAAGATCCTCGGCATGAACTATAAATGTATGTTACGTTCGAAGCACACAAAAAGCTATAAATGGTAGCCGTCAAACAGGATATGCTGTAACAACCTGATCCCAAAAGTGAAAAAACCGATGTTCGGGAAACCTCTGCATCCACATAAATTCGGATAAATAATCAGCAACCATTTCGCGGTTAGTTGGCCCCATCATTGATTTAAACTTAGATTTGGCTCGACACCACATAGCTTCCACGTGATTTGTCGTCACGCCTGTCTGCGGATCTACAAAATTGAGGGTATGGTTAACGGTCCCATGTAAATATGCAGGAGCTTGCATATCATTATATGCTCTCCACATGTCACTCCAGACAATAGAACCAGGAAGTATCCATTGATGTATGATTGGAATCAATGTTGCAGCATCGCGATTTTGGACAGGAACTAAAAAGCCTTTCTTTGTTGCAGGTTCATATCCACCAAATATCCACTGCTGCGGGATTATTCTACCAACTTGATATTTTCTTCGACAGAAAACAGATTCATC
Organism: Hydra viridissima; assembly: GCF_058129835.1. Lineage (NCBI taxonomy): Eukaryota > Metazoa > Cnidaria > Hydrozoa > Anthoathecata > Hydridae > Hydra > Hydra viridissima. Next base: position 925,116 of record NW_028324316.1, on the reverse strand, counting down.
TACTTCAACAATACACCCTGGACCGCCAATTGGATCAGGGTTATTGAGAAAATATGAGACGCAAATATCTCTGCAAAATTGATTCCAATCAACAATGGTGTCATCGCTTCCAATATTTAGTTCTTGCCTTATATCGCTTATTGATAATCCCCGACTCTTAGCCGCACTTCTACTCCAAACGTATGTTAAGCCTAATACTTGCCACAAGTGTAGATGGGATTTCTCAAAGAAGCTCCCTTTTCTTATACTGAAGGGTCTTTTGCAGCGCTTAACTGGACATCTCCAAATGACTTGATCGATTGATCTATTATGTACTTGTTGTGTGCAGGGCACGTTACATACACTTCAATTCATCCTTTCAGCGAGTAAACCATAAGTTCTGCACCAACGAATTGTAGCTTCTAAATTGTATTTGAATTTTGCTCCTATTTCTGTTAAGGAAAGAGAGTCAAAATCGTTTACTGTTGGTCTTCGAAGGGCCATGATATTTATGTAAATGAATTTACAAGAAATCTATTTATGAAACATTCCTTTTTATACAACAGGCACGATGAAAATAAATTTTTACGGGGGGTTTAACTAAAAGTATGAGAAGAAAAAGTCAACAGTTTTAAATATAAATATTTTTAATATAAACAATTTTATACTATCAAACTTATTTCAGTATATAATCAATAAAAGAATTTTACAACTTCTTTGATAAATATTTCAAAAGATATTTTAGACAACAAAGTAATAATCCCAGTTAAAGCAAATTTGCGTGACAATTTAAACTTGAATGAATTCTCAAAACGTTCCATAATTGGAAATCTTTGTTATAAAGTATAAAAACCAGGTAGCTGGTACTTTAAAATGATAACTTTTAAAACAAAAAAAGTCACTTTTCAAGATGGCGAATATTAGGGATTTTTCGTATATTTTTGTACTTTCAACTTCAGATTAGAGCACTTTCCGTTGATTTTGAGACCTATGTTTTTATACGATTCTTAATCAGCATAAAATTCTCTATCAGAATCAATCATAAAAAAGGGGGGGTGCGAAAGTCGAGTAGCGCCGACTTTTTTATAAAAATCATTTAATTCTTTTATTTCCTTACCTTGTTTCTTTTTTAATTGATGAATCTTTGCTTTATTACTTGCATGTAATAGTTTATATGTCCTCCTAGGGTCGTTAGATGCAATTTTTTTTTTCATATTACTAATACGAACATTAGCAGATTTGAACTTATTTATACAACCAGATGAAGCAAGTTTCAATTTTTTAAAACAGTTTTTCGAGGTTTGTTGGTTCAATTTTCTTTTTTTACCCTTCGTTTTATTTTTTTCACTTGATATGCATAATTCACAACTAGTTTCCGAAATAGGCGGTTTAAAGAGCATCAGATTATATATATCTCTTCTTTTATTGTTTTTTTTTAAACGATTTAAATTTATCTACAACAATTTTAATTTTGTTGTACAAGCTCAAATTATTTTCAGTTACTGAAAACAAATTGGAGAATCGGCTTCTGAAATTCGAGCACACCATTTTCAAAGATTTATCACTCAAGCATAGATACCAATCATATAATTCTTTATTATTCATTATGATAAGGCTAATTTTATACAAATACTGTGTTATACAATTAAATTTTATATTGTTTTTGCAAATTAGTTACCGTAATAATTTTTGAAACAATATTAAGACGGACTGAAAGGAAGAAGAGGACGGGATTTAGCAGGTTTTAACTTAAATTTAAAAATTAAGCTGAATACTCGAATATTAGCAAAAAGTTAGTTTTTTTAAAGTTATTTTAGACCAACTTATTCATCACAAAACCAAAAAAAAAAAAAAAATCGAAACAAAGAAAAATAGTTAGATATTATTTTAAAGGATGCTAGAACGCAAAAAAAAATAACTTTAGGCTAAAATAATTACAAATACTTAATTGAAACCGCTCCTACAGCCAGATAAACTAATATTGAAAATTCTAGCAGATATTTTATGAAAGATTAATCATTTTACTTCTCGTAAAACGTTTTACTATGGCATAATAGATTAAAAAATCGGTCTAAATTTAATCTGAAAAAGTCTTCTTTATATATAAAAAACTTCGCAAATTTTGTCTATGGAATTTGTCACGTGACTGAAGTGCCTATTAAGAGATAATATTTTTTATTATTTGGCATTGTTCTAAAAATCAATTGGTTCATATAATTAATGAATTTTTTTAAAAATATTTTACTAGAATTAATTATCTTAGTTATAAAAAAACTTATCATTAGGAAAAACTTAGAAAAAAATTTTCCAATAGCGCTAAAGCTGATATCAACTTCTATTATTTTTTCGGCCGGAAATAAGTGTTGTTGGGAATCTGGATAACTATTTCTTATCAAAAATTTGTTGAACTAAAGTTTTATGTAGATATTTTTAATATGTTATTTTGAAATAAATTTTTGTAAATGCCAAAGTTCTTCTCAAAAATTATTTAATTTTTTTTTAAATTTGATTTTTGAGCGTTTATTTCTTTGTTTTTTTTTTTATCTTTGTTACATTCCCAGTTAATGTTAAAATTTTTTGTTATCATTACAACCTGTTTATACTTTATCTGTGTACTTGTTATATATTTTTAAAACATTTTTTTACAACAATTTGTCGTAAAGATATTTTTAAAAATTTGCAGCTAAAAGCATATATTTTGTAAACTTAGTAACATTATTATATATATATATATATATATATATATATATATATATATATATATATATATATATATATATATATATATATATATATATATATATATATATATATATGTATATATATATGTATATATATAATTGTTACTATTGTTATTATATAAAATAAATAATTAGCTTGGTTTATATTACATTACTTATAAACCAAGCTAATTAATAAGTTTATATAATAACAATAATAATAATATATTCGCTCTACTTATTCTACGCTGTATTGAGCCATCTTACTGGAAATATAAAACATTTTTGAATTAGTCAACAAAGCACCAAAAAGAGGCTGGAAAATATAACCAAAGTTTGTCCTACATTTTAGTTAGGTTCTGTAAACTGAAGATGAACTAAGAGTTCTCTCCAATTGTTAGAGCAAGACCTGATGATGTTTTTTGTTTAAAGTGCAAATCTTTGAACACATCTCTTTTTTTTTAATATTGAAACTGATCAGGGACTGGCTTGGAGAATAATGTTTTTGGAATTTTTTATTGCTCTACATCAAAAAGGGTACGGTCTAGAACGGCTAATGGGGCCAAAAAAGGGTCTCCAAAATATAGGTACTTGCAGTGTCTCTCAATTGATATCAGGATGCTCTCAATTGCATTTAAAATTCTCTTAGAACCAGAGTCATGGTTCTTAATGTGCTCTTTGTATTGTACCATTTGCCAGTAGACTTTTGTATCCTGGAAAAATACAACTGAGGGCAAAGCAGTCCTCAAAAAACGGACAGAATAAAAAACAGACACAAAATCTGCCATTACCTTAAACTTTTTCTTTTGAGGCAAATTTAAACTGTTGGGCAGCTGTGTGCTCAATAGCTGATTCTTTAGATAGGTGATTTGAAAAATTATTTTACGACAAAGGTACAAAAGGATAAGATCCAAATTACTGTCTGTAATCTCCTCAGGGAGAAATATCAGTGTTCAGGGCAATTTTCTACTTCCAATTTTGATAGTTTCTTCAACCTGAGTTGCCAAGGAGGTATTACTGATGGATTTTGAATCAAATCTTACCAATTTAGAAGGATAATTATTATTCATAAACTCATTCCAGTTTGTCTAAAATCTTTAAGCATCAAACTTTCTGGTGGTGATAAAAACTTCAACAATATTCTTTTTTTAGGCCATTTTCTTACGTAAAGATTAAAAACTCAACAAAATTGGTATTGACAAAACAAGTATGATCAAATAGCGTTTTGTTGCATCAGTAGCAACAAAGTAACAACAAAATATCAACAAAATATTTGATCAAATAGCGATACTTGTTTTGTTAATGCCAGTAGGCATGCGAATTCAATTAGCTGACTTAGCTATCGGAGGTCATTAATTTCTTTTTTTAGCGGAAGACTTGTTTATTTTTGTGTTGTAATTTTTATAGGAAAATAAAATTTTTGTCAAAAATGTCATAAATTATAATGAACGCAAAAAGTGTCTTTTGTATAGATGGTATAAAAATAAATTTGAAAAGCAAATAGGAATAAACATGATACCCAAAACTGACAATTTTACCACTGAGCCATCTAAATTTTCCTAATTATTAAAAAAAACGATTTGAAATTTTTGAAACAATCACCGCGTGAGCACCATGTAATTTTCATGTTCCTTAAAAATAACTGTTTGTAATAAGTGTACCTTGTGTACACCATTTTTAATAATTTTTTAATAATAGCATTAGATTTTTATTCAGTAAAATATTGAATTCGATCAAAAGCATGCTCTTCTAATTACAGCTCATTGAGGCCGTTAATTTAGTTTATAATTGTGAACTTTATGTGAATGATCTTGAAAAAGTGAGGATGATTCTTCAAGCTTTCAAAACGTTTTGTAAATTAACTTTGTTTAGTAACTTAAATCTTTGTTTGCCATGGAATTTTCAATGAACAAAGAGCGATGAATGTAAAGTTGTAAAAAAAAACTACGTCAGAACTTCCATTAATATGTCCAAGGTTTTGTTCAAGACAATCAAATTAATTAACCATTATTTCACTATAGAGAAAAATAAAGCTATCATGTCTGCGACAATCATTTAGGTTTTAGAACAATAATTTAAAAAAGAAGAAAGCAAAAAGCAATAGCATGTTTACAATTTTGTAATCAAACATCAAGTATTTCGTTTTTGATAAAACCATTTTTAACTTAAATAGAATGAGTATTAGTTTTGCCTCTTTTTAAATAACTGAATATTCTATATTAGTTAGTGGATTTTCACGGATTTGTCTAAAAAAAAATTACGAACAGCCCATTATCTAATGGGGATTAAAGAATAATATCGATTAAGTATCACAGTTAAATAATTCTAAGACTTCACTGCTTTTTCATTTACAAACGATTCATATCTTTATTTAATGTTTACAAAGTTGTTATTCTGAAATGTGATTAATTTGATGCGGTGATATTCGTAATTTAGAATGTTTGTGTTTTCATGATAGCACTCACCTCAAGTAAAATCTAATTTTTATTACATTTTGTTTAATTTGTTAATTTATCATTTATTAACAGGGTGCAAATATTATATTCTGGTGAATTATTTAACTAATTACTTACAAATAGACCCTATTTATTTTACTTTGGAAAATTAGTCTAAATACAAACTAAATACAAACAGGCTGTAAATATCTAATAATATATATGTATATGTATATATGTATATGTATATATATATATATATTAGGGTGTCCCGTTTTTAGGGTCACATTTTATTTTGACTGCTCCTAGCATTTTTCTGCTGCGTATGTGTGAGAAAATGAGGTCTGTAAAGTTTTAGAGCTCTAACTTTATTTTTGTGACTACACAAGCCACCTTAAGTTTAAAAAATCATGATTTTTGGGTGAAAAAAGCCTATTTTTACAGTGCTTGTGTAGTCACAGTTTGAAAGATACAGGCTAATCTTATGTTGAACCATGTACTATTAACCCTCATTAGTTAGAAAAAAATTGGGAGCAGTTTGAATAAAACCGTTACTTAGGTTTGAAGTGAGTTCAAAGATACGCAGTTGACGCAATTCACCCATTTTTATGCGGTTTGACGCGGTTGACAAAACCAAACAAAATACTGATCTAATCATTATCAAATGGGTCTAAATCGATTTCTGAATCCTTTTCACACCTAATTAGACCAACGAAAATCCAAAATCGGTTAAAAAGTACTACTTATATGTTTAATTTTGTTTATATACTATACTAGACATTTTAACCACTAATTCTACAACATATTAACATTTTCTTTTCTTTCCACCACTCCCTTGGGGTCTTCCAGCCTTTCTTTTCTGGTCCACTGCTAGGAGAAGATCTTGCCTCAGCTCTTCATAATGGCTTCCATCAACAAAGTCCTGTATAAGCTTAACATTCCTTTCTGCAGCATCATTAGTTACAGGAATGTTGGAGATAAATTCCTTGAACTTTGTGTAGCCAGACAATCTGTTCCACATACTAGGTGGAATCTTCATCCATTCAAGCTGCTGGTTATCCATTTTTAAGATGTTAAATATCAAAATGGATTCTGAATCAACAAACTCAGACAACCTGGGCCTCTCTCCTTCTCTGTCAATGAAACCTGATACATTAACCTTCTTATACATAAATGACAGAGGAACATTTTTCTTTGAATCATTTATCATCAGGATTCTTTCAGCAATTTCAGTCTTTTCCTCATCTGACACTCCAGGATCCAGTAAACTAAATGGGATTAAAGTTGGATGAAGATACCATGTATGGTTTGCAATGCTATCGAGACATATGGCTGCAACATTAGGTCTGCTCTGCATGTATGACTTCATCTCCCAGATTGCTTCTATGTCATGTCTTGGAGAAATTACAGTCTGAGACAAGGTTAAGAACCACTTTGCATAATACAATGCTACAAACTCAGAGATGGCTTCAACTTCTCTTTTTGTAGAAGCTGTGGAAACAATATCTGTCATTTGGCTCAGAATTTGCAGCTTCATGTAATATATAGCCTGTGCCATAAACCTTGCATGATGAATTGCTCCAGGTTGTCGAACTCTCAGTTGATCAATCTCTGGGGATAAATAGAATTGAACAATTTCTGCTAGCTCCCAATAATCACCTCTGGGTATTTTGTCTTCATCCAATAACTTTGTGATGATTACTAGGGATACTCTAGCAGCATTGTCAAGTTGTTGATTTACTCCATATTTGAATTTGCAAAATTTATTTTGATCAATCTGAATAAGAGAAAACTCATCCAACAGTTTCTTGAAGAGTTGATTATCTGGACCTGAGGTTGTCCTGAAGAGCTTTGCAACATTCTTAATATGACACTCATAGATATGATGTCTGCAAGCAAGATGCATAACAGGTCTTCCAAGATAGATGTTTAACCTGGAATTTACTCCTTTTTCTTTGCCTGTATTTGACGCAGTGGTGTCAAATACTAGACCTTTAATGTCTTCTTTGAGTGAGTTTTCTTTTAAAATCTCAATAATCTTCTCAGTATGACAAGCTCCAGTAGAATCAGTGACAGGAGGTACTCCAAGCAAAAAATGTTCTCCATCACAAGTTACACTCAGTGCTAAGCGTTCTCTTTTGAGTTTCTTTCCATCAGTATACTCTTTGACTAGCTTTCCATCATAATGAAGAATCATGTTTGATCCAGCTTTTGCTCTTAAAGCTTCCCTTGCTTCCTCCGCTGTTTCCTGTATGACCTTTCTGCCAATTCTGTGTAAATTGGATTTTGACATACCTTTACTGGAAAGTCCACTTGTATTAACCACCTGCTTTAAAATATCGGATTGAGCTCTGATGCTTACATGTTTAACCTTCGAAATAAGGGCAGTATCTCCTACTATGCCAGCAGATGTAGATGGTTGTGGATCTATCTCATCTTTACTCAAGTCTATAGAATTAGAGGTGTCTGTTTCCTCTGAAGATAATTCTGTTTCACTTGAAGATGAAACCTGCAGCTCAGACTGATAACTCTGGTCATGATCTGCTCCAGACATTCTTACTCTTGCCTGTTGAGATCTTTGAGCAGAATAAATGTACCTTTTATCTTTTTTCCCAATGTACATTTTCCTGCAACTTCTTTGATCATTTATGAAAATGATATCTTCTGCCTTGTCTACCTGAGATCTTTTCTTATCTTTCTCTAATATTTGTATCACATCACTGGTCATAGCATCAAAAAGAACAGGCAAAATATTGTCTTTGAAAATTATTCTTTTTTCTACTTCTTTAGTGTTTTGCCTTTTTTGAAGAGAAATCAATTTTTTGTGCTTGGCTAGCAATTCACTCATTTTCTTCTGTACTTTGTCCACTCTGGATGTTGGAATTCCAGCTTTTTCATAAATAGCAGTGACCTTTTTAACCAAACACTGACAATTTTCCTCACAAATGAGCTTGAAATCATGAGAGAATCCACAGCAGAGAAGGGTGTTATCTTTGATCTTAGGATTTTCAAACTTTAAAAAATAATAATGCTCCAAAATGTCTTTGTTAGAAGGGAGTTGATTGTCATTCAACTTGTCACTTATACTCTTAAGAAGAAATATTTCTTTCTTTTTTCTGGTTTTAGCCATTCTGTTCAATTAAGTTTACTCTCTGCACTGGAGTCAAATAACAACTATAATATACAGAAGTTTATAAAAGTGTCCTATCACTTAAAGAATTATAAAGTTTTCTTTCACATAAAAAAGATAAAGTTTCTGAAAGTTCCAATAATAGTGTTCTATCACTACTTTGAAGCACTTTTGGTAATCCTTCAGTTAAGCGGTATAAAATAAAATTATTCTTTTGCTTTTAAAACGTTTCAGACATTTTTGAGACAATGCAAGAAAGCAAAATGATTTATAACTTTAACATATTATAACAGATTTTGGATTTTCGTTGGTCTAATTAGGTGTGAAAAGGATTCAGAAATCGATTTAGACCCATTTGATAATGATTAGATCAGTATTTTGTTTGGTTTTGTCAACCGCGTCAAACCGCATAAAAATGGGTGAATTGCGTCAACTGCGTATCTTTGAACTCACTTCAAACCTAAGTAACGGTTTTATTCAAACTGCTCCCAATTTTTTTCTAACTAATGAGGGTTAATAGTACATGGTTCAACATAAGATTAGCCTGTATCTTTCAAACTGTGACTACACAAGCACTGTAAAAATAGGCTTTTTTCACCCAAAAATCATGATTTTTTAAACTTAAGGTGGCTTGTGTAGTCACAAAAATAAAGTTAGAGCTCTAAAACTTTACAGACCTCATTTTCTCACACATACGCAGCAGAAAAATGCTAGGAGCAGTCAAAATAAAATGTGACCCTAAAAACGGGACACCCTAATATATATATATATATATATATATATATATATATATATATATATATATATATATATATATATATATATATATATATATATATATATATATATATATATATATATATATATATATATATATATATATATATATATACATATATACATATATAAATATATTTGTATATGTGTGTATGCGTTACGAGGTGGGATGGGATATATGTTATCGTACTCAGTTTTTGAAAATCGCTGCTTTTTATTAAGTTAGGAGAAAAAGCTTCAGTTGAGCGGCCTAAAATAATTTTACTTTTTTTCGCTCTCGTTCGTGGAGACATACATAAATTTCAAAGTGGCTTTGTCAGCTGCTTTTTTTTTCAATTTCGGAGTTGTTTAGGGCAAAATGCTTTAATAATGGCCGGATCTTATTAGGAGTCAAATTTGGGTCAGCTTTTGCTATATTTTTTTATTTGGCTGACATTTATCTAGTTGATTAAAATAACTTTGTGTTTCTTTAATATATCTATGTTTTGTTCAAACTTTTTTAAATGTTTCTATCAGTCTTGATTTTTTCAGAAGCATTATTTTTGTCAAGGTTAGTAGAAGTAAACATTTTATACCGGCGGTAGTCATTTTTGTTTTTTTTTAAGCAACTTTGAGACGCGTTTAAAGAAGTATTTCTTCGGGTGCGGCTTTACTGTGATCTTTTCTTTGATCTGTTTTGTTAGTTTATTATGTTTATGTAAATGTGTATTTCCAGGCTTGGTCGGGAAAGGCGTGCGATCGCACTCTTATCTTGACCACGCATAAAATATTTATTTGCAACAACTTGGCCACGGCTCTTATGATGTTTTGAGAACATTTCAAAAAATAAAAAACATCTTTGAATAGTGATTGACCGAAACCGAAATTTGAGCCGAAACCGAAAGTACCAAAATTTCGGTTCAGTAAAGCCGAAGCCGAAGCCGAAACTGAAATTTCGGCCGAAATTTCGGCCGAAGCCGAAACCGAATCAGCCGAAGTTTGAAAAAAAATGTTAAAAATCCCTGAACCTTATATGATCACCAAGTTAAAGCAAAAAAAACTATTTTACATATACCTAAGCAATCACCATGTAACATAATTTGATAAAAACTATAATATGTCAAAAAAAAAAAAAAAAAGTAGAATATGTCAAGACATTTTAATAATTAAAGTTAACAATTGAAATATTTTCTCTGCAGAATAAAATTTTTTCCATGTTTTCTGGCAAAAGTCTGTTTCTTTCATTTGAAAGAATGTCTCCAGCAGTTGAAAACAATCTTTCAACTTCGGTAGATGTTGGTGGAGGTGTAAGGAATCACTTTGCCATTTTTGCCAAACCAAACTTTGCTGTTAATGTTGTTTTCTCTTCATACTCTTTCCAAAACTCTAAACAGCATGAAGATGTTGGGCTTTCTAAGTACTCGTTTAAAACTTCCTTTGCCAATTTGGAAGTTGGATTTTTGGACCTTGTTTTTTGTGACTCTGCAATGATGTTTTGCATCATTGAAGAAAACCCAGTGCTCTCAATAGACGTTGTTTTCATCACAGAAAAAGTTTCATTTTGGCTCAAAATGGAACTGTCTAATTCCAAAAAAACTTGTTTTTTATCAGCTTGAAAGGCTACTTGGGATCTAAAGAAGTGGCGCTTGAATCTGGGATCAAGAAGTGTTGCTATTGCAAAATCATCAATGGTTTCTATGTCCAAAAAACGTGCCTCCATTGCTTTCTTTAGTGCATTTTTCATGCCAATCACTTCTTCGTTATCAGAGAGAACTTCAAATGAGTTCAGGATAGTTGTCACAATTGGAATACATTCACTAATGCAAGCATCTTTTCCAGAGAGCAATTTGGTGGCTTCTTCGAAAATCGCTAAGATATTTACCAGTTTTTCACACAGGTTCCAATCCTGTACAGTGAACTCAATGCCGCTGGAAGGATGGATTAGCAGTGTGGTAGTAATTGCTGATTTCAAGTACAGAATTCTTTCAAGCATGTAATAAGTTGAATTCCAGCGTGTTGGGACATCATTTTTGAGCCCGAGCCGGTCAAAATTGTTCATTTGAACCTCTTGTTGTTTGTAAAGCTTAGCAAAGAAGGAGTTTGAAAAAGAAGCATGAGTGCAAAGCTTTCGACATTTTTCTATCAAGTTTACAGCACTCTGGAGTGAAAAAATTTCTTTTTTAATCACTAGTTGAAGTGAATGATTTAGACACCCAGCAGACTTGTAAACACACTGTGGTTCTTTAAAAGCTGCTTTTATATTTGCAGCATTGTCTCTTAAGCAGACTGTGACTTTGTCCTTTAGCTCCCACTCTTTCACAACATTCTCGAGTCTTTGAAAAATATTTGAAGTAGTATGTTTTTCATCAAACTTGGAACATGACAGACAGAATTTGATCTGCTCCCATTTGTCTGAAATGAAGTGTGCCATCATGCCCAAGTACTCAAGATGAAAGGATGACCTAGCGTCCAGAGAGATGGAAACAGTTTCAGCATTTTTTTCGTTAAGCACAACTTTCGTTGCAAGCTTAATCTTTTCATAGGCTGGATTGAGCATGCTTCGGTAGTATTTCTCGCTTCCAATGTCAAAGTGTGGTGTAAAAAGTGCATGATGGCGTAAAAATCCTGGATTATTCACAATTGACCAAGGCTGTAAGTCGAGGATAATCATTTCAAATATAGATCTATGAAACTTCAGGCCTTCTTCGGAGTTTGAATCAATTTTTGAGATATTGTCCCCCCAGCCAGGCACTGTAAATTGCAACATTTCAGTCCTCTGCCGTTTTGATCTGATGTCAAATAAAGGTATTGTTCATTTTTTAATTGTAAGAAGCTCAAGTTGATCTGAAGTTGGTATATTTTCAGTATTATCGGTAGTTGTGAGTATTGCTTTTTCAGTTTGGAGATTTTTTAGAGCAAGCTGTGGGTGCCGACTTCTTAAATGTGATGAAAGTCCGCTAAGGGATTGAAGTGTTGGGTTGTGCAATCCACGAGATATTTTTAAATGGCAGATATTGCAAGTTGCATATTTGGAATCACTGGCTGTTACGGTAAAATGATTCCACAAATAGCTTTTCTTTCGATTATTTTCCGTTGTAAAATTTAGCACTGAGAAACTTTTGATGAAATTATTGATTTTGGTTACTTAACTTAAATGTTAACGTATTTAAAGAATGATTTGAGAATAGCAACTTGAATCAATTATGTAACGTGATTTCAATTAAAAATTCTACAATTGTTATATTTAAAAATTAATTTACTAACAAACGATTGAAATTAGGAAATCGTCATGATCCGACTCTAAATTTAAAAAAAGTTAGCTAGACTTTTTTAAAAAAATCCTATAAATGTTTCGGTTCATTTCGGTTGTGGTTTGAACCGAAATTTCGGCCGAAACAGGAAAAGTAAAAAACTGTTGAAGCAGAAATTTCGGTTTCGGCTTCGGCCGAAAGTTTCCGTTCACTATCTATGAAGCCGTGGGCAAGTTGTCGCAACTAAATATTTTATGCGTGGTCAAGATTAGAGTGCGATCGCACGCCTTTCGTGACCAAGTCTGATATATATATAGATAGATAGATAGATAGATAGATAGACAGATAGATAGATAGATAGATAGATAGATAGATAGATAGATAGATAGATAGATAGATAGATAGATAGATAGATAGATGTAATATCATTTATTACAATTGTATGAGATTTATGGTCAACTATCAAAGTTTTTATACTATTTCTTTTAAGTTGATTTTTATAATCATGGAAGCACAAAAAGAAAATCAAAAAGAATACTGCCTTTAGTTTTAACTCAAAGTTTTTACCCAAAAAAAGACAAAGGCAAAGAGATTTCAGCGGTCCAAAATTGATATAAAAATGCAAATCCATCTGTTGAAAATATTTTAATGTCACAATGAGAAGCTGCATTACAACTCAGTGTTTCCCGGTCAACCCTTGGTAAATATTTTAGAGGAGATTTAGTTCTTAGTGTTAGATCCAGACTTGGTCCAATATTATCTAGCAATTTAGAGAAAAAGTTAGTTGAATATGCAGCAACAAGGGCTACACTTGGATTCGGATTTAGAAAAAGAAAATTTAAAAAATATGCTTCTGATTGTTGCCATGAAACACAATTTAAAGTTTAAACATTTAACACCTTTAGAAAAATGGTGGCGATCATTCAATAAGCGACATAAAAATTTAGTTTTGCGAAAGCCTGAAGGTACTTCATCAGTTCGCCATCAATTCATGTTTGTTTCAAAAGCAGCAAAATATTTTTATTCACTGCATGGAGTTTTTCAGGAAACTCATGCACTTTTAAAGCCATCTTTGATTTGGGATATGGATGAGTCCGGGTTACAGATGGACTTTAAACCTCCAAAAATAATTATAAAAAGAGGTATAATACACCTTCAATCTCGTACATCAGGAAAACATGAAACCATAACCATTGTTGCTGTAATAAATGCTGCAGGTGGTTTAGTGCCTCCACATTTTATAGCAAAAGGTAAAACAATGAGATCTCTTCAATCTTTCAATACTACAGATGCGCCTTCAGGTTCAAATTGGAGTTTTAGTGAAACAGGTCGGACAAAGCAAGGGATTGCTTATCTTTGGTTCACCAATACTTATTTCCTAACATAGGTAGAGATAGGCCAGAGGTTCTCATAAATGATGGTCACGATTCTCATAACTCAGTTGAATTATTGTCTGTTGCAATCAAAAATAATATTCATATTGTGGAAATGCAAGCACATTGTTTGCATTGACTCCAGCCTCTAGATCGAACAGTATTTGGTCCTCTTAAAACATATTGCAATCAAATATGTCATGAATTGATAAATGGATATCCTGGAGTTACTATTGACAAGACAAATTTTTGTGGTCTTTTCAAGAAAGCTTGGGGCCAAGCTCTCATAGCTGATAACAATATTTCATGGTTTCGATCATGTGGCATATATCCATATAATCCATCTGCTCTTCCAAGCACAGCTTACTTGTCTAATTCTGTCTATTCCATACAACAGCTGCTTGATGAAAATGATCTGCTTGAATCAAGTTTTCAATCCATCAAAACTGACACTAGAACAACAACATCAGAAAATGTTATAGAAGAGGGAGTTGATTTTCAAATAGAATCACAAATAAATCTGATAATATGTCTGAATATGAAATAGCATACAATACTGATTTGGTAAACTTTGACAATCAAACTGCTTCTTTGGTATGGGATACTTATTTAACACAAGAGCAGTTTACTACCTTCAACTTCTGTATCCAGAAAAGTTATGACATTCCAAATACTTTGTATAAAGTATATAAAGAATTCGAAATGAAAAAGAGTTCATGCACAAACGATGTTCCAGTGTCAAATGAAAATACAGATCTTCCTATTCCAATTCTAAATGAAACTATTCTATCAAATTCTATGCCAAATAAAATCACAGGCCAGCCTTGTTATTTGACCAATGAATTCCCCTCTCATTGTAATCAGATGCTAAATGAAGCTATTGCTCAGCCTATTCTGACACCAATTCAGTCTTATACAAAGGACTCGGCTAATGATAGTGACAATAGTTTGCCTTATTCAAAGATATATACTATCAAGTCAAAAGAAAATCGAAGAAAGTTTCAAAATAATTTTTTATTAGCTTCACATGAAGCAAATACAATCTAAACTAATTGAATGATGAGGAAAAGAAAAAAAATAAAGTCAAAGCAACTAAAAAAAATCACAACAACAACAGAAGAAAGAAATACAACAATTATTTAAAAAAGCTAATTTATTTCAAAAGATTAATAGCAATTAAAAAATTTCTCAACTGTTTTATTTATTTCCTATTTGATACACTATTTAGATTTGAATAACCAATAAACACTCTGTTAAAGTACTGCTATAAAATAAGAAATAAATATTTTTTAGCAAAATAGAGTATATATCTTACTATACTCTTTTTTGCAAAAAAAGTATTTTTTTCTTAGTATTTAGTATATATTCCTAGTTCATTATTAGGCTATAATCATCTGATAAAATAATACTTTTTTATGTTTAAGCATCCTTAGATATGAACGTTTTAGATTTTGTAAGTGGCTCATAATAGGTACCATTTCTCAATTTGCGAAATTGAAATCTCTGCTTAAATACATTTTTCTCTGAATGAAACCAATTTTAGTACAAACTATATCTTTTTTTGGGGGGAAGCCGTTTGTCAAAACTAAAAAAATAAATGCTCTGTTAGATTAAGGCAATTTTCACAGCTTTCAATAAGAACTTTGTGTTTATTTATTGGGCACTTTGCCCTACTTTTTATAACTTTTTTTATTGTCATTATGTTCCTTTTATAAAATTGTTTTTATTTTGGTACTTTATGTTATGTTTAGATTTCGATTTGGTAAGTAATTTATTATAGCTGTTTATCATGGTTAAAGAAATATAGGTTAACTTAATAGTTGTTTGTGCCGAAGAGATATGTCGCTATAAAAATAGCCGTTAGTTTATCAATTGCAAAAGATACTAACGGGACACGCAAGATTGATATGTAATATTGTATGTTACATATAAAAGTATGAATAATATTTTAAAACTAATTGCGCTTTACTAATTTTATTCCACTATCAACTTCTAAATTTTATTTCTTTTTTGAAATCACTCATGAGTGCAAACTATTACTCTACGTTCTAGGCACTCGACCGTTATTTTTATGCACTCCACCGTTATTTTTAAAAGACAAAAAGTAAATTTATTTTAGGCCACTTAACTGAAGCTTTACCGGTAATTTAACGATTAATACAACATCTTTAGAAAGTATAAATTGTTTTTCTTATGGATTGCACCTATAAATTAACGCACAAAAAACTTTTCTACTTATTGGTTGGTACAATAATCTTCATTTCACTAGCGTACCTTGAGTTTATTTTATCAAAAATTTCAACAAAAAGATTATACTTTGCAAAGGTTAATGGTAATTCAAAATGCCTAACGCAGCAAACGGACGTGAACAAAATAAACTTTCAGATAAAAACAAATTCACCAGGTGTCAGCAGCAAAATATATTTCCGTGAAGTAAACGCGTGCAACGAATCCAAGAGTATTGGAGGAGATTTCTGGTGGGTAATGATAACAGGACCAGCTTCTTTTTCGTTTCCTCTAATGGATAACGGATTTGGGGTCTATTTCCAAAATTTTCAATTTCCGCTTCCAGGTATTTACAGTATAAATTTTATGCTTGAATACTCCGACTATAACGCTCTGAATGAACCTCCAAACGATTGGATTAAAAAAGGTGATCGTCATGGAAGGCGTCAAAAAGTCGAAGATTTCGGAAACAATAATTACTTTGTAATGAAAGAAAGGATCGTGACAACGGAGGTTGTTGCAAATGCAAGTTTAGTAAAGCAGCTTGATGTAACTGAAATTCAGCAGGATTGGTTTTTTCAGCAATTTTGTATAATTAATCCGGCATTCGGATACTGGATCCAAAACAAATATGTCACAACAAATATTAGAACTGACGATGAAGCAAGAAGAAACAAATTACTGCTCAATTTCCCTAGAGAAAATAAGACCAGCGCATCAACAATTTGGTTTTACGGAGATTCGTTAACTGTGCGATTCCACGAATACCTTTCAAATCGTCCATTATGCCTTAAACAATTTTCATGCTTAAAAACATATAACTGGCTATATCCATTGGTTTCTGGTGAAGAATATACTTATACCAATAAGGATTTCAATGAAACGGAATATCTTTTGTACATTAGAAATGTTTTACTCTCAGAGAGAATGAGAGACAACAACAGTGTTTTTCTCATCAATTTTGGGCTGCATATTATAAAGTGTTTAAGAATGACTGAGGCAAAAAAACTTCTGGATAGCTTTTTGAGGATGATAAAAGAATTAAGACAAATTTACGCAATTAGTGGATTTTCAAGAATTATATGGAAAACAACTACGCCAACTTATCAGGAAAGAAGCTTGACGGAAGCTTATATCCGTAAACGGGGAAAGTTCCAAATAGAAAGATATATAACAAAACCTAGAATAATGGAGTGGAATGAATATTGCATTAAAAAATTATGTGAAGCAAACATACCAGTACTAGATGTATTCTGGATGGCTGCATCATATCCAGAAGGAACCATAGATGCCACTCATTATGAGAACTCAGTATTTGAGAGTGCCGCAAATTCAATGATAACTTTCATTTCATAACTTTAAAAGTTGCAACACTTTTTTAAGATCAATTATCAGTTGTAATATTTATATCCCCTTGAAGTAATTTCTTGAAATAAGTTTAGGTTTTGTAAACATTTTTTTTTTTTTAATTCTGCTGCTTAAAAGTTAAATTTTAATGAAGAAATTTGTGATGGCTGAAGGTGAAGAATATTTAAGAATAATTTCCATTCATCAATTTCAACCTGCATTAAGTTTCGAATGACTTGGGTGTACAATATTAGTTTATTCATGTCAACCTCTAAAAAAATGTTTTAGATCTTTATCTTTTTACAATCATACCGAAGCATTTTTTGAGTATTCGATAAGTAAAGTGGTGTAACGTTATTGGTGTAATGTAAGTGCAAGGATTGGTGATTTATAATAACGCTCTCAATTCTTGCGGATTTAAAGCCAAATTGCTTTTTATCAAAACACCTTAAAGCGTAATTTACTAGGGATGGCACTTTTACTTATTTTGATGTAAAAAAAAATTACTTTAAAAAAAAAATACTTTACATAACTTAGATTAAATTATGAAATATATTTACATTTTAAAGTAATTCATTTTTTAAAAAATACATTATATTACATATAAAATTATTTACATAAAGTTAATTTTAAAAATGCGTTATTTTTTTACTGCAAGTAAAAGTAGTTTACATAAAAGAGTTATTTACTTTTTGTAAATTACTTTTAAAAGTAAGCCGTGTGAAAGTAATTTAATTTAAAAAGTAATTTAGATTTATACTTATACAAACAGTTTGTATCGAAATGTAATTTACTTTTTACATGTAAAAGTAAATTATTTTTGAAAGTGATCTGACGTAAATATAACATTTTAAAAAAGTCATATTTACTTTAAAAAGTGAATACTGCATCGTAATATGAAATTACTTTTATGCGTAAAAGTAACAAAAATTAATATAGGCAACTTACATAAAAACTATTTGAAAAAAAAACTAGTTACCATTACAAGTAAATGTAAATTTTTATCATTGAAATACTATACTTTACTTAGTAAGTAAGTAAAAAGTAAGTTATTTTATTTACTTTTATCAAGTAACAAAGTCATTTTATGTTGTTTTAACATACTGATTGGTAAGAAAAACAGCGTATTAAGGAGAATTGCCTGCTTCTGGGTACTTCTGGGTTATAATGTTAGGAATTATTCTGCATGTATGCGAACCGTTTTTGTGGAGGGGTTTTGTAAATTGGGGGCAAGTTTAATAAACATGGTGGGTTGCTTCCTATCCATGCCAATCCTTGACTACGTCACTTTTCCGACGGAGCGCACTTTTTCGAAAACTTTCTTTATATTGCGCTTTTTGATCTAACATTATTTTTTATGGTGATATAACGCATCAGCGTTAATAATCCCTTCCGGCGGCAAAGTAAGATTATGCCGAAACACGAACTCTTTTTGGAGGTGCAAAGAATTGCCGTCCGCCAACCAAAAGGTGAAAACCACTAGCAGTTGCCGTCAGAAGTTATTTTGTATGCAAAAGATGAAAAGGTTGCCTTCAGTGGTTTCCACTTAACTGGCGTCGGCCGCCAAAGGAAAGGGGATGGGTGGGGGTGGGCGCAAAATTTCGCTTCCTGTCACCAGAAAAAATGGAAGAAAGCTCAACCTTTGTTTTTACATTATTAAGCAATTTAAAGATAGTTAGTGCAAAATACATTTTTCCAATAGGTATATTTTTATGCGGAGAGTGAAAATCTCATAATGACAGAAAGCAATTCTGTCGCAAAAAATAAATTCTATTTAGGAAATAAAATATTCCGTTTTTGTGAAAACTTTAGTTATTGGAAAAAATTCAATTAAAGCCGTTAATCAACTCTAACGTCCCTAAACATATTTCATAATTCGTTTAACGCATTATCAAATATGTTTAGGGTGCGACATGGACCTTTCAAAAAGTTTTGCAAAAAATGTAAATCAAATATAAATTATTTGATTTAAAACGATTTCCGTCAGGGGCATCGGAGGCCGATAGACTTTCTAGTAAAGGTTTATCTACCCAAATAATTTTCATTTTGGTCATCGTGGTTGTTGTTATCAACCACGCTGAATAACAACAACCACTTTAACGCTATTAACAAGAACCACGCTGAATAATAATTCGAAATTTAGAAAATGATTGTAAAATGCAGACCAATTTATTTTAACTGTATGAAAAGTCTGAAACAAAAACAAGTCAAGAACTAGTCAGTGTTTTAAAACAAAGTACAACAAAAATTTTGACACTTTTAAATCAAATTAAAAACTAAATAAGATTTGATTGCTTTTTGTTTAAGAATATAAACAATGTACAATTATGTAAACAAAATCAATCGCTGAAGCAAGAAAAAGGCAGCAATTAATCATATTATTGAGTCCCATTTGAAGCGTATTTTATAAACCCGTAGTATTATGGCCAAATAAATCTTCAAAAAATATCCCTTATTATGTACAACTTAAAAAAAAAAAGCTCCTTATATTAAAAAACAGCCCCATAAATTGCTTGGGTGTGGGGGAGCCTAACCACGGCCCTGTTTGCAAATGCTAAAATGTTTAGGAACTACATAAACAATATATTAAAAAAAAAAAAAGAAACTAATAGTTAAAACAAACGCTATAATGTGTTAAATCGCACAATTTTTTTGGTTTGTTAAATCGCCGAACCTCCACATTGGCATTTTTAAAAGACCTATTTCATAATAAAATGTATAAAATTTCTTCCACATCATCATAATACAAAAATATAAAATGCAAACTACATAAGTGAAATATAAAAAATATGAAAAATATAAAATACAAACTATATAAGCGAATTACTTCCGTTCTAAGTTACATTAAATATCAAATTTTAAAGTAAGTTTAATCATATCTTCTCTTTAAGTAGCATTAAGTAGCATTAAGTTTCTTGAGCTCATGTTACATCTTTCTTTTCGATGAATAAAGTTAGTAACACTGAATGAGGACTCACTGAACTAGCAGGCGAAGAACAAACCACTTTTGCTTTGGAGACTAACATTGGAATATCTTCATATTTTTACCAAAATTCATCAAATATCCAATTTTTTTCTTTTACAGCGTAATTGAAAAAAGATAACTCTTCTTTGATATTTCGCTTTGATTGCGTTTTTTCTACGCTTAGATTGACACCACACAATGTTGCAAGTTTAGTTAACCCATTTTTGTAGTTCACAAACTGTTCAGGTGAATCTTGAGGTTCGAATCCAGCATTTGAATCTTTCACTTATTAAAATGAAAAGGAGTAATAATGTTTGTCAATATGCAAATCTTTTTATAAAAGTACTTTAAAAAATTATTTACATAAGTTTAAATATATTTAAATTTAAAAACAAATTGCTTCAACAGTTGGCGAGTTTGTTTCAGATAAAGACAAACATTTCTGGCGATGTATGTTGATAAAGTCTTGCGTTCCAAATAAAGGTCTTTTAGTTTTCTTTTTTTGTCTTTTTTTCCAGTCATTGTTGTCGTAAAATTTAAACAAAATTAATATGGTGCTTGCCTTGTTTACGAGAAGTTTCAGATTCAAATCGTAAATAAAGAACCTGATAGTAATTTAATTTAATTAGTTTCCTCAATCATTTTTATGGTTTTGAAGTCCCACACAGAATAGTTGGATTTATGGAACATAAGGTAATTAAACGATCAGTTTGTAAGAAATTTAAAGAAAAAGTAGAACATGTGAAAAAATTTTAATATTTGAAGTTTCGCCTAAGGAATGATTTAAGAAAAGTAACTTGAATCATTTATGTAACGCAATTTCAATTAAAGTTGCTACATATCGTAATGTTGCTACGTGTATCGTAATGTTGTAACGTAAAGTTGCTACATGTCGTAATTAAAAATTGATTTACTCACAAACGATTAGGAAATCATCATGATCACACTGAATTAAGAACAAGGTATCTAAACTTAAAAAAATCTCCTCACAAAAGTTCCGGCTCATTTCGGTGGTGGTTTGAACAGAAATTTTGGCCGAAACCAAATAAGTAAAAAGTTGTCGAAGCAGATATTTTTCGTTCACTAAATTGATTTTCAAAAAATTATTTTTTTCTACGTGGCAACAAAACGTTATACATACATACATACATACATACATACATACATACATACATACATACATACATACATACATACATACATACATACATACATACATACATACATACATACATACATACATACATACATACATACATACATACATACATACATACATACATACATACATACATACATACATACATACATACATACATACATACATACATACATACATACATACATACATACATACATACATACATACATACATACATACATACATACATACATACATACATACATACATACATACATACATACATACATACATACGTACGTACGTACATACATACATACATATTTATATATATATATATATATATATATATATATATATATATATATATATATATATATATATATATATATATATATATGTATATATATGTATATATATATATATACCAATTTAGAAATAGCCTAAACATAGTAGTAAGGAGAAGACTCATTTACCCTGGGAGAAGAAGAGATTGTCTGAAAGGCGAATTTTGAAGTAGTTTTTTTTAAGCTTTTATGTATAAATGTTTTTATTATTTAAAAATTAAGGAGGGACACTAAATATAAAAAGGGCATATAAAAACAGATAATAATAAGGCCAGCATTTTATATATATATATATATATATATATATATATATATATATATATATATATATATATATATATATATATATATATATATATATATATATATATATATATATATATATATATATATATATATATATATATACCTTAACATAAAAAGTCTTCAACTTTATAATTGTACTTCCGTTACGGAAAGAGCACGAACGTTCAACGGCGTTACAGATTTAACAATATCAATATTTTTTTACCTGTGAAAATGATAAAAATGTTGAAGCGGTTTTTGATGATGATATTTGAGGGATATTTTTGGAAAACTATCCGGTATAAATGAACAAGAAAATTTGTAAAGGGAGATTTTGTGGAGAGATAACTATTATCATTTTGTCGATATGATAATAGTTATCTTTCCGAAAAACTTATTTATGTTGCGAAAAATCTAAAATGCTGGCCTTATTATTATCTGTTTTTATATGCCCTTTTTATATTTAGTGTCCCTCCTTAATTTTTAATTAATTAAAACATTTATACATAAAACCTTAAAAAAAACTACTTCAAAATTCGCCTTTCAAACAATCTCTTCTTCTCCCAGGGTAAATGAGTCTTCTCCTTACTACTATGTTTAGGCTATTTCTAAATTGTTATAAGAAAGAAACCCGAGAACCCCACCAAAATATCTCCCTGACAAAAAATTTCCCTGGAAAAAATCCCCCCTCCCCCTCCCCACCCAAAAAAAAAAACAAAAAAAAAAACAAAAAACTTTTGTTTAAATTAAAAGATTGCCTCCCCCAAGTCCTAATCGTCAGTTGTGTGTACGAATTCCTGCATGTTCTCCCTAACAATCAGTCGATGTATATGTACACTCCGCTGCACTAATTCCAAAAAAGTCAGTCGATAAAACAAAAATAAAAAAGCAACAAATAAATTTAAAAATTTACACATTAAAAGCGGTATCAGGAAAAAAGCTGATACAATGATAAAATGACAGTAAAGCGCATCTAAATATATAAAATCTATGCATTTTTCCTTTGAAGTTTTTTTCAAAAGGATATTTTTCTTGATACCGTCTGAATTCCATACGTTCCGTCATTGAAAAATTTCAAAAAGATAACTGTTCCAGCCTAAGACTGGTAAAATATTTCCATGTTGACCAGGAATTGAACTTTTTTTTTAACCAGGGTCTAAGAATGGTTTCAAAGCAAATGCGAAATTGTTCCGGTGCTAGGAATGGTTTTAATTGCCAATATAATCATGGATCGAAGTCGATTTTTGATATTTTAAAAGTGCACAGGGAAAAAAAAGCCTTAATCTGTTCAGACCAATTGTTGCCCCAAATTAAATTAGATATGCTTTACTGCAAGTTTTGTTTCACTGCATTTCACTCTCTCATACAATATCCTTTCAGAGAAAATGTTGACCAAAAGTAAATTTACTTACTTTTTAAGTATAGATTACTTATAATTGTAACTAAAAGTTATTTAAAATGTAAACTTAAGTAATCAAAAGTAATTTTATGTAATTTACTTTGAATAGCCATTTCATTTTAGTTATAAAATAACACATGTCTACTTAGGAAAACTAATTACATAAGTAAATTTTATTTACGTAGATTGCATGTAACTTTTTTATAATGTATTTTAAAATGCTTTTTTTTTTTTACAATTACTGTAATATAATTTTTTTAAAAATAAATTCTTTTTAAGTGTAAAAGTAAGTTACATTTCGAGGTAAAATTATATTATGTAATGCAGTTTTAAAAAAGTAATCAACTTTTAAATGTAAAAGTAAATTACTTTTCCATGTAACTCAGTTTTAAATGTAAATGTAAATTACTTTTTTTATATAATCTACTTATATATAACTTACATTTAAAAGTAAATTAACCTTTCTTTACAAAATAAAAATTGTTTTAGAAAAGTAAATTACTTTTAAAAGTAAATTTAAGTTTTTTTTGAACGTTTACAATTATATACGCAATTTACTTTTTCATAAAGGCTTACTTACTTGAGTAAGTAAAAAAAAAGTAAGTAAAAGTACCATCCCTAAGCGTAATGCAGGACCTCAAAAATTGTTAAGGCATCCTCAATTTTTTGACGAGCTTAAAACCATTAGAGAATCTTAAAATAAAACAAAGTAAAACTAAATCATACGCAAGGCAATAAAATGTGCATTGGAAAGCGTAATACTAGTATTTAGCTACCAAAAAGATGAATAACACGATAGTTGAGGAACACCAACCCACTGCACCGCCTGCGAGACAACCTCTTCAAATGACTGTCAGAGCACTACTGATTGTGTATTGAAACCTGCTGTCTTTTTTCCCAAAACCCATCTTAATAAATAACTATAGTCTTTAACTAATCACCTAAATATATATATATATATATATATATATATATATATATATATATATATATATATATATATATATATATATATATATATATATATATATATATATATATATATATATATATATATTAGGTGATTAGTTAAAGACTTCTTCATTCAAGAGTGCTCAATAGCAATCTGGGAAGAGCAATTATATTGAAAATACAGCGAAGGATCACAACTTTGTACTTTTGGTACTTAAAGTTTTATCAGCAAGAAATATAATTGCAAGAAATATAATCAGCAAGAAATATAATCGCAAGCGTAATATAATTGCTCTACCCACCATTTTGCAAAAATGTCATCACAAAAGTTGGCAAGGTACAATAACGACACCGAACAATCTAAGGAAATGCGGCGCATGAAAGAAAAAAACGGAAAACCATTAGTTAAATGAAGTATCATCAGAAAATGCCAACCATACCAACCAACCACAAGAAGATTCAGTCTATGCTTATATCCATCTATAGAGGCCATGTAGATGGATATAAGCCATTTATAAGAAGCCATTTATAAGAACAATTCCTTTTTAACAGCATTTTTAACTGTTTTTTCATTTTCTTAATATTTCTTTTGTAAACTTTTTTTCGTTATGTAATTTGACTGGTGATTGCCAGTACGCCGATACGAAACTGTAAATACTAACAAAGTTGTCATCTTTCGCTGTATTTTCAATATATAGTTATATATCAAGACGGATTTTGGCAGTTAAAGTAGCAGGTCTCGATCCACTACCAGTACTGCTCTGACAGTCTTTGGAAGAGTTTAAAGCATGAAGCTATGCTTAAAATTGCATGAAATTATTTTGGATAAAAAAAATGACGGGTTAAGGAAAATTAGTACTCGGGTGATTTTAAGGCATGTCTGAGTTTTATTAGTGTTCGGTTGCACCACTAAACATTTCTTTTTGGCATAACTTATTTTGGCAAACAACTCACTAAAATGAACGTTACCAGACAAATGTTGTTAAAAATTAAAATACTAACTTTTTACGACGTTATGGGTTATGACGGCATTTGTCTTTTCTGAAAAGGGAGAATATCTTTAAAGATAATCAAATATCTCTTAAAGATGAATTAATTTAAAAATGATTAAAATCGACACTTTGAAATACAGGGTGGGCCAAAAAGACCAATTTGGTTGGTCGTTTTGAGGAACTGGGTTCAAAGGCCGACCGTCCTGGACGAGGTGCCCATCGAAATATTTGCATTGAAGAAACGTGGAAAACTGTGCAGCAGAGTGTTGCAAATGATCCATCTGTCTCAACTCGCCGACTTTCCAGCCAATTGGGCATTTTCAGAACGACATTGTGTAGAATTTTAAAGTTGGATCTTAAGATGTACCCATACAAAATTCAAATTGTGCAAACACTACTACCGCAAGATCACCAACAACGATTACAATACGCTATTGGTTTTACACAATTAGCCACAGAAATTGTTTTTTTAAATAATGTTTTGATGTCGGATGAAGCGCATTTTCCATTTAAATGGTTATGTCAACAAACAAAACTGTAGATTTTGGGGCCTTGAAAATCCAATTATAACCTAAAAAAAGGAACCCAGTTCCTCAAAACGACCAACCAAACTCCTAACCATGAAGGCTGTGGGATCTGTTCTGGAATTAAAATGTTGCCGATATTTACGCTGCGTCAAAACAATTGATCGTCGACAAGAATAGAAAAACTCGATAATTTTAACGCGCTGTTTTGTACTGTATGGTTCCATAATAAATCTCTAAGAATTCAATTATTACCTAAAAAAAGAGTAAAATAAATATTCTAAAAAATTAAAAAGTTATTTCGGTTTAACATTAGTAGGTCTTCTTTGGCCCACCATGTATAAAGTTGATAAGCGTATTTATGGGTTTTTTTAATTGTCGGGTAAAACCATGTGATAAAATTTACATTTTTACTTGACAATATCAGGTTGTGATCAAACAACAAATGTTGAAATGCTAATAAAGAGGTAATAACTTTGGGAAATGGGTCTCTTCTACCGTTGGTAAAAAAACTTATATAACGATTAATGAATAAAAATATCAATAACGAGCAAACAATCTTATATTGCCAATCTTTTAGGATTGCTTGTTGACCTGTGTTTAAGAGATTTAAACTGGCCTATGAAATTTTATATTTTTAAATATTTTGTGGCTGTTTCAAGCAAAAAAAAAAACCATTTTCTAGTTTGAAAGTTTTACATGAAAATATGTTATGTCAATTGTCTTGTTGTTATGTTTATTTTTTTGTTTTTAGTTTTTACTTGAAAATGAATTTAATGTTTCACTTAAACAAGATAAGTTTTGAAAGTACAAGAAAAAGTTGCAAAATCCAAATATTTTATCACTTCCAGAAACAAGTCAGTTCCAGAAACAAGTCAGTTCCAGAAACAAGTCAGTTCCAGAAACAAGTCAGTTCCAGAAACAAGTCAGTTCCAGAAACAAGTCAGTTCCAGAAACATCTTTCAACTCATTGCAAGATAATCATTTTTCTAAATCCATGCATCTTTTTAGGAATTCATCTTCAGTAATGTCCTTGGCATTTAAACTGTAAAGAAAGTTGAACTGAGTATTATGCTGCATAAGCATTTCAAACCTATCCTGCAAAGATCCAATAGCGTGATCTAAAATGCTGTTGAAGAAGTTAATGTTAAAATTGTCTTCTTCAGCCATTGATTCCTGTTGACTTTCATAAACAAACGTTTTTTTTTTGGTACGACCACGCTTTTTTTCAAATTCGGGGTCAATATCTAGCTCAACAGACAATATTTTAGGCCAGCTTCCAACATCCAAGTGTCTATCGGAGATTTCTGGTTCAACTGCGCATGTTGTAGACTTAATGACGGCGTCCATTTGGTTGCTTGCTTCAAAATGATAACATTTGAGATCATTTTGGCTAGTTGATGGCTCACACTGTAATCAAATTTTTAAATAATTGCTCAAATTTTTAATGATATTCTAGTCAAATTTAATATGATGATGAGTTGTTAAATGTTTGATTTTCTTACCTAAATGTTTTGTTGTGACCAAAACTAAAAATTGCAAATAACTTAACTAAAAAAACCGTAACTAAAATTAGTCGACTAACTTTTTAGTCTAACTAACTTTAGTCGACTAACTTTTTAGTCTAACTAAATTTAGTCGACTAAAACAAGGTTTAGTGCTATTATTTTATACCGAAAACATAATTAGTTATTAGCATTTTAATAATAATTTTTAAAAGAAAAACAGAATTGAGAGAACAAGATATATGTTCAATTACACAATATAGAAATAATAAAAAACATTAATTGCCGAACTGATTCAATCTTATTGTTGTCATTGTAAATATCTGCGTTTTTATGAGTACGTTTTTATGAGAACAAAATAAATTAAGTATTATTACTTCAAAAAATCATTGCAGGTATTATATATAAAGGAAATCCGAAAACGCTTCTGCACATAACACACCTTTCAAAAACATGATACCATTTTTCTTTTATAAATTGATTTCATACTTGTTTTATAATTTGTAATTCACTTTAATTAGAAATTGAAAAATCCATATCTGAACCGCTTTTCATTGAAATTTAAAACAAGTACTTAATAATAACGGGGGACTAATTAGATAGTTTTTATTACAAAATTCCAGGTGTATATGTCGCAAACCTTTCTCCAAAAACTTGAAAATCTCTGAAAATCGACCTTGAAAAGATACACTGGAGATGCAAATTGTAACTTACAGCAATTTGTTATTAAAAAAATGTCGCTCAAACCACTTCACAACTTACACATAACAAGATTTTAAAAAAGTATTTTTTGGGTAAAAGTAACAATATATTTTTTGCAAATTAAAAAGTTAGTCACCTAAACTTAGTTAGACTAAAAAGTTAGTCGACTAATTTTAGTTACGCTTAAAAGTTAGTCGACTAAATTTAGTTAGACTAAAAATTTAGTCGATTAATTTTAGTTACGCTAAAAAGTTAGTCGACTAAATTTAGTTACGCTAAAAATTAGTCGACTAAAGTTAGTTAGACTAAAAAGTTAGTCGACTAATTTTAATTAGACTAAAACTAACCTTAACTCCCCACCCCTAGTTTAGAATACTTTTGGAATAAATAGATGGTACTGACACAACTTCTGAGCAAGTTTTTAAATACTTCTCCAAACTTCCCTTATACTTTGACAGGGAAACAACTTTTTCTTGTTTTCTTTTGAGGTTTTGAGCTCCTGATAATTTTTTCTTTCCAAACGAAAGATGGCTGTTTTCATATCCTCTTTTGAAACATTTTTTTGTTCACTTAAATTTGTAAAGAGTAAAAAATGTAACATGCATTGAATTGAGTTGAATTGAGCTTCATGAGCAAAAACTTATTCAATGTGGATTATACCAGTAGTACTGTATAAAATGGTTTTTTAGAGTTCCCACAATTATGGAAAATTTTCTTGTTATGGTCCATTCTAGAACTTTCTTGATACAACAGAACATTCGAGAATTTTTTTATAGAACCCTCTAGATATATAATAACGTTCCAGAATGTTCTGTAACTTTCTAGGAACTTTCTATTTTACTATAAATGTTAAGTTTGTGATATTATTTGTATTGTATTGGTATTCTTTAATCGAAAATAAAAGCTTTACTAAAATCGAACTTTTCTTTGGATCTGTCAAGAAATATAACAGATTTTAGGCGACAAAGATCTCTCTATTTTCTAAAAACTGCGAAATGCAGAAGCTGCAAGAAGCTAGTCAACGACAACTAGCTGAACAACAGCGACAAATCAAAGAGCAACAAGACGCCATTGTCAAACTGCTTGAAGCCAATGAATCAAAGGTCACTCAAGATTTTACTGCTTTTGATTCAACAGATGAATTATGGATCGACTATCAGGAAAGATTCGAAACATTCGCTAAAGCTCGGGGTATAACAAGAAATAAAAAAGTTGCTTATTTTCTCAGTTGTCAAACCCCAGTCATCTACAAACAGTTATACAATCTTGCAAGCCAACAAGAGACTCCTTTGACAGTCAATCATCTTTTGTATGATCAAATTGCTCAATTCATGAAAGAACAATACAATCCAACCAAATTCCTTGTTCGTGAAAGATTCAAATTTTGGTCAAGTATTGGTCGAAATCAAGGTGAATCTATTCCACAACTGGTTGCTCGAATTCGACAATTGGCTGCAACATGCGACTTTGCTGACATCACAAATCCACTGGATGAAGCTATTTGAACACATTTTATCTGCTCTATTAAAAATGAAGCAGTGCTCAAAGCTCTTTTCAAGTGCAAAAACGAAGATCTAACTTTCGCCAAGGCCGTAGAAATAGCAACCGAAACCAAGGAGGCCGCCTGGGTAGCCAAGGAAACTGCCGTTGGTCACAAGTCTCCGATGTTTCTCCCAATCAATAAGTTGCGGCAACATAAATCGGAATCCAAATCCTCAGCTCCTCGACAAAACAAGTCTCAGACTGAGTCAACTGCTTGTAGAAGTTGTGGCAAATTGACCCATGAACGCAAAAATTGCCGTTTCAAGGACGCCGAATGTAATTTTTGTTGTAAAAATGGTCACATTGAAGCAGTTTGTTTCAAGAAAAAGGCCGAATCTCGAAAGACAGTTAAGCCTATATTCATTTATGGACAGACTAAAGCACTTCGCCAAGTCAACCAAATCAATGTTGATGATGAAATTACACAAAATCTCCAAATCAATGGGCATTCGATAAGATTCGAACTCGATACTGGAGCTCCTACCAATTTCATCGCCCGTACTTTATGGCAAAGTTTGGGTAAACCACATCTTCAATCATCAAATTTACAATTTGAGTCAGCAAGCAAGCATCAACTTCCGATACTAGGGAAAGTTGAATTATCAGTTAAAGCTCCAACAATCTGTTGTAAGATATGGTTCCACGTAACTTCTGTTCCTGGACTAAATCTTATCGGCCGATCGGGCATTCGGCTACTTGACCTTTCAGTTGATGAAAAGATTAAGAAATCATCCAAGAGTACTGTTGCTAAGGTCTTTGAGCATCTCAAACCTGACACAGATCTCCAACAAAGGTGCAGAGTTCTATGTTCTGAGTTTCCAGGCCTGTTTAAACCAGAATTGGGTTGTTTGAAAGACTTTGAACTTGAAATAAAATTCAAGCCTGACTAAAAGCCTATCTCCTGCCGTCCAAGACCTGTACCTTTCGCTATTCAAGAAGATCTGGTTGACGCTTACGAAGCTGGTATCAAGCATGGTGTTTTAAACGTGCTCAATTCAACGACGAAGGTACACCTGTGATTCCTATTCAAAAGACTGCGCTTCCGGGACAAACAAAACGAAAGATTCGAATTTGTGGCGACTACTCAGTCTCCATTAATTTTCAGCTAGAACCTCATCACTACCCAATGCCTTTGCCAGAAGACCTGTTGCGTAAACTGCGTGGCGGTTATGGATACACAAAAATTGACCTGGCTGACGCTTACAATCGAATTCGATTGGGTCCAATTTCTCAGAAACGACTGGCTCTCAGTACACATACTGGTGTTCTTCTTCAGCTACGTCTTCCATTTGTTATCACTTCAGCACCGGGGTAATTTCAAGAGACAATGGATAAACTAACAAGTGATCTACCTGGTGTGGTTGTCTACCTCGATGATATTCTCGTCTGTGGGAACAACGCAGCCGATCACATTTCCAACTTGCTTGGTCTTCTAAAATAACTAAGTAAAAACGGACTACGCTGTCGTCTAGAAAAATGTTTTTTCGCTAGTTCTTCCATCGAATATCTTGGCCATACGTTATCTTCAGAAGGTATTGCTAAAGGTAACAAAGGTGATGCTCTTTTGGCTATACCAGTTCCTAAGGACGTTAACACACTGCGATCTTTTCTTGATCAAGTACAGTTTTACGGCAAATTTCTTCCTCCAAATTTGTCTATGAAATTAGACCCGCTCAATCGCCTAATTAAGGAAGATGTGCCATGGCAGTGGACATCCGAACAACAGTCAGCTTTTGAAACTCTGAAACAGTTGTTATCATCTGATTCAGTTCTGACTCACTT
Organism: Hydra viridissima; assembly: GCF_058129835.1. NCBI lineage: Eukaryota > Metazoa > Cnidaria > Hydrozoa > Anthoathecata > Hydridae > Hydra > Hydra viridissima. Next base: position 893,764 of record NW_028324316.1, on the reverse strand, counting down.
CGATCCTTCGAAACCGTTAGGAATGGCAACAGACGCTTCAGAAGTTGGTATTGGTGCCATATTGTTTTATCGATTGGCAGATGGCTCTGAACGTCCAATTCAAATGCATCAAAGATTTTGACTGATTGTCAACGTCGCCACAGTCAATTCACAAAGAAGCATTAGCAATAATTTTTGGTTTAAAAAAGTTTCATCAATTTTTTTATGGTCGTCGTTTTACCATCGTCACTAATCATAAACCACTATTGGCTCTGTTTGGTCCAACAAAGACTACTCCAGCTATAGCAGCAAATAGACTGGCTCGATGGGCTCTAATTCTCCTCTAACATTTTCCCATTCAGGAGTGTTTTGTTTCAACTGTTCCAGCGGTTCCCGCAGCTGTGTGAGTCCAGAAATCATCATCTGATGACTGTTTCAACGGGTAGCAACCGGGGCAGGGATAACCATGTATTTGCCTTAAAGAAAAGTATTTATTTCAATCAATTTCGTATCGTTATTTTTTTGTTAAAATAATTAAACTATTTTAATTTGTTTCGTAACTAATTTAAATCATTTTCTAAGCCTTAACTAACTCAAAATGGTTAGCTTCACACTCTGCAAGAAGCTGCAGCTGTGCTAGAGGAGAGTGATGTATCCTGGTTGTCACTTTTGTCCCGGAATCAATAGCAGACTTCAAGACATCAGCCTTTTCAATGGAGTTGCTGAGAATCGTGTTCAATTTGTGATCTGCACATTGGATTGAACCTTCGTTTAGTGATTCCACTTTTAGGGAAAGGGAGAGTGCAGTTTTCATGTTGTATGCCTGGTCAACTACAGCAACTCAACGCTGGACTGAGTTTAGGGCTTCGTTGCACTCGATTAGTTTATCGAGGTATTCTGCAATATTTTTGCCAGTGTGGCGTATCGAAAAGGGACTGACACCCAGAACCCACCTTCTTAACTTGAACTTATCATTGATGTAGTGCAAGGTTGTCGCTTGATAGAGCGAGAGGTCCAATGATCCAACGTTAGGGCCACCTGCTTGCAGTTGGGCAGTTCTTCATCCAGGATTTCACCAAGGCGAACTTTCATGGTTTGGTACACCAATGGTAGTTTGTACCTAAAATAGAATTAAAAAAATCGTTTTGATTGACTTAAAGCTAAAAACATTGATCATCAGTGTCAAGAGTGACTAATCCTGACCGTTATTTTTCCATCAGCGATAGAAATTATAATTACTTATTGTTAGTAATTGAGTTAAATAGGTTTAAATCTTATGTCAATGACGATTTTTAACACTACTATTAAACTACTTTTAAAGTACTTTGCAAAGGTAGAAGAGTGTTTCACGTTGCACTTCTTGCACATGATGCCCATCATCTTGGAAAAAGCAGGTGTGTTAACAAGGTTAAAAGGCAGGTTATCACTTGCCAACCATTCCATGATTGCCATATCTCTTGTAAGCTGATCATCTGAACGAGGAAGCCACTTGTTTGAAGCTCCAGCATGCTTCCTCTTCTCACCACGGTCAGTATCTTTGACTTCAGCATTGTTGTCGGAATTTTGTAGGAGTGTCTTTGCTTTTTCTGCTCTTTCTTCTATCTGGAATTGCTTCCATTCTTCCGGGTGCTTATGCTGAAAATGATATCTGATGCTTGAAGTGGTACCCTTTGCCATTCCAAGGGTGATTTGCATACCCTCAGACCCACATGCCTTGCACTTGGCCTTGACCTGATCACTCTCGTTCACCTTACAAACCATTACCATATGGGTGATCTTGACATGCTGATGACATATATTTGCTGATGATGTATACTCATTGAATATACAATGAATCTATACAATCAATTTATACAACAAGTAATAAAGTTTTTGCTCTATTTATACAAGTTAAAGCCTTTAAAAATAGATAAATTAGTTTTTCAATAGTCGCGATAAATGTGCTATATATGGCACTCTTATGGTAATTTGGCACATAAAACACCCCAAACACCACAACCACGCATAAATATAGGATCGGGATGTCCCTTCAAATACAAAATTACAACAAAATAATTTTGACGTAAATTTCTTCCGATCACAAATAACAAGAGATAAATTTCATTATCAATATCTCAATAAATTCAGTAAACTTAACAATACTAATAAAAATACCAGTAAAAATTAGACTTTAAAAACTCTTTCTTTAAAATGAGATCTGATTTTGTATGTTGAGCACTACTTTGTGAACAAATAAAATTATATAAAAAACACCATTTATAAAAACACCCATATCGTAATTTACGAATTTTAACGCAAATTATTAACGGAAGTTTCGTAACTGACGTAAAGATACAAATTATTACGATTGAATTTTCAATTAATTCCGTTTGAATGTTAGTTTCGAATCAAATAATTACGCTTATTACGAAAATACCACTAATTTAGTCGATTTTCGGAAGATCATTATTTTCCTCGTTCGCGATTGAACTGACGCTATTTCGGTTAATCGAAATCGTAAGTCTCTTCTCTACTCAGAACTCTACATAAATAAGCTATCATAACTTAATACTACTTGTATGGCTTCCAAATTGAACAAACTGAATGAGAAATTCTTGCTTACCTTTGGCTGGTGATGTAATAAAAATAAATCAAATACAAGTGAATAAAATTTTTTTTTCCTTAATATATGAAAAACCTTTTAAATAATTATCTTTGATTCCGAAAATAATATTTATAAAAAAAAGCATAATTAAATCTAGTAGATGTAATCTACTTCCCTCTTAGCTACAGTCAGATTTCATATTTAGTTGAGTTTTGAAGATAAAAATATAATTTCATCTTGCCCCATTCGTCATCTTACCCTATGTTCCCCTATAACAAACCACATTATTTATTATTCAAATCTTGAATACTTATTATTTGCAATAGATTTTTTAAATTGGATGTAAATTCTGTTAGTGTATTTTACCAAATTAGTACTCAATGTTCAGAACAGAACATAGAAAATAGAAAGTGCTCAATGTTCTTAATTTGAAAAATGCCTGTTCTAACATAACTATTCTGTTGAAGATGTTAAACAATATCTCTCTGATGTAAGGATGAAATATTACAAATCAGAGCTTAAATTTTTTTTAAGGTATGCAAAAAATTCAAACTATGTGGTATGTAAACATTACATTATACTTTGTTGAATAAATAATTATTATCATTGAATTAAATCTAAATTTTTACATACTTTAGATGGCAAATTGTATTATGTATAAAGCCTTATTTATCAGAAAATCAAGCATTGTCCACCCAATTGATTTTAAAAGAGCATGATTATTGTCTTAAAATGACTAAACAATTAATTGAATAAGATGATTTAAAAATAATTTTAAAAAAATCCAGCAAGAGAAAGCATCCAACCTCTCTAACTGACGCAAGTGTATCTAAACCCAAAAGATTAGTTTGTCCTGCAATTTCTGTAGATAATAATTTTTATTCAACATTATCAGCGCAGTCAGTCAAGCTGTGCATAGATGTTTTAAAACATCTATCTTGTTGGCTTAATGATACTTTAATTGATATTGCACAAAGCTTTCTTTCACATCAGTTGCCTGAAGTAGGTTGATTTCAAAGTTCTTGGATTTTTAATTCAAAAAAACTTTGGTGGTTAAACTATTTCTGGAAAGTTTGTTCAGATACTTAATGTTAGAAATAAGCATTGGGTTCTAATAAGTAATTTAACATCTGAAAATGGTTCTAATTCTGTTCAGTATTATGATTCAGTGTTTACTAGATTTAATAAAGGCACTGTTCCATTACTGGTACACAGTTGCACGATTGTTGTTAATAAATGAATGTATTTCTTCTTTGAATGTGGAGGTCAGAAGACGTCAAAAGTAAGACAATGGAAATGATTGTGGGCTTTATGCTATTGCAAATGCTACTGCTTTATGCAATGGTTTTACTTCAAGTTTAATTATCTGGGATAAAATTAGTATGAGGTCTCATTTCCTGCAGTGTATTGAGAGAAAAAAAACGGAGATATTTCCTTACATTTCTTTATCATATGGTAAAAAAGTATGCTCATTATCATTTCAATGTGATAATTTCTGTCACTGCAATAATAATTTTTTTAAAAACCTTAATAAAAGTTAGATATTTGATTTATTAATTTTTGTTTTGTGAGCATAATGACTTGAATTCTTTTTGTTAAATACATAAAAATATTTTCTTAACAAAAACTCATTTTAAACAACTAATTTTAAGTGTCTTCGATTGATTTGGTTTTAGATTAGAGTTATTAGTAGAAATACAACAAGTAGAGTTACAAGTAGTAGTTAGAACTAGAGTTATAGTAGTAAAGATGGAACTAGACTAGAGTTTACTCAATTTTATATTAGAGTTTATTGTAGAGTTTTTTAAATTAGATTTATTATGATAATTTAATTATTTAAAAAAAAGTTGTTACTATATTTTAAATTCTAGTTGTATCATCACTCTAACTATTAAGTAAAAGTTATAATTAATAAATATAAATTATAAATATAAAAAAGTTAAAAATAGTTTTCTAATATTATTGAAGTTGAAAGTATAAAATCATACGACAAATCCCTAATATTCGCCATCTTGGTTAATGAATTTTTTTTGTCTAAAAGTTATCTTTTCAAAGTAATCACAACCTGGTTTTTATTTTATGATATTGAAGACTTCGAATAAAAGAACATGAGTATTCATGTTCTTTTATTCATACCCTAGTATCCATTCATACCCTAGTATCAAAGTACCCATTCATACCCTAGTATCAAAGGTTTTAAGATGGATTGTTGTGCATCGATGGAAGAGAACAATATGGGGAGCATAAAGCGTTAGTTAACATTTCAAAACAATCCAAAAGCGTTAGTTAACATTTTTATTATTATTATTTCTTGTTCGCTTTAGTTTAAATCTCCAAGTTTAAATTATCACGCCAATATGCATTAACTAGGGTTCTTAATTTGTTGTCTAAAATAACTTTTAAAGCTTTTTTGGAATAAGTTAAAAAATTATTATATTGATTACTAAAATAAATTTTAAAACAATTAAAATTGTTTAATAGTAAAGTATATATATTTAAAACTAAAGACTTTTTTAAAACTTCAAGTCAACCCCCCGTAATGTTTGTCATTCAAAAAGGAATGTTTCAAAATAATTTTTCTGTTTCTTCATTTATCAACATGTCATAGCTCTTCAAAAACCAACAAACAAACGCAATAGCCCTATTGCCTAGGATCTTGCTAACTAATTAATTAGATCTTGTAAAATAATTTCATGGCCTTACAATTTCATTCAGAAATTTTATGCAAAAATTTTTATTATTCAATGAAATTCATCTTTTCTATTAATTTTTTCTTTAATAATAATGCAAATTCTTTTACAAAAATAAAATTTTCAAGAAGGAATCACGTTTCACAAGAGTAGGGTAGGACGGGGCTAGTTGAGCATAGGGGCAAGTTGAGCAACTAAAATATCTCAAAAACTACGCATCAAATGACAAAACATCTAATGGATGAAAGATAGGTATATATAATGGTAATACAATGCGCATCAAATAGTTGTTGGACCGCGGTCAAGTGAGATACACGGGCACTTTTTCGATTTTGGACCAAAAAAGTAAAAAAATATTTTTTTGCTATTTTTCTCTTAGATTCTTAAAAAAACATTTATCTGGCATCACTTAAGTGTTGATATTTTACCCATTTATTTGACTTTCGATTATACTTAGCCATTTTTCCGTAAGCATTATAGCTCTTTTTATAACCTAACTTTTGCGTCACCTAGTCTAGTCGGGGTAAGTTGAGCAGGTTTAAAAAAAATTGATAAAACTGCGTTATTATATACGGAGAAACAAATTTCGTTGGGTAAATATTTTAAGGTCCATACACACTTTTAAATTAATCATTATTAAATACTCTTAACAATTTAAAATAATATCTTAAATCCTTTTTTTTTTAAATATGTTAATGTAATTATAAACTATTAAATTTTTGCTTCTTTTAAAATTATTTTTACTTAAATATTACTAAGTCAATAAAATTTATCAAAAGTTCAGAAATAAAAATTAGTCAAAAGTTCAGAAATAAAAATTTTCACTTACTAACATTATTTTTAACTCACCCCACACGGCTGCTCAACTTACCGCGCTGGGGCAGGTTGAGCAGCTTGGTAAACTTTAGGGAATATTTTCTCAAACAAAGCAAAAAACACTTTTTTTTCTTAAGCAATTTTTAGCAGAAAAATTTATTTTTCTAATAGTGAAAAAATTATGTAAATCCGACGCACCATTCAAGAGATCTATTAGATTTAGTAAAAATTGCTCAACTAGCCCCGCCCTACCCTAAGATGTTTTATACTCGTTTTTATATCTAATTACTAGAGAAGAGACTTCGATTAACCGAAATAGCGTCAGTTCAATCGCGAACGAGGAAAATAATGATCTTCCGAAAATCGACTAAATTAGTGGTATTTTCGTAATAAGCGTAATTATTTGATTCGAAACTAACATTCAAACGGAATTAATTGAAAATTCAATCGTAATAATTTGTATCTTTACGTCAGTTACGAAACTTCCGTTAATAATTTGCGTTAAAATTCGTAAATTACGATATGGGTGTTTTTATAAATGGTGTTTTTTATATAATTTTATTTGTTCACAAAGTAGTGCTCAACATACAAAATCAGATCTCATTTTAAAGAAAGAGTTTTTAAAGTCTAATTTTTACTGGTATTTTTATTAGTATTGTTAAGTTTACTGAATTTATTGAGATATTGATAATGAAATTTATCTCTTGTTATTTGTGATCGGAAGAAATTTACGTCAAAATTATTTTGTTGTAATTTTGTATTTGAAGGGACATCCCGATCCTATATTTATGCGTGGTTGTGGTGTTTGGGGTGTTTTATGTGCCAAATTACCATAAGAGTGCCATATATAGCACATTTATCGCGACTATTGAAAAACTAATTTATCTATTTTTAAAGGCTTTAACTTGTATAAATAGAGCAAAAACTTTATTACTTGTTGTATAAATTGATTGTATAGATTCATTGTATATTCAATGAGTATACATCATCAGCAAATATATGTCATCAGCATGTCAAGATCACCCATATGGTAATGGTTTTGTAAGGTGAACGAGAGTGATCAGGTCAAGGCCAAGTGCAAGGCATGTGGGTCTGAGGGTATGCAAATCACCCTTGGAATGGCAAAGGGTACCACTTCAAGCATCAGATATCATTTTCAGCATAAGCACCCGGAAGAATGGAAGCAATTCCAGATAGAAGAAAGAGCAGAAAAAGCAAAGACACTCCTACAAAATTCCGACAACAATGCTGAAGTCAAAGATACTGACCGTGGTGAGAAGAGGAAGCATGCTGGAGCTTCAAACAAGTGGCTTCCTCGTTCAGATGATCAGCTTACAAGAGATATGGCAATCATGGAATGGTTGGCAAGTGATAACCTGCCTTTTAACCTTGTTAACACACCTGCTTTTTCCAAGATGATGGGCATCATGTGCAAGAAGTGCAACGTGAAACACTCTTCTACCTTTGCAAAGTACTTTAAAAGTAGTTTAATAGTAGTGTTAAAAATCGTCATTGACATAAGATTTAAACCTATTTAACTCAATTACTAACAATAAGTAATTATAATTTCTATCGCTGATGGAAAAATAACGGTCAGGATTAGTCACTCTTGACACTGATGATCAATGTTTTTAGCTTTAAGTCAATCAAAACGATTTTTTTAATTCTATTTTAGGTACAAACTACCATTGGTGTACCAAACCATGAAAGTTCGCCTTGGTGAAATCCTGGATGAAGAACTGCCCAACTGCAAGCAGGTGGCCCTAACGTTGGATCATTGGACCTCTCGCTCTATCAAGCGACAACCTTGCACTACATCAATGATAAGTTCAAGTTAAGAAGGTGGGTTCTGGGTGTCAGTCCCTTTTCGATACGCCACACTGGCAAAAATATTGCAGAATACCTCGATAAACTAATCGAGTGCAACGAAGCCCTAAACTCAGTCCAGCGTTGAGTTGCTGTAGTTGACCAGGCATACAACATGAAAACTGCACTCTCCCTTTCCCTAAAAGTGGAATCACTAAACGAAGGTTCAATCCAATGTGCAGATCACAAATTGAACACGATTCTCAGCAACTCCATTGAAAAGGCTGATGTCTTGAAGTCTGCTATTGATTCCGGGACAAAAGTGACAACCAGGATACATCACTCTCCTCTAGCACAGCTGCAGCTTCTTGCAGAGTGTGAAGCTAACCATTTTGAGTTAGTTAAGGCTTAGAAAATGATTTAAATTAGTTACGAAACAAATTAAAATAGTTTAATTATTTTAACAAAAAAATAACGATACGAAATTGATTGAAATAAATACTTTTCTTTAAGGCAAATACATGGTTATCCCTGCCCCGGTTGCTACCCGTTGAAACAGTCATCAGATGATGATTTCTGGACTCACACAGCTGCGGGAACCGCTGGAACAGTTGAAACAAAACACTCCTGAATGGGAGAATGTGCCAACTGCTGATGAGTTCAAACTTCTGAAAAAAATACTCATGGTCCTGACATGTTTCAGGGAGACGTCAGAGAGTCTTTCAACGGACAAAAAGGTTTGCATTCACAAAATGCTACTCTTCATCAGCTTCCTTAGGCAAAAGATTGAACAGGCAAAGATTGGTGAGGATCCTGACGGTCCGATGGTCCAATGCTCTCAAAGAGAAACTTGACAAGAGATTCGCTGAGGGAGGCATCAAAATAGAAGCGTACACCATGGGAAACTTGTTTGACCCCCTGTTTAGAGGTTCATTTCTAAAAAAGGCAAACTTCCAGAAACGATATGAGGACGGGGACTTGGTCATCAGCAATGAAAGGGATGCACTGGTGAAAAAGATTATTGAAGAACACACTTCAACAAAAGCTTACCATGATCGCCATGACAACAAGAACAACGATGTTAATGCTGAGCTACAAAGCCAAGTAAAGGACATTGATGAAATTTTAAGAATGCATTTGGATGAGATGGCTTTCCCAACTGGACCTGAAAATGAGGATCAGCACCCTCCCTTGGAATGAGAATTCAAAAGATACTTTGCCTTCTCAAAAGAAGTTGACCTAGACGTAAGTTTTAATTTGAAATAAAAAAGATTTTAACTGATAATTTGTGATTAGAAGTACAGAACATTTCGTCAGTAACTGTTGATGATAGTATACTCGCTCGAGCATAAAAATTAGTTATTGACGGAAACTTGTGGATAACATGTGTTTGTGCTCGTTTTTAAAATTTATTTTTAAAGTTGTGCAAAACTTTTCTTAAGGTTGACCCTCTGGACTGGTGGAGATCAAATGAGAAGCATCTACCGTTGCTTGCTAGTCTGGCACGTGCATTCTTGTGTACTCCGCCCACATCATCAAGCTCAGAGAGAGCCTTTTCACAAGCTGGAATGATAATCACCCAAAAAAGAACAAAGTTGAAGCCTGACACAGCCCAGAGACTGGCCTTCGTTCAGCTGAACATCCAGAGGTTTCTGCCTTTGATATCTCATGTTTCTATTGATGACTCGGAAGAAAAAGAAAATGCTGAGGTCTTAGATTTAGAGGAAGAGACAGATGATGAAGAATAGTTATTTAATTAGTTTATATATATAAAAATTTTAATGACAATTTCAATAAAAGTTAAGCTGTGCTACGTAGGTGTATAATATTCTTTAACAGTACGTTAGTAACGAATGAGTTTCTAAAAAAGAAATTTGAAAGTAGTTATCGTAATAATCGTCAGTTTCGAAATTTTATGACAATTTAACGGGAGATGATCGTAATCAATTAATCAATGGTTTTCGTAATTTTTAACGGAAACTTCGAGCAAATTAATTTGAAGTTGCAAAACTTCGAGCAAATTAATTTGAAGTTATGACGAACCCTTCGAGCAAATTACTTGAAGTTGCGTATTAATTGAATAAGTTACTCGTCGGAATTTCAATATTACAATTTAATTGATACCGTTAATCGTTACGTTCGGTTAATTTTACGAACGCGCGTAATTTTATTCTTTAATCGTTACGCTCGGAAAAACTTCGTAAGTCTTTCCTCTAGTTCTGAGTCATTTTAAAGATTAAGTAGCCTAGGGGCAAGATGAACGTGGCAAGATGACTCGTTTGTCTTTTCGCCAAAGTACATGTTTTACCATTAACCTGTACTGTAATAACTTTTGTTTAGCTTTGTGTCATTATTATATTGCTTTATTATGCATTAAGATGTTTTGTTTGACATTTGCTTTATATTGTTGTGTTGGAATTTGCTATGAACTGATTAGTAGACTTTTTTGTATAGCCCCATATAAATATATAGTTTAATTGTTGAAAAAATTACATAACCGTTTGTATTACATATCTTATTAACTAGAATTTATGGTATCGTGTTATTTGAGAAGGTAATGGTATAATGGAATTTACTTTTTTTAAAGCCGCCATCTTGCCCCGCATACGGGGCAAGATAATAGTTTGAGGTAACTTTGGTTAATGAGTTTTTTCCAGGCCGTTTTTAATTTTATATGGGTTTTTTTTATACATATGTGACGCATAATAATTTTTTTCCACTCTTTGATAAAGTTTTACTTATTGGAAAAGTTATTGAATAAGATATAAGTGCTTTTCAAAACGTTCGTCATCTTGCCCCATGTTCCCCTAAATCATTATATTATATACTAATTCATAACATGTTATGAACTCATGATATATACTCAAAAAATTAGAAAACTTTCCTGTCGGACTTTTTTAGTCACCGCTTTATTATAAACGATTAGAAAAATCCCGCGGGATCTGAACGGCACAATTTTACGTCAGCCTCAGATAAACGAAACAAACCCGAAATTTACGGAGACTGGCCTTAAACTACATGAGCTCATGTATAATAAAATATGAATAATAAAACTGCAGTTTTAGTGCTGTTATCTCCAGAGTTGATTCCGCCTCAGTAATAACAACATTTAATTTATAAGCCGCAAACAGAAAATGCTCATCTATCCTAGCAAAAATGAATTGAGGCTAACTTCGGGTTTTCTATGCTATATTCACCATTTTTACTGCTATGTGTTTGAAATTAAATACAAGAATCGAGAGAAAACTAATTTCCATTAAAAAATGAATTTGCCTATAATTGGTAAAACAAAAAAAACTTTTTGCCCTCTCATAAATAATAGGTTACGATAGTTTGACTTATTGGCCAGGGAGTACCACTAAAAGCATACACACTGATTCACATTAAACTGATTTAAAAAATAAATTAACACGCACACGCGCAGACACAAGCACACTGTCACTGAAAAAACTGCCCAATCTAAATATTAACCTCAGATTTTAGATCCCACTCCTGATTAACTTATTTTTACATAAATCAGTATAATATTTACAGAAAATGGGGGCCTTTTACTGATGAAGACATACGTCTTAGAAATAGAGTAAGTAGTGAGTATATTAGAGCATGTCCTTCTCGTGAAAAGCTAGTATGGATGTAATCATCGAATATCGGTTCAGCGTCTAAAAGTCTCTCAATTTGTTAAGTTAGAAAAAATAGCAATAAAAACTCAATTGCGAAAACCACTTGTATCGAGATTCAAAAGTAGAGTTTATTGATAACTGGTAGTTTTCTCGCGACCAGCTAAACGATGAAATAAATCTTTTCTTATAAAAACATCTTGTTTTAAAAATTGTTTTGTATCCACAAAATCCCTTATTATATTGCTATGAAATATTGCCATGAAATATTGCCATGAAATATTGCCATGAAATATTGCCATGAAATATTGCCATGAAATATTGCCATGAAATATTGCCATGAAATATTGCCATGAAATATTGCCATGAAATATTGCCATGAAATATTGCCATGAAATATTGCCATGAAATATTGCCATGAAATATTGCCATGAAATTTCTCTAAAAACATATTTAAAACTATTATTGGTTAAGAAGATTAAATTTTTTTTTAAATTTAGGTAGATCTTTTAAATTGTGCAACCATATATCATTCCCTTCTCAATAGTTCTTTTAAACTTATGTTTAGGTGATTATCAAGGAAGAAGGCAGAATGAGAGTTATTTCAGTAAAATATATGATTACATTTTGGAGTTTAAAATATTTCACTTTGAAGTAAAAAAAGTGGCATTCCAACCCAAAGATGTTTTTGAACAATTGCAGAGTTGGCATTTTCAACCGTTTTGTGTTGTTAACCAAGCGCACGGCTACTGGAAAGAAAATAAATACATAACAGTAACAGCAGATACTGAAAATTTTTTGAAACAAAAACTTGTCTTAAAAAATCTCAGTTTTAAATCTCAACGAAATGCAACAATCAAACCAACATTTCGGTTTTATGGGGATTCGTTGACTGTGCGATTTTGCAATCAAATGAGATTAAATCGACTATGTTTGAATTTTAATTGCCAGTTGACATATACATGGACATACCCTTTGAAAAATAACCTGGGTGAACCAAATGTTCCACAATTTGATGATAAAGATTTTAACCAAGCTGAATTTCTCAGTTACATTAAAGACGTTATTTTAGAAAGTTCAATGAGAAATAACGACAGTGTGTTGCTAATCAATTTTGGACTACATATACTCAAAAATATTAACATGAGTCAAGCGGAAGAGCTTATGGATGGGTTCATCATTATGGTTTCCAAGATGAAAGCGAGCCTTTTATTAGAAGGATTTCCTAAGGTTATATGGAAAACTACGACTCCAGCATATATAGAAAAGTTTTTTCATGGATCTGAAAGAAATAATTTAGAACGTTATCTTATTAAGCAGGTTTGGAGGAGTTACTTTTAAAGTATTTATTAAAAAATGAAAGATGTAATAACTAATGATAAATCAATTTACTTGAGTTAACTGTGTTTTACTTTAAATGAAAAACAATGCAATAATACTTTATTTTTTGTAGAGAGCAATACAATGGAATTCATACTGCGTAAAAAAAATGTGTGAAAACAACTTTCCTGTCCTGGATGTTTATTGGATTGCTGCATCTTATCCTAACGGGCCTAAAGATAGTGTACATTATCCTAATTATGTGTTTTCCAGTGCCGCAGACGTTTTACTTGAAATTTTTTCCTAACACCATGTGCTAGTGTTAGGAAAAATTGCCTATAAAATGTTAAGCATATTTTATTACAAGCATAACTAATTATATGCATAATTTGTTACCAGTTTAGATTATTTATGATCAGCAATAAAACTGCTGCGGTACTAAAAACGTTTAGTTTTTTCACAAGGTTTGAAAAGTAGCAGCAAAAGTTGAGACCTAGTTCAGCTCATTTTATCCATGCTTTTGACCATTAACACATGGCTAAAACAGTGTTTAAAGTTTTAAAATTTTTTTTTTGTTTATTCATTAAGCTATGTTTGAAATTCACTTGAAAAAGTTCCCAATATGCATAACCTATTTTCGCCATTTTCAACCATATATTCAACCATTGATACATGTTTAGATTAGTAGTTAAAAAATGTCATAATATGCATAACTATTTGCAATCATCATACATGTAATTATCAATACAAGATAAAATTTTATCCATTTTTAGTAATTGCACCAGAACTCATCGTCGTTTTTATTTCCACCATTACGCAACTATAAAAATGCTCAAGATGTGAGAAGAATAAAGAAAAGAATCATTTTATGAAAGATGAACTGTTAAGAAATTTTAATGGTCATACGTTGTTTTTACTAACATAACACTAATTATAAGCATGGAATGTCAAACAAATCTTTTTTAACTACCCATGAATATGGAAAGCCAACCAAGTTAACTGTAAACTTTGTTTTTCTTCAAGATTTTTTCAGTCCTAAAAATATCTTGTTTTTTCTATTGCATTTCTTCTTCGAAGTATGTTCCAGCTGGTTTTACCATAATAATGTTTAATCTTATATGTTACTGGAGTTCCATTTTGCTCTGCGGGTATCTGCGGGTAAATATAATACTTATATATAAATACTTCTTCAGCCCATCTAGTTATTTTATCACAAAAGCAAAGAGCTAGTCAGTTTTACAACTAAAATTTTCACAACTAAAATTTTAACACTTTTAAAGTAAATGAAAAACTAAATGGGATTTGATTAATTTCGTTTAAGAATATAAACGATATACAATTATGTAATAAAATTAATAGTTGCAGCATGAAAAGGGCTTCAATTAGCCATATCATCAATCCCCATTTGAAACGTATTTTACTAACCCGTAATATTATCGCCCAATAAATCTTTAAAAACTTTCTTTAGTATGTACAACTTAAAAAAAAAATGCTCCTTAGATTTAAAAAAGACCCTCCTTAAATCGCTGGAGTGTGGGGGAGCCTAACCACAACCCTGCTTGAAATATTAAAATGCTAAGGAACTACATAGAAATTTAAACTAAAGTATTAACTAATGGTTAAAACAATCGCTAACCGATAAACATATTGTGTTAAAATAATCATACAACTTTTTGGTTTGTCATGTCGCCGAAACCCGTATTGGCATTTTCAAAAGACATATTTCATTATAAAATGTATAAAAGTTTTTCGACATCATCATAAAATATATTAAAGACAAACTGTGTTATTTAACTACTTCTATTCTCAGTTACATTAAATATGTTTAAAGCAAGTTTAATCATATCTTCTCTTTAAGCAGCATTGAGTAACGTAAGTTTCTTGAGCTCAAGATACATCTTTTTTTTCGATGAATAAAGTTAGTAACACTGAATGAGGACTCTGGCCCTACTGAACTAGCAGGCGAAGAACAAACTACTTTTGCTTTGGAGACTAACATTGGAATATCTTCATATTTGTACCAAAATTCATCAAATATCCAATTTTTTTCTTTTACAGCGTAATTGAAAAAAAATAACTCTTCTTTAATATTTCGCTTTGACTGCGTTTTTTCTACGCTTAGATTGACACCACACAATGTTGCAAGTTTAGTTAACCCATTTTTGTAGTTCACAGACTGTTGAAGTTCGAATCCAGCATTTGAATCTTTCACTTTTAAAAATGAAAAGGAGTAATAATATTTGTCGATTTGCAAATCATTTTTATAATAGTATTTTAAAAAATTATTTACCTAAGTTTAAATTATATTTAAATTTAAAAACAAATAATATTTTATAACAAACCACTTCTTGGCTGGTTTTGGTCATTTTGCAAACAAGCGTTTATAAACGTTGACCTTTGAGGATATTGTCGGAGCATTGTATTTGAAAATATTTCCAACAGTTTACTTTCTGCTTCCTTGTATATTTTTTCTGTAAGACACTCGTTAGTTCTCGGATCAAATATTATTTTGGAGACATGCCAGCAAAGTTTGTAACTTTTGTTTTGGAGATATCTTTTCAATAAAGTATACGTTCATAAACTTGAGAAGACTACTTCGCAACATGTTTTCTTTCTCGACCAAATAAGACGATTGTAATAAAAAACATTTAGCTGAAGATTCATTTTCAAGAAAGTTCATTAAAATACTTTTAACAACTTTTGCGGACGAAAGTTTAAAAATTTCTAGTAGAGAAAAGTTCAGTTGCTTCAAAGAATTGGCGCAAGATTATAGTGTAAAGTTTCTAGGAACTTTCAATCTTCTGATAACAGATTTAATTTCTTGAGTTTACTAATCTACATTTTGTTAACCCATCAATAGTACCAAATTTTATAGTAGTTTTATTATAAACATTTGCAGCTTTAATTATCTTACTAATCATTAAAAAAGTTAAATTCCAACGTAGGGGAGAACCTTAATGAATGGGACGATTATTGAATGTGACTAACTCAGATTTTTATAGAAACATCGATGTAAGGATATTAAAATTCCTGTAACAAAGAGTGATAGAAACAAGAACTCAACTGACCGACTCATCCATCCTATTGCTCTATGACCGTAATGACAATGGATGTTATTGTGTTTTCGAATGTAAAAAGTAATTTTTAAAAGCGTTTTTTTTCTTCTGATTTTGCAGCAATTTTTGAAGTTATGGAAAATAAAATTCCATGCTTAAATAGATAGCAGTCTCTAGTACTACAGTGAGTAAAACATTCAAGCTTAATTAATGGTGTTTTTGGTGTGACTAATCATTTTTGGATAAAGTGATGCGCATATTGAATGGGACAAAGTACTGCCTATTGAATGAATTTAATAAAAAATTATGGGTAATGGGCAGAGGATCCAAAATTGAGAAAAACCGGAGTCGAGAAAAATCGAGAAAAAACTCCGTCGGAGTCGAGAAAAAATCTGAGCTTCGATAAAACTTTGTTATAAATTAAAAAATTAAACTATCTAGTTGATAATTAAACATTGTTCTTATATTTGATTTTTTTATTTTTATATATTTCGATTTATAATTTATAATAAATTTTTAAAAAAATTATATTTTTATATTCCTTAGTACTTAAATATTTTTCTTATCGCAATCTTTTAACGAACAAGTTTTATCTAATAAATGGCTTTCTAACCAGCATCGGTTAGGAAGAAGGTGTGAACTTTCAGTTAAATGCCCTTCCGCGGTGCTCTATAATAAAGACTTCTTGGGGTACCTATAGTAAAAACTAAAAAAAGAATATTAAAAAAGTATTTATTCTGAAGATCTTTTAAAATAATATTTTAAAAAGATGAAAACATTTATCATTTCATCAGAAAGTGAACCAC
Organism: Hydra viridissima; assembly: GCF_058129835.1. Classification (NCBI taxonomy): domain Eukaryota; kingdom Metazoa; phylum Cnidaria; class Hydrozoa; order Anthoathecata; family Hydridae; genus Hydra; species Hydra viridissima. The sequence goes on along the minus strand of NW_028324316.1, from coordinate 877,090 downwards.
GAAACTTTGTGACAAATCTGGAAGACGAGGAGAAAACTCTTTCTGCTTTCGAGGAAGTTGCTTGAATTCTGTGGATGGCTAGTTCAAATTTCAAAACTGCTTCTGATTTCACACCAGTTACTTCGTATTCTTTTAACTGATCGGTGAAGGTCTTGACTTTTTTTGGCTTTGTAGCTGTTGATTGATTTTGATATAAAACTTCCAATGGATCCATTCGGAACTCCGTCTCGTCGGATTTTTCTCAGGTTTTTCGGAGTTTCGGAGTTCGAGAGAAATCGAGAAACCTCGACGGAACTTCGACGAGGTTTTTAGAAAGTATAAATTTTTACTCGTAAAATAATTTAATTCTTATTTTATTTCAACGCTGCTTTTACAATTATTGTAAAAATTTTTGGATCCTCTGAAAATATTTGGATCCTCTGAAAACTTCTTGAATTTCGACAAAAAAAGATGTCGATTGTGATGGTTCTTCTTGTTTGCTTTTAGCGCGATCATCTGATTTTGTTTGGAGACTATTTTCTTTTGTTGCAAATAGTTGATCAAATAATTTTGCAGCATAAACTTGAATATCTTTTTTGGAAGCGTAAAAAAATGTGTGGTTTTTATTTTTAAAAAAATCGGGATTGTGCAAATAACGACTTTATGCTACCAACATAATGTTTTTACGATTTTCGTATCTGGAGGTTAACGCCTCTGCAAAATTAGAACTGATGTCAGTTTCTACAACCTTCAATTTCCTTACTAACGTTTCCATAATGATGTCACATTCCAAAATTGTTGTATTTGCTTTTTCCAATCGAACTGCAGCGTCAGCAATGACTTCCAATAAGTCAGACAGCGATTTTAAGAAAGCCAAGTCAATGTCATCTAACATGTTTAAGCAGTTTAGTTCTTCGAGTGTTTTTTTTACAGCTTCTAAGCAGTCCAAAAATCTTTTGATCATCTGAAAAACACTGTTCCATCTAGTGCGGTTGTCGAGCAATAGTCCTTTGTCATGCGAAGATCCGTAAACTTTGTGTATTATTCTTTTAAGAACTTCATATCGAAACGATGAATATTTTAAAAACTTAATTAGTATTCGAAGTTTCTGTAGACTTTTTTCGATATTTTCTTCATATTCAATCTCATTCTCCAAATAGTCAATAAGAAACTCTCCTTCAGTCTCTCCATCAGTTTCTGTTTCTGTTTCAATATCCGATTCAGTTTCTTTGTTCACACTTTCGCGACAACCTCTTTTAGCGTATAGCAAATCACAAACACTCAAATGAATTGAATGATTCTGGCAGATTTGATGTGGAAACTTAATGGTACCCAATTTCACCATCCAGCTACAGCCATCCGTAGTTTTACCTGCAACATCTTCATCATCTATACCGAATTCTTTTAATTTTTGCATTATTAAAATGTTTAATGTTTCGGCAGAACTAGGAGACGGCAATTTCACCATTCCTAAACAATATGTTCGGTCGTGATGAACATTTAAATTGTAGTATCTTCTACCTCTATTGCTACACCATTCGTCACCTGTTAGTCCAAATTTTTCTTCTTTTGCTTTCAATGCAGCCAATTCAGCGATCATTAAACATTTGGCTTCAGCATGAAACATCTTAATTTTTTCTGAAATTGTGGATGCTGACTTGGGCAAACTATGCCCATGACTTTCAAAAAGCATTCTTAGTGTTTCAGATTGAGTTATGGACCTAATCTAGTTTCCATCAAGAGCTGTCAACTTGGCAAGAAGATAGTTTAACGATATCTTAGTCAAAACTGGTCTGGAACTGGATGGTTTTAAATCTATTTTCTCGCAACTTTTGATGTGACCAATTAGGCCGTTTGTGCTGCTTCCTGGACAAGCGATTCTTTTATGGCATTTTTTGCCATCTCCGTATTTCTTATCATTTACTACAACTTTATCAAAGTATTTCCACGCTTCCGAAACCATTTTTCTCTATAAAAGAATATTAGACTTAAGGTGGAGAAAATTATTTTGATCATACGATATACGACATTATTGTAAAAAAAAGTATTATATGTTTAAAACTTACCTCGTTATTTTAAGACCAGTTTTTGTATATATTTGTGGGGAATTGTTTTGACTTTCCCTGAGACACTAAAGAGTCACTGTTTTCTTTATGAACTTGATAATATTTTTTCCCATCTGACTGCGAATCATACATTTTACAAACTAAACTCCCCTTATATACAGTTTTACAAACGCGTCATTTTAACACATTGAATACATTAAGAGCGTACATGCTTAACAACTACGTACATTAACCCTTTCCTGCCTTACGGTACTTAGAAGTACCACCACATTTTTCGTCTAATAGCTTAACACAAAGTTCCTGACGGTACTTTTAAGCCTAGGTCTTGGAAATAGTACTTCTAGGTAAAATAAAAATCTTAAAATAATCTGAGCGTTTCCTTTTAACTACCTTATTATAATAATAAAGTTAAAAAGCGGAAATTTTCAAAAATCACTACCCCGGCAGGAAAGGGTTAAGAACCTGCACACATTAGCACCTACATACATTAAAACCCACACGCATACATTAACACCTACACACACGCTAATTGCATCTCGAAGACGTGATTCACAACATATTGTAAATAATGATCTTGACTTTTTTTTGTAAAGGTAAGCTACTAAATAGTTAAAATACATTAACTAATATCACACACGCATCATATTTTAAAAGTTACTGTTTACAATATCTTTGCTTAAAAATTAAAAAATTCTTGCTTTTTGACAAAAAAAGATATTTTATTATGCATTACATTTTATTATACCGCAACTGATTTTTGTGGATTTAAAAACTTCTATTATTAAAAAGATACTATTATAATCAAAAGAGTTTCTGAAATAGTACAATGGAAAAGTACGAGTATGTTCTAATATATGGTTTGGAATAGAATAAGCTTTTTTTTTGAGGTTTTTTCCACCACCACCACCTGTCCCACTGTGCATTACTAATTGCTTTGCGATGTAAATTTGTGTTGATATTGAACAAAGAGAACACTTATATTTTGAAAACAACATGAACTATTGTAAAAGCAGCGTAGAAATAAAATAAGAATTAAATTATTTTACGAGTAAAAATTGATATTTTCTAAAAACTTCGTCGAAGTTCCGTCGAGGTTTCTCGATTTCTCTCGAACTCCGAAACTCCGAAAAACCGAGAAAAATCCGACGAGACGGAGTTCCGAATGGATTCATTGGTAATGGGTATTATTTACACACTTTTATTTAAATAAAAATAACTAAATACAATATTCTAAAATGAGAAAGTTCTGCTTTGATTGAAATTTAATTAGAGTTAAAATGTTTAAAGTTAAAAATATTTTTTGTGTGGTCTTTATGTATGTATCTATATATTTAACTACATTTACAATTAACAAACTAATTAGAAAAATGATTTAATTAAATACGTTTATTTTTAATTCTTTTACGTTTGTCCCATTCAATGAGACATACTTAATGAATGGGACAAATGTCATGCTCCAATAAAACTCTCTTTTTACCAATAGCCAAATGCAAATCCAATTTTTTTGTTTTACTATATCATTGAGCTAGAGTCGGTGGTTATCAAACATATTTAAATATATATATTAAACAATTTTATCTACGTTTAAAAAGCATTTTGCAAAAACTGTCCCATTCATTGAGGTTTTCCCCTACATGAAAATCTGACGATAAGTTATTTATTTTTAGCCCCTGTTTTACATGTTCTACTTTTTCTTCAATTATGCCCCATAAACCATACATTCTGTGTGGGACTTCAAATCATAAAAATGATTGGGAAAACTAAATAAATTATAATCAGGGACTTTACTTACAATTTGAATCTGAGACTTCTCGTATACAACGCGAGCACCATATTATTTTTGTTTAATTTTTTCGACTGCAATGACTGGAAAAAAAAGACAAAAAAGAAAATTATCTAAAAGACCATTATTTGGAACTTTATCAACATTTATCGCCAGAAATGTTTGTCTTAATCTAAGACAAACACGTCAACTGTTGAACCTAGTGGTCTATCTGGTGTCAATTTACATATTCAGGTATGTTTATAAAATTTATTTAAGTATTAAGATGAACTTGCAAATGAAACAGAAAGGTCAAAGAAATTAAATGACACAAAATAATTACTTGCTTTACAGTCATGTATTTGTATCTGTCTTAAATTTGCGTTGGCACTTGAAATATATTTTTATAAACTATTGTTTGTACTATTGATTCGAACTCTGATACCGACAATACTCAAATTCTCAAGTTATAAAATCAGTCTGCAAAATAAAAGCATCGTCTACTAAGACACTATTTTTATTTGTTGCCAACACAAATAAATATGTTTGCCAACACAAATAAATATATTAATGCCTGAACATAAAAAGTCTTTCATTTTATAATTGTAATTCCATTGTGGAAAGTGCTATTTCGAGACGTTACAAATTTGTTAATTTCAATAGTTTTTACCAGTGAAAATTGTAGATATGTGTTTATGATATGTGCGATTTTTTAAGTTTGTTACGAGAAGACTACAATAATGCTGGCTTATTATAATCTGTTTTTATATCCCCTTTTTACATTTAGTGTGTGCTTAAAATGTCCCTCCTTAGTTTTTATATAATAAAACTTTTTACACGTAAAATCTTTAAAGAAAACTGCTGATAAATTTGCATTTCAAAGAATCTCTTCTTGAGAAATGGGTGTCTCTCAGGGTATAAGTCTTACAACTATGCTTTGACTATTTCTGAATTGGTTTAGGAAAAAAAAAGGAGAGACCCCTCCTCCCGAAAAAAGAAGGGGAAAATGACTCATTGACATAATATTCCCCTGGAAAATATCCCTCCAAAAAATACTTTTCGTTAAATTAAAAAACAGCCTTTCCAAGTCCTGACCGTCAGTTGCTGCATGTACTATTTGATGCATGTTTACTTTAACAGTCAGTTTATGTGTCTACACTCCGCTGCGCTAATTCCAAAAAAATCAGTCAATAAAACAAAAATAAAAAACCAACAAATGAATTTAAAAAATTAAACAATAAAAATGGTAGCAGGAAAAAAGCTGATACAATTATACAATGATATTATACTAGAGCGTACTAAAGAATATAAAAAAACTATTTAGGTATTATTTTCCAGGAAGTTTTTTTCTCATGGGCTTTTTTTCTGGCTCCGTCTAAATTCCATACGTTCCGTCAAAGAAAATTTCCAAAAAAGTAAGTATTCCAGCCTAAGACTAGTAAAATGTTCTTATGTTTGGCCAGGAATCGACTCCTTTTTTTAGACAGGCTTTTATCGAAACACGATGTTGTTACGGCGCTAGGAATGGTTTTAATTGCCAATATAATCTTGGACCGGAGTCGATTATTGATATTTTTAAGCTGGACAGGGAAAAATTATCTAAATTCGTTTAGATCAATTGTCGCCCCAAATTAAATTAATTATGCTTTACTGCAAGTTTTATTTTACTGCATTTCACTCTCTAATACAATATCCTTTCAGAGAAAATGTTGATCAAAATTAAGTTTACTTACTTTTTAAGTATAGATTACTTTTAATTTTAACTAAAAGTTATGTAAACTTAAGTAATTAAAAGTAATTTTGTGTAATTTATTTTTAATACTCATTTCATTTTGCTTATAAAATGAAACATGTCTACTTAGAAAAACTAATTTTATAAGTAATTTTTATTTACATTTGATAGCATATTACTTTTATATAAAGTGTTTTAAAATGCAATTTTTTTAAAAAAATTAAGGTAATAGTTTTTTTTTTTAAATATGTTCTTTTTAAATGTAAAAGTAATTTAATATTTGAGGTTTAATTACATTATGAAATGCAATTCTGCTTTTAAATATAAAAGTATATTACTTTTTGATGTATCTAATTTACATAACTTTCATTTGAAAGTAAATTTACCTTTGCTTATAAAATAAAAATCATTTTATAAAAGTAAAATACTTTTAAGTGTAAATGTAACTTTACTTTGAAAGTTTAAAAATAAATACGTTATTTACTTTTTCATAAAAGCTTACTTAAGTAAAGAAAAAGTAAGTAAAAGACCCATATGGCTAACACAAAACGTTCAAGAGACGTTCGTAGAACGTTAGAAACGGTCGGGGACGTTCTAAGAACGTTTCCAACGTTCTTCGAACGTACTTTAACGTTTTGTGCTAGCTGGGATCCCCATTATGTAAATCATAGAATTATTTTGGATATTCCAAATCTAGTTCTAAGATTCAAGCGTATTTCTCCCATGAACTAAGGTCATCTTCTGTCATCCACTCAAAACCATAAAAACCAATTTTATAGAAATATTAGTAACTGATTTTCATCTTCAGCAAAATGTTTACATTTGCAAACTTTGCGTAAAACTAAATGGTGGACCAAATTTTGCGTAAAACAAAATGGTGGATCAAATTGATACTTCCTCTGAGTTTACTGTCTCAGAAAAAAAAAAATAATTTGGAACTAATTTAAAACAAAATAGTTAAAGTATTGAAAAAGAACCTGATTCAGCAACAAATAAAATCAAACATCCTAGAATTTTTATGTTGGGGCAAAAACATTAAATGAAAGGATATTAACAATTTTAATATCTTTATTTCTGTTTTTTTTTTCTTTTTTTTTTTTTTTTTCTTTCTTTTTTAAAGTTATGATGTTCAACTGTGTCCCGAAGAATTGAAGAATTCTATTTTCTTCAATGTACCATCGTCATTGAACTTTTATATTTCGAATGCAAACTTTAGGTTGAACTTACAATCCTCGAGATATTATTCAATCTACAACCCACAGGAGGATGGAAAAGCCACCAATTGTTCGGATAGAAATATTTTTGAATTTCTACCCCTTCTCTTGGTATTTGGAAAGTTCTATTCAAGAATTTCACTGTGGATAACGGTTTTTTGACGAGACGCGCAGGAAACTGAAAGTAAAGTCTGTAGTGGAAGAAAGCCAACCACGACTCTTTCCCGATTCTTCTCATAATGCCGTTTTTATAATAATCTTTGTATACGAATATATCACCTCGTAAGTCGTTTTTATAAACGAGATATCTTCCGGCAAACGAATCGTATTTTAAGTCCATGTTTTTTCTGTTAAAATCTTTTTTCAATTTGTTAAAGTCTACATTTTTAAGATCATCTTCAATGATTCCCATGTCGAAGTCGTACTCCCATGGGAAAATATCGTTTAAACCTCGTAGGGCGGCCCATAAGCTTAATAAATAATAAATTTTTATTTTGAGTGTTTTTTCTTTATTTTCTAATAATCAAAGCTTCTGCTCACTGTAATTGCGAACAAGTTTTTCGTGTGACGTTTTTTTATCCGTATTTAAATTAAGTAAATTGTTAATAGAAAATGAGGGGAAAAAAAGGTAGAGACAGAGGTAATGAGAGATTTGTTTTTAAAATCATCAGAAAATAATATGTAAATGAAAATAAATAATTGAAAACAAATTATTTTTTTCAATAACTATTAATAATTATCGAGTTATTAAATAATCTATAAAACATTATATAATATACTTTAAAATAACATAATGTAATATATTTCAGCAAGATAACTTTTTATGTCAAGTAATACTATATTATACGATAATATGTTATTGTATTAAAACGTGTTACATTAAAAATAGTATAGTAATATGATACTCGGGTGATTTAAGGCATGTCTGTCTCTAATCAGTGTTTGTTTGCACCACTAAACATTTCTTTTTAGCATAACTTTTTGGCAAATTTTTTAGAAAATAATTTTTGTCATAATTTTTTGGCAAATAACTCACTAAAATGAATGTTACCAGGCAAAAGTTGTTAAAAATTAAAATATTAATTTTTTACGAAGTTTTGGGTTATGACGGCATCTTGTTTTATCTGTAAAAGGAGAATATCTTTAAAAATAAACAAAATTATCTTTAAAGCACAATTTTTTCAGTAATGTTCAGTCTATGTACACTTCGATAATTGTTATTATCCATTTGTACAACTAGTGATTTGTGGTACGATTAGAAATCCCGACGTTTTTTATAAACTTCCGGCGCCGCCCCTAACACGACTAAAAGGAGTGAATATCTGAAATAAAAAACAAGATAAGTTTTGAAAGTACAAGGAAAAGATGCAAAATTTCTAATGTTTTTCATCAATTATTTGTTTTTAGTCAACCTTGAAGTATTAATTGGTGGTGGGTCTAAATAAAACTTATACAAATATGAGAGAAATTTTTTAAATTTCTTCCTCAAGTTCCATTTATTTATTTATTTTATTCATTATATGATAACTACATTAGATTGTGTATAAAATACAAGGTGTTGGATTTATGCTGACAAACCTTATTTCTCATAGGACAATTAAAAATAAATGTCAAGCACTCTTCAAAATTCAATATATGAGAATGAGATGATAGTATTAAGCAGATTGTTTCATTGCAAAAGTAAGAAATGATAATATTAAATACTAATTAATCTTTTTTTTTTTTTTTTACCAATAATTGATCACTTTAAATAATTGTGCTAAATCTCACAATAAGATTTTGCTAAATTTCATTTTTTCATCCAGCTTCTCCATTCTTAATTTTAAGAAAATACTTTGGAAATAATTTTGGAAGTTGACAGAGGCTGATATATGCAAGATTATGTAAAGCATATGGTGGATCAGACTGATGGCAGGACCAATGAACCTAATTTTAATGCAGTTTAAAAGAAAATCTTTAACTGTATTTTGTTTTAGAAAGAAAGTATATATATATTTTTTGCTACCTTATGTTTATCTATAAATTTTTTATTTCCTAAGCTCAAGTAAGTTATTGTCTGCTGATTTGTTAAAGTCAAAGGTTAGGATGTAGCCTATGCTTGGGTAATGAAAAGTGAATAAATAAAAATATCAGGGTAAATATACACCAGGGTCAACCTTTAGCCTTTTTTTATTATAGGTAAGTGACAAATGCCCCTTAAAAGTCAAAAGACTTATCTAGGCTCAAATTAGGATAATCTACTACGGGTTTCCTATTTCTTCCGCACAAAGTTCAAATTTTGCACAAAAAAAAATAAAATAAAGTAAACAAAGTTAAAGAGGTTTCGAACATTTAAATTCGAACATAAGAACATAGCTAAACTGTTTGAGTGTTTTTATATGAAAGCTGAAATTTTTAGTGGCCTGAAAAGAAATCCATCGTTTACAAAAAAAAGAAAAGGTACGAAGATTTTTGTTGCCAGTTTCTTCACATTCATATTTGAAGATAGATACTTTTACAGAAAATCTAGTGAATAATCCAGTTTTTCCCATAAGAAGAGTTTGGTTGGTGAAGCCAGAAAAGGATTTTCTGAGCAGTGTTCTTAAAAATACATGGAATGTTTTGGAACCTCAGGTTCAATGAGAACATATAATAGGTAAATATAAACATTTATATTTAATAAAAACAATACCTTAGTTTTAGTAAATATAAATGTTTATATTTACAATATAAATGCTTATATTTACCTGTATATTTTTACCTATTATCGGCTGTTTCTATAAAAACAATGTCGGCCTTTGAAAACGGTATCCTTAACGTCAAATTCTTAATGCGATCAATCCCGTGAGGTGAAAACAGTTCACGCGTTTAAGCAAAAATAACACGAAAAAAAAGCGAAATTTCCTCAGACTGGCCTTAAATCACCCGAGAACGATATTATGTTATATGGCGCCAGTACTTTTTCGCACCAACACACCATACCCCTTTTTATTGCATATTATGAAAGATCGTTGTTTAAAATAAAGAAAATTGGTATTCATTTTGTTTTTTTGACCAACTTTAACTTCCCTAGCAAAAATAATTTCCCTAACAAAGCGCTCATATTCGCCATTTTCTCAACACCGCAATGTTTTGTTACTTCAAGCAAAAAAAAATGTTAAAAAAATGTTAATATTAAAAATGACATGGTTTTCAAGGTTTCAGTGCCTTATTTTGAAATAGGATGTTGAAAGTTTTTAAGGTTAGGCTCAGAAAGCTTAATTATTTTAAACAACGATCTTTCATAATTTGCAATAAAAAAGGGGGTACGAAATGCACTAGCGCCATATAATATAAAAATTATTTTTTGTTAAACTGTATTACATTAAAATATATTGCTTTATATAACATTATACTATATTATACTATATTATGTCATGTTACATAATCAGAAATTTATTGTTTGAGCATATTTAAGATTTATAGTTTGAGCGTATTTGAGATTGCGTACAAAATATCCTTAAATCTGTAACGTTGGCAGAATTTGGTGTCAAAATGTCAGTCTTTTTTCTTCTAAAAGTTACTTAAAAATTTAAATAAAAAATTGGCTACTACTCGTAAAACATAAATATTGATTACCTTCCATGCAGCAAAAAGTGGTCAATTTTATAATTATCAAGTATCTCGTGGGTAGATAGCAACGAAGTACGAATTTCTTCTAAATTTTTTTGTTGACTTTCGTTTAGTTCACACCGACCTTTTAAAAGATTTGGATCATAACCCATGTTATTCCAAAGCATATTTGCATTTATATATAATACAGTTATCATAAAAGATATAGTTGCCAAAAGTAGCAAACAGCTTCTCTTTTTCTTAAACGACAATTTCGTATCTGAACCAAAAGTCATTTGAAAAACGTATTTACTAAATCTGATGAACTTGTAACTCAAAGCTTAAAAAGCTCAAAATGTTGTAAACTTTAACAAGTAGAAAACCGTAAAAGATTTTTTTTTCTAACAAATTACAAAAAATATGCGGTAAACGCGCTGGTTTTAAAGCACTTAAATTTATCTTTTCATAGAGCTTGTTATTTAAGAGCGTGTTAATCAAAATATTTATTTAAAAGCGTGCCAATTAAAGGTGCATATACAAGTTAAAAATAATGAATTTCCTATCATTTTCTCACGAAGTTATTTGAATTTTCAAAAACCTTTTGTGAGTAAAATGTAGATAACAATATATAATCAATACGTTAGTATTAAAAATCTACTTCAAATTGTATGATTGTAATTGGATATTAGAAACTGCGTCTCAAAAAGAAAAGTATCGTTTGTAAGATTTTTATACGAGAAGTTTTTATTAAACAAACGAGACAATATTGGCGTCATCACGTAATTTCTCGTTTGAAACGTAACCAGGGGCCAATGCTATAAACATTTCGAAGTTTTTTTCAAGAAAAAAAATCTTTCGTAAGAACGCGATTTTTTTAGTAAATTACTTTTTCGTAAAAAAATGCTTAAACTCGAAGAATTCATCGCTGTTTGTATTTTTTTCGGCCATTGCTATAAAGTAAGCATGGAATTCTCAAAACTATTTTTGTTTCGATACGTTACGAAACGAGACTCGTAACGGAACTCTTCTCGAAATGTTTTTGAGTTACGAGAGTAAAGTTTTTAAACTTTCGAGAAATTTATTTCGATCGGGTCCCGGTTGTTACGAGAATCATTACGAGAACGGTTTCGAGTTTCTCGTAATGATTCTCGTAACAACCGAAACTCATTTTTCCCAAATTTTCATTTTCTCATTACGAGAATTATTTGTGTTTCGGGATATTTCGAGTTATTTCGAGTTCCAAAAATGATTTGCAAAAAATTTGATTAACCAGTTAATCCGTTGAAGTACGCATTTTTAGGACAATTGACGAGCGCGACAGCTGAATTTTGTTTTCTTTTTTTAAAAAACACAATTAAAGGTTGAAAATATCAATTTAAAGTCTTTTATTATATTATTTATCAAGACTAGGACTATTGTTAGGTTAGGACTATTGTAATTGACTAGGTTAGGACTAGGGTTGTTCTCCGTAAAAAAAAAACTTGCGAAAATTTCGCATTTTTATCTTCCGTATTTCAAGTTGCTATTGCGAAAGTTGTTCTTGCGCAAATTCACCTTCCGTAATGCGTTATACGAAAAAAATAAATAATAATTATTCCGCAATAACTCTTTACGAAAAGAAACTTTCATTAAACTGTTATACACAAAAATATTATTATTTATTATTTAAGTAATGTTGTTAAATTATTCTTCAATAGTTTTTACATATATATCTGTATATGTATATATATATATATATATATATATATATATATATATATATATATATATATATATATATATATATACATATGTGTATATATATGTGTATATATATATATACATATGTGTGTGTGTATATATATATATATATATATATATATATATATATATATACATATGTGTATATATATGTGTATATATATATATACATATGTGTGTATATATATGTGTATATATATATATATATACATATGTGTATATATATATACATATGTGTATATATATATACATATGTGTATATATATATACATATGTGTATATATATATACATATGTGTATATATATATACATATGTGTATATATATATACATATGTGTATATATATATATGTGTGTATATATGTATATATATATATATATACACACAGATATATATATATATATATATATATATATATGTATATAATATATATATATATATATATATATATATATATATATATATATATATATATATATATATATATATATACATATATATATACATACAGTGACCTAGAAGAATTAAGAACGTTAGGACGGGGTATGGCGGTGCTGAAACAGAATATAAGGGGGCCTAACGTAGCTAAAATTTTTAAATTTTAGCTGCGTTAGGCCCCCTTATATTCTATTATTAAATATATTAAATATATTATAATAATTAGTATTTTAGTTACCTAGTTAATTATACGTATTTGATTCATAAAACGTAATTAAATATTTAAAATTAGCCGCGTTTCGTAAGTGTTTTTCTGTTAAGAACCGTTTCGCGAGTTGCGGTGCGAAAGAGTTTCGTTTCGAAAGAAATTTGGTTTTTTATCATTATTTCAAAAAATAAAACCTTAAAATGTTCATATGTTGCAATACTGAAGATAAAATTTGATTATAAACCTTTTGGTATATAAAAATTTTATTTTTTACAATTATATCCGTTTGGCCGACAAAATTTTGTTATAGACTTCAAAACGTCGTTTAGCGAAAGAGCTCGTTCCGCAAGTGCGACTTCCGTAAGCGCTACTTTCGTATGTAGCAAAATAGTTTTATTTCGCAATTCAACTTGCGAAAGGCGACATTTCGTAAGTAGCATTTGCGAAATGAACATCAACGGTTTTTTTTGTTTCGTAAAATTCGGTACGAAAAAAAAAAATTTTATTTTTCCGGAATTGCACGAAATATTGCGGTTAACAACCCTAGTTAGGACTATTGTAATTGTAATTGTAAAAATTAAATACAATTACACATTACAATACAATAAAATTGTATTGTAATATTACAGAAACAATAACCAAATTTTTACTTTGGTATTGTATTGTTGTGAATAAAAACAATTACAATAAGTATTGTATTGTTTTTCTTCTAACAATACAATAAAATTCGAGAACTATTGCATTGTTTTAATGAATTAAAATTACAATAACTATTGTATTGTTTTGATGAAAACAATTACAATAACTATTGTAGTGTATTACTTTACATTAAAGTAGAAAAGCTAACGTATTTTAACGTATTTATATTCATCTCTGACGAACTTACTATTATTTTTGCTATTTTTTATTTATGGATTTGCAATATATTGCAAATTTTATTTTTTACATATTTAGATTTCGCATCACCTATCTTGTTATGTATTTCTAAGTTCTAAATGGCCGCAAAATATTGCCTGTCTGATGATAGCCTTACTATTACGAAAAATAACATTCATAAATTGTTTTATTCAGCCCTTTTATTTTTTCCTCTTGATTTTAATGCTGCAAAGGAACTTAAAATATATATGAAAATTAACTTTAGTAACACAAACAGTTAAACATAATAATTCTTCTTAAATAAGGGCCTGTTTATATGGAAAGCGGGCTGACTCGTTTGCCGAGCCAGCCCGTTTGCCGAGATATCGACGTCACCAATATTTAAGCTTAATTTTATTTTCCGTTTATATGAATAAACGAGCTAGCCCGGATAGCGAGACCTCACTATTTTTTGCCGAGATCTCGGCAAACGGGCTGGTTAATTTCTTATATAAATTTGTACGCAAGCGTACAAATTCTTATATAAGAAATTAACCAGCCCGTTTACGCGGAAGCTTATGTAAATTCTTTTATAAGCTTCCGCGTAAAATAATAAATTTAATAATAAAACTGGCAACTTCCGTGTACTTAAAAATTTAGTTGTTTTGCTTTTATAATTTACCAAAGATCAAGTATCTTTTGAGTAATATAAAGTAATAGCTACTTTTTTATCTGCTGATAGAGCAACTACGATTGTTTCTTTTAAGGCGCCTTTTTCTTGCTTGTTTCATTATTTTACCGACAAAGAGTAAAATATCACTTGATATCATTTTTTATTTTTTTTGGCAAAAATTCATATAAACGCAATTTTAAAACTGGCTCGTTTTCCGGGCTAGCCCTTGTCCATATGAACAAGCCCTAAAAATGTTAATGTCTTGAAAAGTTGAAGAACGGTTCTTCAACTTTATTAAATTTTAACAATAAAATATTTTTTTTTATTACAATAACAATAAATTGTTATTGTATTACAAAGACGAATTACAACACAATATTTACTTGTTATTGTAGTGGGTCATTACAATACATTTTTTTTCAGATATTGTTATTGTTTTATAAAGATGAGTTGCAATACTATAATTATTGTTATTGTATTACAGAATTACAATAGTTGTAAATCACAAGTATTGTTATTGTTTCTAAATTAAGTTAATACAATAACAATAATTATTGTTACTGTTATTGTTTTCATTACAATTACAATAGTCCTAACCCTAATCAAGACAAAAGAGTAAAGTTCAACTAATTTTTGTGGTTTTTACATCTTCTACGGTAAGAAAACACTTTTTAATTGTTTCTTTGTTATTTTTGTTGCTTTTAAAGGAACATTATTAGACAAGATTGTTGTTAAAATTGCTAGAAACAAAAGTATTGATGATTCAATTTTTTTAGTTAAGTTAAAATATAAGTCATTAATTTAAAAGTAAGTATTATTAAAACATTTTAGACCAAAGTTTAAAATACTTAACAGTAGAATTATCATGTTAACAAAATGTCCACATTCATAAAATGCAGTACAAATTTTGGTTCTTTTTTTCCGGGAAAGTGCTTGGTTAGTTTTGTAGTTCCTGGAACTTTTTGAAGATCAGACGTGTTTGATTGAAGTCCGGAAAAAAATTAATTTGTGACAAAATTTTTGATACTTAGACTCAACACTCAAGTCAAGTCAACATGGTCAGGCCTAGAACAGAGATCTGGAAGCATTTCACAGAGGAGAAAGTCACTGAAGGTGGTGTGGACAAGACCTACGCTAAGTGCAACATTGGGGACTGTAAACACCTGTCAAAGATCAATGATGGCAGTACCAGTGGAATAAGAAGGCACATGGTCAGTCAACACCCTGTTGAATGGAAGGCATTGGAACAGGAAAAAGCTGAAAAGAAGCGCCAAGGAGACCAAGCCTATGAAGAGCTTGAACAGGTCCGATAATTAAAAATTTAATTTTACATTACATTTTAATTTTAGTTCTGCTTATGTATACTATTTGCCTATTTTGAATAGTTTTTGACTTTTGTTGAAAATAACTTAATTAAAGCATTGGCTAAAGCTTCGTAAAGTTACTTAAAAGTCATAAGTTATTGTTATTTAGTACTTTGAAAGTTTTAAATTATACAGCTATTCACGAAAGTTTAAACGATTGCAGAATTTTTATCAAGTATGTTTGGTTTTTGTTTAATAAAAAACAGCTATAAAATGGTATTGAATAAATTTTTTTTATTTATTAAAGAAAAAGTTATTAGCTTTAAAATGAATATGAACATATTATAAAAATTTTAATATTTATTTAGAAAAAAACAATTACAAAATATCATATAGGAAAAATAAGAAGCACAAAAATTTAAACAAATTGCAACATTCGAACAAATAATGAAAAAAAAAAGCAAAATTAATATTTAAAGTGTCCTCCTTTGTTTTTATGGCAAAGATAAACTCGTTTATGCATTGATTCAACTAATTTTATGCACATCACGCGAGCTACCTTCAGCCAGTACTCAATCAAAAGTTGCTTCAAATGCTGAGTTGATTGAATTTCATAGTATGTCAGTTGAATGTCGATCCAAGACCAGTTATTTTCAATTGGGTTGAGATCTGGTGATCTAGGGCACCAGGGCATCACATTGAACTTTTTTTTCAAAAAATATTCTTTGCTTGAGTGAGCTGTGTGAGCTGAAGCCCCGTCTTGTTGAAAGATGAATTGCTTGCTTCTGCCATACAAGTGTCTGATTGATGGAACTAAACACGTTTACAATGTGTTCTTAGGTGTATTGATTAATTCGGCCTTCGTACAGCTCACAGAAGCCTATACCTTTGTGAGAAAAACATCCCCAGATGCCAACTGAACCTCCACCTACTTGTCGACGATGTTGCAAAAACCTGTCTGAATATTTCTCAGTTGCAAGTCTTTTGACATAGATTCTTCCCTTGCGGTTTACGACTTGAAAATTAGCTTCATCACTCCAAATAAATTTTGCCCACTGTTCTACAGACCAGTCCAGCCTTACTTTGGACCACACTAGTCGTTTACGTTTATCCGTGATTGAAAGAATAGGTTTTCTAGCAGCTATGTACGTTCCAATACCTTTGTTCAACGATGTTCGTCTTACGAGCTCTCTGCTAACTTTTGGATTACTTTTTGACTCGTTGAAGATTTGTGTTAGCTTTTTGTAGCTGAGTTTGGGGTTTTCTCTGCTCATTCTGAATATACCACTTTTGTCACGATTGCTGAGTTTGGATGGTCTCCCATTACGCGGCATGTCGGAGACGTCCTTGGTAAGTTCCCAGGTTTTGATGGTTTTTCGAACGCAAGATTCAGAAACATGAAGTATTTTGCCTATTTGAACGTTTGTGTGATTTTTTGTCCTCGCCATACCAATAACTTGCCACTTGATCTCACTAGAAACTGATTTTCGACCCGTTTGCACGCAATCGAAATTAATTTGAAATTTACAATATTTCAAGTTGATATTCAATGAATTAAAAGCTGCCTAATGGTGTTGTGATGTACTTTTTGATATTAAACTAATCATTTTAACTTTATTTAAAAATAAAAAAAAATATTCGCACCGGATTTATCAATTAATTAGCAAATAATTGATCCTAAATAAAATCGTTTAAACTTTTGTGACACCTTTTAATTTGTATCACCTTCCTTTTAATGAAATTTCTGAGTAAACAGTGATGAGTCGAAACCTACTTTTTTTTATTCTATTAACAAATAACCTATTTACCAAATTGGAAAAAAAAATTATTTTGATATCTATTTCCGTTAGATTTTTATTCAAGAAAAACCGAAGATTAGATCTTAAAATTCTGTAATCGTTTAAACTTTCGTGAATAGCTGTAAATAATCCCTAATGTACATCCTAATGTACTTATATTGCTTTTTTGTTACTTTTTTAGTTGTATGATGAAGATGAGCAGGAGAAAGGTGGCAAAACTCCAAAGGTCCTAAACCGAACTGTAAAGAAAAGAAGGTTGGCAGCACCGACCACTCCAGAAAAGGCAAAGAACATTGATGCGTACATGAAGTACAAATCACAGGATAAGGAACAACTACGAGGAGATATTGAAATTGTCAAGTTTCTTGCAAGATGCAACCTCCCATTCAATTTGGTCGAGGCAGATGGCTTCAAGGATTTTCTGGCCTATTTTGCACATAAAATGAATGTGAAGAAGGCCAAGACGTATTCAAAGTTTAAGTAAGTTAAATGTATGAATTTTTCTTTTTGAAATAAATCATTTTGGGTTGGTACTTTTTTTTATTGGGATTATGAAATTTTTGAAATAAATATTTTGGGATGGTGTGTTTTACATTTCCCAAAAATACCCTTTTAGGTATAGTGTTGGAAACAAGCATTTATTGTATAAGTATAGTATACTTACATTCCCATTTACAACCTCTATTTGAAATTGAAACAAAAATTTCAAACCTAACCTTGAACCATGTTTTTCTTTTTGATTTTAGACTACCATTGCTGCACACCAATGTCAAGAATGCCGTTTACAACGTTTTGTCGGCCGAACTTCCCAAATCACCTGGATTCGCCCTTTCTTCAGACCTTTGGAGCAGTCGAAACAATGACTCATATCAAGCCATCACCCTTCACTACATCAGAGAAGATTTCCAGCTCAGGATGTTTGTCATTGGCACTGGACCTTTTGCTGAAAGACACACTGCCGATGCAATTGCCGACAAACTTGACAAGTAAGTTTTACAACTATGATAGTATTATATACAACTACGATAATACAACTATGATAGTATTATAATATAAAATATTATTTCTTCCGAGGAAATATCGTTATTTCTCGAAATTAACATTTCTAGCTCAATTAATTGTATCTCGAAACTATACTTCTTACATAACGGGACATAACGGGACATAACGGGACATAACGAGTTATAACGAGTTATAACGAGTTATAACGAAAATGTTCACAAAATTGTAAAATTTGTAACATTATGCGCATAAATGTTTTTGATTTTTGCAGGTATGTTTCTGACATTCCTGGAAATGACGGCTTCAGTTCAGTGGTATGTGTTCATGATTCAGCTGCCAACATGAAGGCAGCTATTCCAAAGTGCACGTATGTTGATGATTCTCTCTTGTGTGCAAACCACCTTCTCAATCTGGTTGTGGAAAATACGATTAAGGAGACAAAGTCAGTTCAAACAATGAATCTCGAAGCTGCCATCATCAAAGCCACTGCATTGAGTTCCAAGTGTCACCGATCAAACTTGGCCGAGCAAAGGATTGAGAAGGAGGTAAAACTTAAAATTGTCTAAATGTTTTTGACCTTATTCAGTTTTAACTTGCTAATTTAACTTTATTTAAGTTACAATTAGCTTGTAAATTTTATTTCAGGTTTTTATAATTGGTTACCATGTACTAATAACTTTGTTTTTTTTGGTTTTTCAGTACAAATCTTTAATGGACGACAGTGACCTGAGCAGTCAAGAAAGGTCATCTCTAAAAGTCGTGAAAGTCATTGCCCCAGTCAAAACTCGTTGGAATTCCGTTTCCATGATGCTTGACAGCATTATGCGAATGCGCAAGATTTTGAGCTTTATTAGAGACAATCCTGGAAATGACATTGGCCGGAAACTTGCTCAGTCAGTGCCTACTGAAGAGGAGTTTAATCTTTATGATGAGATTCTTCCAATTTTGAGAAGAATCTGTGACAACTCAGAAAGTCTTTCAGCTGATAAAAAAGTCTGCATCCACAAGGTCATTGCTCACATCTATGGCATCAATGTTCGGGCACAAGAACAGATTGACACAAAAACTCTGTCTCCAACTGCTGAAATGTTTTATCGAAAGTTGAAGAACAATCTGGAAAAGTATTTTCCAAATGGTGGCGCGAACAACACATTCTATGCCGTGGCTAACCTTCTCAACCCCTTGTACAAGGGTAAACCATTGAAAAAATTTGGTGGCGGGTATTTTGAAGCTGCCTATAATGTTTTGATTGTCAACTCTAATGCTCATCAACAGTGGCTTGCTTCAATCCAGGAAATGACCACTAAATGTGCAGCAGCTCAAGGATGTCATGGCACCCGAAGATGACCCATGTTTTGACTTGATCAAAGATGAAGAGATGGCAATTGTTGGGCCTGAAAGACCTCTTACCCAGTCATCAATTGTCAGTGAATGGGACATGTACACTAAAATGCCTGCAGAGATTGGAACTGATGTGCTGAAATTTTGGAAGGACAACCAAAAAAAGTTTCCATTGCTTTCAGAGGCTGCCAGGAAATGGCTGTGTGTTCCTGCCTCTTCTGCTCCTTCTGAGCGAATTTTCAGTTCTGGAGGTAACATTGTCTCCTACAAGAGGACCAAGCTTCAACCTGAGCAAGTTGAAAAACTGCTTTACATCCAGCAAAACTACGATCGAGTGAAGATAAAAACCTACAAGCTCACTTCCACTGAAGAGGCCATTGCCGAAGAGGATACACCATGGAGATCTACTTCCTCATCTTTGCCTGAAGGGAATGTCCCGCTAGTTGACCTTGGAGATGATTCTGAAGATGATGACCCTTTTGCTACACCTGCCACAGCTACACCTGGACCTGCCACATCAACTCCAACTGCCTAATTTGTTGACTTTACTTCACCTTTTTTTATGAAATAAATTGCTATTTAACTTTTGATTAAATAAAATGGTGAAGTTGGTGTTTGTTTCATTTCTTTTTTCCTTAAAATCTTTTAGTAACTTAGCCATGAGTTAAACTTTTGTTTAACTCATGGCTAAGTTACTAAGTAAACAGTGCAAAGAAACTAAAAAGCATGTACATTTATAACTTTTTTTTTACTTTTTCTTGTGGACAATGTTGAATTTAAATAATGTATTTTTGTAACTTTTTATTGCACTGTTTCAATGGTCGAGCGGTCTGAGGCATGAGCCCCATAACCAAAAGGTCATGAGATCAATTCCTGCCTCCTCCAAAGAAATAGTCCAAATCGCGAAATGTCATCGATTGTTTGTGAGAAAAGTAAAAAATTGAAAATCTGAATGGACTTAATCTCAATTGAGTGACGCAGTTTGAAGAAGTGTTACAAATTGGCCTAAATGGGATGTTGATTGCCAATGATGACCCAAGATGGCCATTGAAACAGTTTTTTGTTAATTTTTTAAAAAGTTAATGTACTATGTGTAATTTAAATAATGTATTTTTTTTTTAATTTTATTAGACTGTTTCAATAGTCGAGAGGTCTGAGGCATATGTCCCGTTATTAGAAAGTTGTGAGTTCGATCCCGAACAATCTCTGACATTTCGCGATTTGACTATTTCTTTAACTTTATCACTTCTTTAAACTACGTCACATTGCAAAAGCAAACCATCCTCAAAGCAAATTATGACCATTGAAAATTTTTTATTAATATTTTTTTCATTTTCTCGATATGTATCGAAATTCAGCTGTCGCGCTCGTCAAATGTCCTAAAAATGCGTACTTCAACTGATTAACTGGTTAATCAAATTTTTTGCAAATCATTTCGGGAACTTGAAATAACTCGAAATATCCCGAAATATCCCGAAACACAAATAATTCTCGTAATGAGAAAATGAAAATTTGGGAAAAATGAGTTTCGGTTGTTACGAGAATCATTACGAGAAACTCGAAACCGTTCTCGTAATGATTCTCGTAACAACCGGGAATTTCCCGTAACGTAACCGAAATGTTACGAGAAATTAGTTGATTTTTCGAAATCGCTCTCGTAACTGATCGAAACCTCTCGTATCGTAACGTAACAATTTTCTCGATTGATTTTTCCCGAAACGTTTCGAGAATCCCTAGCTTACTATAAAGCATAAAACGTATACGTCACTAAAATTCACGGACTTTTTTTATACTTAATACGTCATTGATAGCAATTTTTATTTTAATTTTTATTTAGCAGGCCTACTTAACAAACTTTATTAGTTGTTAAGTAGGCTGTGCTGTCTATTCTATTTTTATAAATATTTTTACATTCTGGTACTTGGTATTTAAAAAAACTGTGTAAAATTAAAATAGGAACATGGATTTAATTTTTTCGGATGAAGACTTAGATTTCGAAGTTACAGAAAATGAGCTTCGCCACCGATTGCCTCGAGAGGTTGGTGTTTAAAACATCACTTAAAATTACTAAATTTTGATGTTTTTTTTAATGATTTTTTATCGAACAAAATCAGAAATCATACTAAATAGGCGCAGAAATTATATTTTTGTTTTGTTCTTCAATTTCATTTTAGTTTAAATGGCCTCTTTTTTAACGAAGATGTTTCTGACAAAGTTTTTCGAGAGCAGTATCGAGTCCCAAGAGCTTTATTAGATTTTTAGAAACTAGGTTTAAAGATGATTTGCAACATTATAAGCGAAATAAAATCATTTCAGTACGTTTCCAGATAATGGTATTTCTTCATTTTATTGGCAAAAATGTTGTTTTTTTCATGTTCTCAGAGACTGTCATGGAATCTCTACCAACACAATTTATCGTATTATACACAGTGTATAATGTTAGTGTATTAAGTTAATAAAACTATTGAAAGTATATATATATATATATATATATATATATATATATATATATATATATATATATATATATATATATATATATATATATTGAAAACTATTGAAAGTATATATATATATATATATATATATATATATATATATATATATATATATATATATATATATTAATCGTTTTATACACAGTGTATAATGTTAGTGTATTAAGTTAATAAAACTATTGAAAGTATATATATATATATATATATATATATATATATATATATATATATATATATATATATATATATATATATATATATATATATTTATTTATTTATTACATATATAAAAAATTGATATATACTATACATTACATCATTTTATGATTGTTACTTATATATTGTAATATATCTCTGCTGTTGCTACTGTTTTTGAATATAATGATTAAATTGCCATTATTATTACCTTTGTTGTATATCATTAGCACTATTAGTAGTTTACT
The DNA here is from genome assembly GCF_058129835.1 of Hydra viridissima. NCBI lineage: Eukaryota > Metazoa > Cnidaria > Hydrozoa > Anthoathecata > Hydridae > Hydra > Hydra viridissima. The sequence goes on along the minus strand of NW_028324316.1, from coordinate 854,466 downwards.
TCACATTAGTTTATAACTATTTGTGTGTAAACTTGAATGTAAAATCTTTTTTTAGAAATATATGATTGATTGATTACATACTTTTATTATGTTAATATATACTATATACTACATACTTCTACTATAACATTTGTAAAAAATATATATATATATGTATGTATATATATGTGTATATATATATATATATATATATATATATATATATATATATATATATATATATATATATATATATATATATATATATATATATATATATATATATATATATATATATATATATATATATATACGTACATGTAATAATACATATTTTTATTTAAATAGTTTGCTAATTAAAACATACTAAGCTTCCCAAGAAGAACCTCTTTGTTTTCTCTGATCTTTAATGCTAGTAACATTTTAAGTTCTTTAGACAGCATTTTACCTTGTTGTGTAATTGTGTATTTGTGCGTTATGGCATATTTTATTTTGTTGTGTATTTGTGTATTATATGGCATATTTGTCGACTATTTATACTTTTCTTGAGTCAAAAATTATGAAAAATTTGTTTAACCAAAATTACTATCGAAAACCTACATAGATAAGCATGGAATGTTAAATACATGCATGCATTGTTAACGAAGCACAATAAGGAACTGAATAATCGATTAAATGCAGATTTTAAGTAATTAGTTTATTTTCGAGTTACCAAAATCCTTTTCAGTTTTATCTATAAAATATCAACATAAAAACACAAACAAAGAATGTTCAATGATTTTGAAGCGCTAACGTTGTTCCAACAATGGCCGCCAAAAATCACGAAGAAAATATCTAAAATAGAGATCAAAAATCTATCTGAAGTTTTTTTTCGAAAAAACGCATTTTTTATTTGAAAAGGCGATTCCCTGGTTCGTTTATAGCATTGGATTTAAAAGCGAAGTTTTTATCTTAAAAACGGAATTTTTTGAAAGTTTATAGCAATGGACTTTTTTTTTCATCGCTTTTTACGGTAAAAACTTAGTGTTTTACGGAAAAAACTTCGTTTTTTATGGCTCCAGTGAGGATTGGCTCCAGTATTATTGCGTAAGAAATTACGCTCTAGAGAATTCCGAAAATGTATAGAAATTGTACAACTACGAAAAAGCGGAGAGAGAGAAAAAAAAGAAATATATAACGATAATAGTCTTGATTTTACAAGCTATTTTGGCAGTATGACACTCATGTCAAAAATGATTGAAAAATTCGATGGGTCTGGCGATGTGGTAGTATAGCTGAACACAGTTAAACTGGTTGGAGAACAATCTTTGGAATCAATAAAAATGCTAATAGATCATCTTCATCCTCTAATGGTTTTTAACTTCGGTAAATCTGGACATGTTGCCCGATACTGTTTTTCAAAGAAACAAAATGCTAATGGTGCAATAACTTGTTTTCGATGTGAAAAAACAAGCCATATTACAAGATTTTGGTAATCGCAATAGGGAAACTCAGGTGGGGAATTGCCAGCGCCAGCTTTTCCCTTGAGCAACTAACGGCGCTCCCATTATGCATAGTTCACGTTAAGCATGGGAATTTCGGCCTTCGAAATCGACGAAATTAAACGAAATTCGTGTTTCAATTTCGGATCGAAATTGAGAACGAAATTTCGATTTTTTGGATTGTTTAATTTCGCGAAAAAATTTCGTATAATTTCGGGTCATTGAAAGTAACGAAATTGACACGAAATTAAACATAAGTTTTAATTTCGAAATTCGTGAATTTGTAATGTTTAAAAATTTCGTCTTTCGAAATTCAATATAAATTTCGATACGAAATTGAAACACGAATTTCGTTTAATTTCGTCGATTTCGAAGGCCGAAATTCCCATGCTTAGTTCACGTGAACAATTTTGCAGCAAAAGCAATGGTTGACAGTGGATGTACCCGGACCATTATTTCAAGAAAAATGATTCAGAAAGCAAATGTTCACATCAGAAGAAACGAACTCAAAATATTAGCAATAAATGGAGAATTTGTAGAAATAGTTGGAGAAGCGATGATAACGTAGCTGGTAATAGGTGGGAAACAAGTACAGGCGTCACCAATGTGACTCAGGATGATCAAAAAACGGCAAAAACTAAATAAAATTTGATAAAAATTGTAAAGAAACATATTATATGAGAAAATAATAGATTTATGGGTCAAAGAATTCAAATTTTTTAACAAAATTATTTTTTACGCGCACTTTTGACGCGTATATTGCTTGCATACTCGTTCATTCGCGCGTAAGATTTGGCTGCATGTGTAAAAAATAATTTTAATTAAAACAAAAAATTCCCTAGGGACAATCATTATTGATCTGCTCTTTGGAGAAATATTAACGATTTCAACATTGCAATTCATTCCATGAGACAGTTTCGCACGGAGAAATTCTTGTATCAATACAATTAAAAGCGGGAGCACTAAACTTAAAAAGAAATAGTTCAAGAGAAACAACGAATTATTTAACACTTTATAGATTATATAACTAATTGTAATACTTGACATATATCTATTTATGTAGAAATTATAGACATAACAACAATATTGTCTTTCAAATAATAACGATAAAAAAAACCATTTCAAGATATGAATATTAACTTAAAATTAATTTAAACAAGAAAGTTAATTAGTTTTCAAACGAAGTCTCTCATTCAAGATATGAATATTAACTTAAAATTAATTTAAACAAGAAAATTAATTAGTTTTCAAACTCTCATTCAATTAATTCTTAGGCTTAACATTTTATTTTTAAAAAAAAAATTTTTATTAAAATGATAATAATGCTATCATTCTAAATGAAGTTTTATGATATTTATTTTCGGTAGCATTCTAAACCGAATATCCGGCCGGAACCGAAATCTTAAATTTATTCGGAATCGGGACCGGAATTTCGGTCGATAACTATCGGAACAGTACCAGAAACGCTTTATCCCACAATTTATAATTTTTTTAATGCAAAAGATTATAAACGCGTAACCAAACCGAATATTTTTGAAACCATTTTGGATTTTGTTTCAAACAAAATCAAACACAGTGCAACGACATCGTGAGGTCATCTAAGAGCACATTACCCCTGAGGTTGATGGCGATAGAAGTTCAGCAAAATGCAACCTTAGCAAAGAAGTTTATCAAATGAAACACTATAACACGTATGGTTTGAGAATACATCTCAAGAACGCATATCCTAGAGATTTTCAAAACATTGATAAGAAAAAAGGAAAAAATTTACAACAAAGAAAGCAAGGATGAAGAAATTAACAAAAAAGCAAGAATGAAGTAATCGAAGAAAAGGCCTCCCGCAGTTCTGTTTATATGTCTTATCATATCTTTTTATTTTGTTGCAGCTCATTTATCAAGTACAAGTTATTCGATGTCAAGAAACTCCGTGGAGTTCTGGAAATCATGAAACTTATTGTCAGAAACAATCTTCCATTTAAGTCTGCTGATACTGAAGCTTTTCGAGATTATGTACGGTGCTTGAATCTAAACTGCTAATCCCACAAGGCTGATTCCTAGCCAATCTTAAAAAGTTGAATAACCTTTTGTCATTACAAGCTGCCTCTCTTGTGTGACAATGACAAAGCTTCTAAATTACATTTTGAAGCTACAGCTCTCATGAAGCCTCTAAAAGCTTTATAATTGTAGATGAAGTTGAGCTACACACAAAAATATAGACTATAATTGCCATAGGTTGTCAAGCCTTTCAAAAAAAATGCTAACAACTTCAAGTTCCGCATTTCAGTTTGAGTAAAAAGATTTATGAGGCTTTGTTTAAAACTACGAAGGGTGATGGTCAAAATCTAATTAAAGAATGGTAGCAAAGAATTTAACTCAGCTCGCACTTCTGGCGGAATGTACACGCACATGGTTTTTTGCGTCTGCTTCGTCCTTGTCCTTAGAGCGTGCCTTTTCAGCAGGAGGAAACATTTTTTAATTCAAGAGGACGAAGCCTCAACCAGAAAACATTAACAAGCTGTATGACAAGGTCAACAGTCAACGATTGAAATCGATATTAAGAGACAAAGAAGACCAATTAGCACGTTTAATAGATGAAAGAATTGAACTTCAACTGGCAACGCTCATAACGAACGTTTTTCTGTTAAATGTTGTTCGCTTCCTTTTTTTTTTTTGCTGCTACTTTTTTTTTCATGAACAAAAGTTCAAGTTTTTGAAATGTTAATGTTTAGTTGCGCTAGATTATTGTTTAAAACTTTTCAGAAAAAATGCTTGGAAGAATTTTGCAAAACTGTACAATTAATTAAAAATCAATAATCGTCTACTCTCGGTAACGGAATAGAAAAATTCCGTGATGCAGATGCTTAATTGAATAGTAGCTGGTAGATCGCTTTATCATAAAACCTATTTTTTTTATTAACTGTCTTACACAATCCTGGCATTCTCAATTTCTCCAGGAAATTTTGTTAAAATCTTCCAACAATCTTGTAGAAAGTCCTAAATATTATATTCGGATGTTGGACAATCATTTTGGATGATTTGACACAATCCATAGCAAATCCATGTGGTTTAGTGCTGGCTATTTCAAAATTTGCAGCAAGTGCTTACATTCTTTCTTTTATCAATATTCTCAACATGCTACTGCATTATGTTTGCAGTATTAGTTCTTACACTTCAGAATATCTTTATAAACCTCCATCTTCAATTTGTCAGATTCATAAAAACAATTAGCATATACGACTTTGCTGTAATGAATGCCTATAGTCATCTGACATCTTTTAACTTTAAAAAAATTACTTTCAAAGCAAAAGCAATATATCAATAAAAAACTATTTTCTTGACAAAAGTATTACGTGGTTGTAGTGAAAAAAGGAGATGAGATAAAACATAAAAGTTAAAGACGTCATAAAAGTCGAGAATAAAATCGAGTTGAAAAAAAGCTACAAAAAAACCTAGATAGAATGAAATTTAAAAAAAAAAAAAAAATACGTTAAGCTTTGCAACTTTTATCGACATTGAAAATTTATTTTTATTATAGTGAAGTTACTTTTAGGATGGTACACGAAATTGTATGGTACAAGAATTAAAGGACAAAGTTAATGGTATCGCAAACTTTGCATAGAAATTCCATATCATAGTTTAATTTGTAGAATTTTTTTTTTCTATTGTATTTCTTAAAATGTTTTAGCTGATTTCTCAATTGTAACTTCGAACCAAGATATTTCCACATTTCAAGAATAAACAAATGCGTAAATTCATTGTGGTTTAATTTATATTTATATTTGTTTTATTTTTTTTTTTTTTACATAACATACTATTTATTTTACAAATATCTTTTTTTCTTTTTTCTTTCGTATAAAAATTTTTTTTTGCATAAAAATGTTACAGTTGACCAAAATTTTACAATTAAAACTTGCAGGAACCACCCAAGTTGCAGATATAAACACAAAGAATGTAAAAAAAATAATCTAAAACTTTTCGAAAAAATTGAGAGAATTTATCTTTGATGTAGTATCAGAAAGGAGCAAAGATGAATTCTCTCAGAATATCGCTTCGCTTCGCCGTTATAGCAAAAAGATCAAAGTTCAGTAAAGTCCTAATCAGCTTTAAATTACCTGACGAAAAGGCAAAACCGAGCAAAACAAGTTTCTTTATCACCTCCTCGTGTAGTATCGGATACTCTTAGCAAGGTTTAAATGATTTCTGGCGTTTTTCTTATTCCGAAGAGGAATTTTCATCAAAATATAATCAAATTTCGGTTGATTCAAATCTTACCAATCATACTTAACCGTGTTATAATCCTCTCTACGCTTGCCCTCTGAAGTGCAACGAAGGCAGAGCTAAAAACAAAAGCATCCATTTTTTTAAAATCGTGCAAGTTAAATTCTTTATAAATTTTACAAGCTTAAAGTTTACAACTAATTATTATACAAAGAACAAGGAGACGATGTAAGTGACTTTTTTTGGGGGAAGATTTACAGCCTGAAAAAATGTAAAATAATCAATGCAAAATCTAAACAAAGCAAAAATGCCTTAAGAAGCATTTTGAATGATCTTTGCACAGCTGTTGATTCCAAGGACTCTTGCAATTACTCATCGAACCTATGAATGAAATCCTGTCCTGAATTTAGAAAATAATAATCTAAGAAAAAAAATTAGTGTGGTCACATGCATCAGGAAGTTATATTTACAAAAAAAAGTAACCTATTGTAATAAAACCATGTAAGATCAGATTTTCATTTAAATCAATGTGAAGAATCATATAAAAAACAAACAACAAAACCTACTTTATGATCATCTTTTTTACTGCTCCACTTAGCATACCTAAACCTTCGATTCAATGAAAAAGTTTTTGGCGATTTGCTTGATCTTATTGATAAATCATTGTCTGAGGTGTGAGTTTTGGATGTGATATCAGATTTTAAATCATTGCTACTCCTTGACCTTTTAGCATTGACAACGTTATTCTCTGATATATTCTTATTGGTTATAGAAGCTACATATTTCATTTTTTTTGCAAGCTGATTTTCTATAGGCTGATTATAACTGGAAACATTTTTTAATTGTGCACATGACTCAGTGATGTAAGAAAGAGAATGAATGTCTTGAATAGAATTGTAATCAATTGGAACACATGTGTCTATAGCATCACTAGCTTTCATCAGTACACAGCAGTTATTGAATGAAGGACATACATTAATAATTTTTGAGTCTGCAAGTGCATTGAACAAAGATTCACTAGCTATGTTAAATGAATCACACTTAGCAACAGATTCATTGTTTTTTCCCTTTGCAGAGGCCATGAAAATAATTGGTTTATATTTTGTTTCAAATGAAAGACAACCTTCTAACTTATCCTTCTCATTCTCACATTTAGTTATTCTATTTTCAGAGCACTCTGGAGAGACTTCTGCAGAGCATACAGACTCATTATTTATCTGCATCATAGGTATTGATTTACAGTTACGAGTGACTGCTTCAAACAAACTTGCAGGCCACAACTGATCATAATTACTTGATGTAAAAAGAATGTCCTTAGAGCTTTGAGAGTTGTTTAAAATGCCAACACACGATGATCGAAGTAACTGTGTAGTAAATAAACTTTCTTTAAGTCTTTTTTCTTTTTTTGTCGATTCTTTATGTAAAAATTTTGAAAAATCTGCCTCACAACTGAAGGTAAAGCTTTTTTTAAAAAGTTTTCTTGGTACAAACTTTAACTTTTGGCAATCATCAGATGAAACAGGAAGAGTATCATGCCATAAAGTATCCTTGTTTGAATCAATTTTTGAACAAGACAAACTTATATTACTTTGTATTGGTGTTGAAAGAAGTTTTTGGTCTTCTTTAGTTAAGCCTTTTTTAACAACTTGCTGAAGAGAAATATCAGATTCCTTTTCTTCCATTACACAGCACACTCTGTTAACCTCAAACTTGGGAATAACTTTGTTTGAATTGAAATTCGCTTCAAAACTTGCTACTTCACTACTTAAATGTGAAGGTGAACATATCAGTGAGCTCCTGGGCAAATATTGCATTTGAGAGATAGGAGTTTTATCAGTACAGACAGATAAACATTCATCTAACACTTTCTCGCAATCTTGGTTGTCAATTAATACAGAACCACTGCAAATATCAGAGACTTTACAATCATGGCTGGACTCAGAGTTCTTGAAAAGTGAAGGATATTGTGAACTTTCAATATTTTGTTGACATAAACTTTTAAAACTTTGATTGTCTAATGAAACACATATCATGTCTGGAGGTTTTTTATCAATAATCAAATTTAATTGCTTTAAAGGAGATTTTGTCTCACTCAAATTTTCATCTTCTGTTCCATATGAAGTTTTATAGCCTTGATCTGATATATTGCTAATAATTATATCATTTTGATAACCCTTGTCTACATGATTATCAACTAAATTATTTGTTTCATAATTAGAAAACTTTTTCGGACTACTCTGCAACTTAAATAATTTTAGACATTCATCCACAGTCAATTTACTATCTTGAAAATACTTTTTTGTATCATTTTTATCCTTTTCATGCTTTGGACTTTGGTTTTGATTCTCTATTGAATAAGATTGGCAAAGAAAGCCTACACCCAAAATATCAGTGAGATCTTTCAATAAATCTAAGGAATCTGTTTCATTTACAGGCGGAGAGCTAATTCTAGTTTGATTTCCAAGATTAGTTTCAGATGAAATATTGAACAAAAACTGTAAATCCTGACTACTATGCAACATAGCTAGAACTAAAAAAAAAACACATAATTCATATATATATATATATATATATATATATATATATATATATATATATATATATATATATATATATATATATATATATATATATATATATATATATATATATATATATATATATAATCAATTCAAATGAAAATATTATGCCATATAATGCTTACTTAAAAAGAATAAAATTTCTATAGCAAGTTTTTCAGTGAGTGAGAATGTATAGAATCAGGCGGTTATTGGTATCTCGACACTAACTCGTCTGAAAATTTTCCTATCCGTTTTTGCTAAATTTACGGCGTACGGTTTGGAGATGGAGGCGCAGTTTAGAGAGAACGGTTTAGAACATGGACCTGTAAGAGATGGACGTGCAACCTATTGTTTTTTTTGCAAACCATGCTCGTTGCGAATTGTTATAAATCTTTTGTTTTAAACAATACAAATTAAATTATATTGAAGTCTGTCGGACTCGTCGAAAATATTTTGTCTCGTCTAACCAGTCACATCAACTTCCTTTCAGTTATTCAAGATAACAGCAATAGAATCAGGTTTTAAGCTTAATTTTATATAGCTGGATATTTAATACTTTTAGAAATAACGCTGTTGATAGTATAGAAATTGAGATAATTTACTTAACTACTTTAGTACATGTATAACTAGAGATATAGTAAATAATACAAAAAATCAACTAGTTTTGTAGCTACCTTGAGCATTTTGGTTTCATGTCCAGGGAACTACTCCATCTACTATATTGATGTAGACTTCTGGTTTATAAATATTATAGAAATTTCTATTTTTATGTTTAACAACAGAAATATATACAATTTAGGATAAATATACATGAAATGAATCTAAATACAATAAAGATAAAACTTTTTTGTCACAGTTTTAAAGAATTAGTAAATTTTAACGTAACATGATTTACCAGCTATATATGAACTAATTTTTATTTGGCAAAAACGAATGGGTTTTTATGTCTTTTTTATAACAAATGAAATAATATATGAAATATGAAAGACGAAAACATGAGACATCTGACCGCATTTTGCAAGATAATTGTAAATTTGAACAACTTTTTAAAAGGTTTTGCTTTATGAAATGAATTGTAAAAAATTCCATTAGAAAATACACCTACTAAAAAATAATGCACAGTGGAATATACACTGCAGGCCAAAAGTTTCCGGACACTTGATATTTTTTATATAAAAAGCTAAAATCTATTCTGTATCATTAAATTAATCAATAATATTAATTTATAATACTTAAACTTACTAATTTTAAGTGTTCATGTAAGTTTGAGGTCAGTAATTAGGTATTACTGGCCTCAAACTTACATAAATAAGTTTGTTTTTTTAATTGCTTATTTTAACTTGATATAAAGCGTTTCATTACTCTTAAGAGTTTGGTCTTGTTAAAGTTATTTATTTGTTGAAACATGAAGGAAATATTTATAATATAATGATATCCGACTAAAATGATTAAGAATATTTAGTTTTGTTTAGTTTTCATTTGGTATTAATGACGGTTGCATTAAAAAATCTTCAAAAAAATTTAAAAACTTTTAATTCGACTATTTAATTAAAAATATGGGTAAAAAACCTTCTTTAACGGTTGCAAAATGTTCTGAAATAATTACATTACATAAAGAAAATTATTCAGTTCGTAAGTTGCCAGAAGTACTGTACAAGATACCATCAAACGGTGGAAAGAAACAGGCATTTTTGAAGACAAAAAAAGATCTGGTAGACCACGAAAGACTACAAAAGCTGAAGATAGTAGTATAATATTGATGAGTAAAAGAAATCGAAGACTTATGGCCCCGGAAATAACTTCAGGCTTTAATAGGAGTCATTCAAAATCTATTTCATTAACCACTACGAAACGACGTCTTAGACAAGAAGGACTTTCTGGCCGTATAACGGTCAGGAAACCGTTGCTACGGATTGGAAATAAAAAGAAAAGGTTACAATGGGCTATAGACCACCAGAACTGGACAGAAGAAGACTGGGGAAAAATACTATGGACCGACGAGTCCAAACTTGAACTGTTTGGGCAAAGACCTAGAATTTACATCAGAAGAACAACAAAAGAAAAAATGATCCCAGAGTGTTTAGTGCCGACAATCAAGCATGGTGGTGGGTCAGTTATGGTATGGGGATGTTTTTCTTCAGCTGGTGTAGGTGACCTAGTTAAAATTGAGGATATTATGAAAAAAAAACAATATAAAACAATTCTAGAAAACAATGCTATACCTTCTAGCTTAAGAACTATTGGTCGTGGTTTTGTTTTTATGCAGGACAATGACCCTAAACACACCTCAAAATTATGTAAGAATTATATAAAGGAACAAGAGGATAATGGTGTCCTCAAAAACATGACCTAGCCAGCCCAATCACCAGATTTGAACCCAATAGAGTTACTGTGGGAAGAATCGGACAGAAAGGTCAGACAAAAATGCCCAACATCCCAAGAGCACCTGTAGCAAATATTAGAAGAATCCTGGTTATCAATTACACCCGAAATAATAAATAAATTAATAAATAGGATGCCACGGATCGCAAAAAAAAAAGATAAAAACTCGTGGGTTATTTTTTGACGAAAAGACAGTTTAATAATAATAGTGTTGTTAGTATTTTTTTTATTTCATTTTTTTTCTTTTTTTTTTTTCTTAAATAGTAACTATATATATCTTTTAAAAAATAAATATGATATTTGAATTTTATTCAAATAATTATGGGAGTTTGAATTAAAAAATTAAACAAAATCTAAGTGTCCAGAAACTTTTGGCCTGCAGTGTATATTATGGAGCTAATAGAGTAGTAGAGGCAAAAAATGGCGACATATCGGAAAAAATACTCAAAAAATACACAAAATTAAGCCTGGTGAATGAAGGACCAAGAAGTTGAATGAAACCAGACCTTGACAAAAAATTTTATTTCAGCTTTTTTATATTTCGCTATAGTTTTTTTAGTCATTTTAAAATTAACGTTACAGGTGTATTTTATTATTGACGGAACTTTGTTTACACGAAAAAAGTTCCCAAATTTACAAATGTTTATCTTGGAAAAATGATGGAAATCTATTCGTGCCGACAACTAATTTCCTTTACCTTGGTGTAATTTGTCTAGTAATTTGTCAACGCGTGAAGTAGTTACTTTATCCTGAACAGTCTTATTAAACAAATGCTATAAAAGTTTAAACTAATACCACGTGATCAGAGTTTCTGTTTTAAATCTGTGGGCAGCCATTTTAATAGATTTTTTTGTTGACGGGTGAAATTTAGAGTTTATCGGAAACTCGCATGGTTCGCTGATTTCTGCGGCCTCAAAGACGGCAAAAACTACAAATTTGACAAACAACAATTTGATTTTTTAAGTCAAAAAATTCAAAGTTGTTAATAAAAAAAAATTTTATGCATACCTTTAACGCGTAAATTGCGCACATAAGCATTAATGCGCGCGTTTGGTTTGGTTTAGCATTAAAAATTGATAATTGTTAAAATTCTAGAATCATCCTAAACACTTCACATTACTCTACTTTATATTTGTATTACAATAGTTTTTAAGGTATATTGATACACAGAGGAAAAAAACATGATTTCAAGTATTTTATATTTTACTAATTACATTACAACGTTTTTAATAACTTCATCTCATAATGGTTTTCCTTAACAACTCATGGCCTACTATATAACACGGCCGGATTTGTTGCCTTGAACGCAAAAAATTAGTGGGCCGAAAAAACACGAGTTTGAAGTTTACAATGAACCGATTTAACAATCTTAAATTAAACTTTTTTTAATTCAAGTAATACTTTATTTTGCAATGCCAAAAAAGTGTTGTGTTGTTGGTTGTAGAAGTAATTATAAGCGAAAGATTGAAGAATGTTCCAGTAACAGCAACCACGTAACATACAAAACTGTGTTTAGTTTTCCTGATAGCAATCAGTTAGATCTTCGAAATTGTTGGATTAAGTTTGTCAACCGAGCTGATTGGAGCCCCACAGAAAACTCAGTTATATGTATTGATCACTTTGAAGATAAATATTTGAAAAGAGGTAAACGTATAACATTGAATTATTGCGAAAATCCTATACCAACAATTATTACCAACCAAAACATCCTATCAAAGCCATCTTTAATTCAATCAACCTCAGCTTTACGTAAGCCCCCTGCAGTTCGTATATATTCTCATCCTTTTCTCGATGAAACATACGATTTTAGAAAACATGATACAATTAAAAGCATTATAGATCTTAATGAAAGTTTTTGTCCAGCAGGATTTTTATTTAAACTAGTTGATAACCGTGTGTTATTTCTTCGAATTTATTTCGACGACGGGGATGTTACTCCTAACATTGACAGTATTACTATTGATAAAGACTTACATGTAAAGCTACATATGAAAGATATCCCAGTTCCATTGCCTAAATGGTTTAGAGAAGGCAGTGTTTGTAAATTGACCAGTGCCAGTATGCTTGTTAATTTTGTTTCTTATATGCATGAAGTTGCAAAGAACGTATCAAAAAGTGTATTATCAGATTTATATAAATTATCTCTTTATAAACCACAAGGACGTCCAATCTACACAAATGAAATCATTAGATTTTCTCTAATGCACAGATATACATCAAAACAGGCTTATACTTTGCTATTAGAAGAGTTTCCACTTCCTTCGTTGTCTTATTTAAAATCACTTTCAAAGGGTGGCATTGATCCATTATCAGGATTATTATTACTTTTGGAAAATGGTAGTATTAGTGCTGACTGTGTTGTTTTAATTGATAGATGTATTTACAAAAAGGTGTCCAATATCATGGAGGAAGTTTAATTGGTGCTGATGATGATGGTAATTTCTATTCTGGTATAGTTGTGTTCATGGTGGTTAGCTTGAAAGAATCTATCCCTTTGTAATTAAGGCCTGTCTAGAATTTCAAATTTCTGGTTCTATGATTAGTTCACATATAGAAGAAACGTTAGATACTTTATATAAAGCATCTTTTAATGTACGAGCTATAACAACTGACAATCATGCAACAAATGTTTCAGCATTTAAAATTCTACGTTTAAAGTTTGGTGAACAAGATAATGAAATATATTTTACTTTTATGGGACACCGGGTTTACAATTTATATGACAGTGTTCATTTACTGAAAAACATTAGAAATAATTTATTAAATTCAAAACGGTTTGTATTTCCACTTTTTGATTTTATTGAGTTTGATGATATTATTCATGTTGAAGCTGGAGAAATTTCTTGGAGTTTATTGCATAATGTTTATGAGAAAGATGAATTGTTACCTGCTAACTTAAAAAAAGCTTTCAAATTGTCTGCCCAAACTTTACATCCAGGAAGCAACAAACAAAGTGTTCCTTTAGCTTTAAATATTTTTGATGAAACCACCTCTGCTGCAATCATCAGCTATTTTCCAAACGAAACTGCAGCTGCTGGATTTCTAAGGCTTATTAATATTTGGTGGACTATTTCTAATTCAAAGGTAATGTTTAATACAAACAATAGGATTGGTAATGCAGCTATTCCAGGTGACAAAAAGTCACAATTTTTTCGAGTTTTTGCAACATGGATTAATGAATGGAAAAACTTGCAGTTTCAAAGATGTAATAAGTATACTTTATCTGCTCAAACAACTAATGCATTAATTACAACACTGAAGGGTACTGCAAGTCTGATTGAAGATTTATTTTCAGAAGGATATAAATATGTTTTAACTAGCAGGTTTCAAACTGATCCATTAGAAAGACATTTCAGTAAATATCGACAAATGAGCGGTGGAAGATTTTTAGTCAGTTTACGTGAAGTTCAAAGCTCTGAAAAGATATTATGCATGAAATCCTTAATTAAAGCCAATATCAATTGTTGGACGAGCAATCTTAAACTTGATACAAAAATTGACAAAAATGAACTTTTAATAAAATTGGAAAAATATAGCAATGAAATTCAAGAGAATGAGCTTTGTCATGACTCTTACGAAGTTGCAATCAATATATCTGGTTACATCACGAAAAAGATTGGGGATAAATATAACTGTTCTAACTGTCTGAAATCATTAAGTTTCAATAAAGTCCCAACAGAATATCTGGAAATTCTTTCACGTGGTGGTTTAACAAAACCTTCCAAAGAATTAGCTAACTATGTTTGTAATGGGTTTATAATTCAGGACACTGTAAAGAAAATGTTATTAAAGTATTCCCATGATATAAAAAATGCATCCTTGCTAGCGCTAGAAAAATATCAACCAAGTGATAGTGATTTTATGTGTATAGAACATGAGGAATGGGGAAGGCATTTGGTAAACACAATTATTACCAACATATATTTTAACAATGAGCAACAAATTAAAAATGGAAACATTAGAAAAAATGAAGTTGCTGCCTTTAAAGTTCGACAAACCAAAAAAGCTAAATGAATAAACCCATAACAACATAGTATATGTATATTGTTTTTTTGAGAAACAAAAGAAACTTGACTTGATTAATCTTTTTGTAATATATGTAAATGCTTTCAGTAAATGTGTACATTTAAAAATTATGCTAGTTTTACTAACATTTTTGTTAATTTTAGTTGTTTGAACCAATAATTTTAAGACTAAGATTTTGTAGATTAAAATTGATGGCTAAAATAGATAGTTCATTCGGCTTAATGCAATCATGATTTATTATTAGCTAACTGTTTTAGTGTTTGAAGGTTAAGAATTTTGGTAATAGTAATAATTATAGCTAAGAGCAAATTATTTAAATATTATTAATGTCTTTATAGAATTACCTTCAGGTTTTGATTCAAAAGCTAAAAACCTAAAATCGGCCTACTAATTTTTTGCATTCAAGGCAACAAATCCGGCCGTGTTATATAGTAGGCCATGAACAACTTTTACGTTTTCAAAAAGATTGATACCTTGGGATTTCGGCTTGATACCTTGGAATTTCGGCTTGATACCTTGGGATTTCGGCTTGATACCTTGGGATTTTAATTTGCAAGAAAGTAGTGCATCTAATTGATTACACTACTTAAGATTGATAGTGTTGTCACGTGTCTAGAGCTTCTTATCTGTTTATTCAAACTCTCCAGTGCATCCTTCAACTATGTACAAATAGGCAAATAAAGTTCTTGTGGTATGAAAGAACGATACAAGAAAGTTTTTGTACAGTGGGAAGTGTAATATACCAGTTGTACAAACTAACTATAATTTTAATTGTTTCAGTGCTGTATAATTCTAATTCATTGATATAAATGAGACCTCCACAAGATGCGCTTGTCGGCAATCATTTTGCAATATTTTGATTAAATCACAATCAACTAAAGTAGTTTCAGCAAAATAATCACCTTTTATGTTTTTATGATTTTTAAATGTTCCCCAGGCAGTACTGTCATTATTGCTATTGGTTTCTTTTTGTTTATCGCTGATTTCATAGTTCATTTTTAATGCATCAGCTTCTTTTGTACTCGTTTATAAGGGAAAAGTTTAATACAATTTATTTTTTACTTCTTTTGATCTTTAAAACAGCAAACTTTTTAAAAACCAGCAACATTTTCACTCCTTGCAGAAGCTAAAGCTAGAGCGTTAGGATATTTATCAGATTTTTTTATCTTTTCTATTTTGCCTTGCTCTCCAAGGACCCCACAACAATATTACGTTTTCAACTTTCCTGCAACTTTATTAAAAAGGAGAAAAATTTTCTGGTTTAAAATTTTTTTCTGAGGCGAAATAGAAGCTGTGTTCAGCTGGAAAACATTCGTGAAAATGTTTTATTTCAAAATTTCGTTCCTTTTTTCCTGCTTTAAGTTGAATATCGTTGGCGACCTTCCACCACCATCTGACAAACGTTTTGAAAATATTGTAATAATCGCTTTATTGCTTTTTCTTGTGCAATCTTCAAGGCAATTTATACATTTTTTGAATCCCATTTTCCATTCGAAAATTATTTTATACAACCCAAGAAAATATGGTTGGTAAATCAGATCATACATTATACCACCAGCTGTAAAGTTCGTCTTATAAATCAGTCCTTGCTTTGTCTGAGATTGCAATGTGGGCATCGAACCGATAATTGCTATTACAATTTTTTTGTTAAACGGAGGAAAAATTATGCGATGCCACACGTCAAATCTATAGATGATGTCTGCTTTAATTAACTCAGAATCATTGTGACAGGCACTTGAAAATTTTTCTTGCGTCAGCTTCAAATGCTTTTTAGAATATCCTGCAATGAGATATTTTTGCAATCCGTTTAGTTTTTTGTTTCTGTATTCTCAGCTGATATATTTTAAACCTGCTTTTGGCGACATTTTTTTATGCGGTCGGCTTTAGGTTTAAAGTGAAATCCGATCCCCAATATAACAACAGACTTTTGTTAAATAGTGACTTGTTTGGGTTTAAATAGACATAGCATAGTTGGAGGCAATACAACTGTGAAGTTCTTTTCGTTAAAATTAGTGATACTCTTTACGCAGATGTTACTCAAAATATTGTTCTTTTTATTACGGTGAAAAAATTTCACACAAGTTGCTATAACAACAGTGATGTTAGTGTTACAAATGATTGACATAATGTAGAATAAGATAGTGAATAGATTAGACTCGAATTTCCGGTCACTTTTCTTAGTCGATTCGATCGAAGCTTCGTAAATGTTTACCACTTAAACGTGTATGCAAATGTAATGCAAATGCATGTAAAAACATTCTTCAAACTTTAAATTTACCAAAAAAAGTGCAAGAAAATTTCAAAACTTTTTATTAATTTTAATTAAAACATCATTTTGTTAACATTGGTATTTATAGTGTATTTTCAAAAACCAAAAATAAAATAATTGTCAAAATTATGAAAGAAATTATCGATACAAATATAAGATAATAAAGATTTAAAACACTTGATCTCTTAAATATGCTCCAGCAGAACTTTCGTTCAGTGACTTTTCCATATCAGTAAAACCCAGTTCTTTGAATGTTTTTAATTTAACTTTGACATCCCGAACGTAACGTAACACCTGCTTCATGTTACTAATGGCAACCGAACTTTTGTTTAATCTTGCTCTAAAAATGGCATGTAAAACTGTTACATAAAATGACGCATAAAGAGCTTTGTTAGGTAAAATTAATTTAGTTCAAAAGTTTCGTTTGGATTTTTGTCTTGCTCATCCCAACAAATATATTCTAAAAAACATTGTAACTTACTTTAGAGCCAACTCTGTGACAATAGATGATGACAAATATTGATAGCAAATAAACTGCTGCAGGTAATTAAAATTCGCCTTCGTTAGGACTATTTCATACAAAGGATCAATCCAAATCGACAAATCATTTAAACCATATGTTTCAGCGACCAGAAAAGCCTACAATAGAAAAAAGTACTAAATAGAAAGATCAAAAAAAACAATTTGACTCCTTTATTCAATATTTGACTCCCTTATTCCATATTGTACAGGGTTAATTTCGATGTAATACAATAGAAAAAAGTACTAAATAGAAAGATCAAAAAAAACAATTTGACTCCTTTATTCAATATTTGACTCCCTTATTCCATATTGTACAGGGTTAATTTCGATGTAATACATGTTATAAAATATACTTTGAATTTGAAAATTAAACTTTTAAACATGAATATCAATCATTTCGACTCTGTCGACATCCAAAATAAATGCCAAACATTTTGACATAACACTGTCGACATCACAAATGAGAAAAAGATATATGACAACAAAGGAGTAAAAAAAAAACCTCTAGGAAATTTTCGTGCTCATTTAAAAATTGCTTCACTTGTTGAATGGACAATCCCAGAATGCAGCACGCAGACGGTAGTAAGTGAATCTGCAACTCAACGAGACGCGCAGTTTGCAAACATTTGTGAGCCTGTAGATGACAATCATCCTAAAAACGATCACTTTACTGATATTATACATATAATACTATAATACTATTCAATGAACATTTCTATTTGAAATAATCTTTTAATAGACTTTCCTTATAAAAGATTGTTTATTGTGAAATCGCGATTTTAAGCCTACTTCCGATACTTCTGTCCAATCAAATTTAAGCTCTCGCGAGGTTGAAGTTTTTTTAATTTCTTTTACTGTTAATTACCTTCTGAAAATAATCAGCTGCGTAAGACAGATATTGTTGAATATCCTTCAATTCAGGGACAACTTCTTTGGAAGATCCTAATAATAATAATAATAAAAAAAGAATATGCGATGAAACAATATGATGACGATTAAGGTTAATTTCGTGATCGTTTAGTATTAGTTTTATAAAAGACATTAGTAGAATCTTCAGTAAATAAACAGTCAACATCTGAAAACCTGCACTCAGTTTCTCTAGAACAAGTTTTATTTTACTCTCGACTTCTTTCAGGATTTGTTCAGCGTGTTCCCGATACATACCAAAACCAACTAAGATTAATTTAAAGTTATCTTTGTCATCTTCATGATATGTTAACATGAAATCAATCAATGCTTGCTTTAACTTTCCTTCCTAAAAATTAATACATCAAAAGACATTGGTTCAAATACCACCAGATCTAGCGCACATTTACATCCGAACTGTTCAATTCAAAATTCAAAACAGAACGCAAATATTAAAAAATAGAATATACGTTAAGAATCCCTTTTCTGCAAAGACTTTCAAAGTGATGATGATTGTACAGAGTTTCGATAACATAAAACATCTCCTTAAAGCGTCCAATGTGTGTTAGCAAACGCACGAGAAGATTGTATTGATGGTCTGAAGCCAACAACTTAGTGGATATGCGAGCAGCTTTTAAGATACCAACGATTCCTTCCATATCACAACAAATGGTAAAACAGTGATGCGCGTATATTAAGAGATCCACTGAGTATTTCCAATCTTTAAAGAGAAGAAACATTTTTTACTCATAATGCTCAGTACAACGGAAGCACAACAAAGAAAAATAATAATTTCCACCATTTTAAAAACGGATGATCCACGCTTACCTTTCGCTCGATTATCATTCATCTCTCTGGATATTTCATGCATTTCTTTAAGAATCTTTTGACCAACACTCGACGGTTGATTAGTTAACTGAAGTAGTGATACAATATCATCAAAGGAAGGTAACTTTATATCTTCGTTGCTACCAGCTGTTGTATTGAGCTGTTCAGCTGTAAAACGGTCTAAAAAAAATTCCGCTGTTCATAAAAATTCTTAAACAAATTAACAAAAATGGTCGTAAAATAAATTAAAATGTAAACGAATAATACCAACACTACAACAGATCTTTATCATGCTGATCATGGAGTCTGCAACAAAAGTGGCCACCTGCGAAAAGAAAAATGACATATGTTTTTAAAATCGAAGAATTTTAAGCCGAAAAAAAATGTCAGTTAAAACGCCGGCTTTTATAAAGGGTGTTGATTAACAAATTGAGACTGTCATTATTTTTAAAATCATTTTAAAAATTAAAGGAGAAATAAAAACAACATACTTCTGTACTCTCGAGTGAAAACACTTTTATATACAACTTGGATAATTTTCTTCGTTTATCAAAATCTGAATCCAATAGTTTTTTTAGTGTATCAAAATGATCCTGATTTGCTATTTCATCATATGTTACTTGTAAAGCCTAGAATAAGTAGCAAAAAATAGCGAAACAATAACAGTGTTCAAAACTAAAAGACCACAGTCAAAAAAACTGCAATGCGTGTCTTGAATTTCAAACAATAAAATTCATGAAAAAACCTCCTAAATTTGAAACAACAGAAAGATGAAACATTTCTCACGCTTGCAACTTCAAACATCAACAGCTCTCTTTCACAGCTCTTTTTTCCGTATTTTGCACGCATGGTTAACTTTTTCAAAGCATTGCGAACATCTTCAATAAAAACAAAGTCGTGCATTTCACCTAATGGAGTGCAGCTCAAATTTATGCTGGATATGCTTGCAGCTCGTGAAAAACCGACACTCAAATCAAATATGCTGGATATAGAAGCATGGCTGCTTGTCGTGGACGCAAGAATTGCTTTTACATTATTGCTCACTAGCTCAACACTTAGATTGCCTTGTGCAAGTAACTTGCATGTCTGCAACAACAAAAAAACGTTTTTTACAAAAGAAACAATTTTAAACTTTTAAACTTTACAAAACACTCTTTGTTTATCAAGAATACATTAAAAAACTTTGTCCGTTTTAACATTTTTTACAAATTTAAGTACATTAAGTAAAAAAACATGCAAATTAAACTTTTTCATTGTAAAACGTTTAAACAAAGTTAAGTCATACTTTAACAACATCAAGATTAGTTGAAGTTTTCTTAAATAAAACTGCAATTCTTGATGCTTCTGCAACACAATCGCAATCCAGCAAACAATTTATAAGATCATGGTATGCGTCCAGCTCCTAAATTTCATTCCAAGGAAAGATGCAGCTTTTAACTACTTCTTTCGTTTGCAATGGCACATAATGTATAAATCTTAAGCAACTCATCTTAGTAAAACAATTTATAATACTTGATAATAAATATATTATCATAACAAGAAGATTATCTTAATAAAATATTGTATTAGAGAAAAATAAGTGTAAAGTGTTGCACCTGCTCGTTACTAAACTCAAATACAATTGGATCACTTGTGTCATTTTTAGCTATAAACTCCAAATCGAGTTCTCTTATGAAAGCAGGTGATTGATTGAATGATGGTTCTTTAGTAAAATTATAAACATCATCTTGTTTATTCTAAAGTTATTGGAAAACTATTTCAAAAAAGAAATTTAAAAATTTAAAAAAAAAAAAAAGGAAAATGATGAATGAAGAACCAGTCTAAAAAATACTTAAGAATAAAAATTTCAAAAATTATTCAAAATACACAGAGCATTGTTCAAAATCTCAACAAAAAAAAAAAAGAGAAAGAAAACAAGGATTTTTTTTTACATTAAAGTAGAGATCACATCAAGTCTTTAAAATCTTTCAAACCAAAAAACTTTCAATTACCAATATTCCAACAAGAGATTTAACTTTGTAGAACCACATCAGTTTATACAACTTGAGCAATTTGTTGCTGTCAGCTGACTTATTGAAAGAGTACCATTTCAATGAGTACATCAAAAGGGAAGCTTTTTCTCCATAGGATAAGGATGAATCGTTTGCTACTAACTGCTGAAGGGGAAAAAAAAAGTTTTTCCTTCATATTATCAAATTTTTTATGAGCAGCAAATTAAAAAAAAAAAAAGAATTAAGATTATGACAAAAATTAAATTACTTCAAAAAAGGAGCCAGCAACTTCTGGTAGACAGCTGCTTTCAAAAAACAAGTGATCTGTTTTCTTCCAAAAGGAATTCCTGATGTGAAGATCACTCCATAAGCATGTTTTCTCTAAAGAACTAAGGTCCTCCCTCACCTTAAAAAGTAAAACGTCTTTAGAGAAACATCAGTTGTTAAGGTAAATTGTATTTTTTAAACATTGCAATTACCTTGCATGTAATAACATCAGCAGCAAAAGGAAGCTCGAATAAATCTGCTAAGAGGCATGCTTGATCATACGCTCTATTCTCAAGCATTATTGAAAACACTTTTTTGATTTCTTGATAGAGTTTAACCTTGTCAATTGTAAAAAGACTTTGGAGTTGGTAAGTAATGTTTGCATTGTAAATAATATGAACAGTCTTTTTCAAAAGGTTAAAATCAGGAACTAAAGTGAGAAAATTAAAAGAAAAATGAAGAACAAAAAAAAATATATCAAAGCATTTTTTTATTTGCTTTTTTCAACTTTTTTGATTAATATGGCATAATGATCAGATTGCATAAGATAATGTTATATATATATAACAAATGAAATTCTCTGATACACATTCATGAGTGGAACTCATGAGATCAGGCAGCTTGGCACACCAGAATCAACAAAAGTTAATTTTATTTGTCTCTGTTATTTGTATAAAACATGTTTATCTTTATGAAATTGATGACAAAAGATTAAAAAAAAAATATTCTTAAAATCATTTTTGAGAGAAGACAATAAAACCTGGAAAAATAATTCCTGTACTTTAACCTCATATTCAGGCTGCCTAAATGTTTAGAAATAAGATTTATGAGTCAAGAAGACCTAACTTCTAACCTAAATTCTAATCTAACTAATGGGAATAAATAAAAACTTTTGTTCAAAATACCAGGGATCAAAGATTATTCTTCTCTGGTATTTTGAGGAAAAAGTTTCTTTTTTTTCCTGGTTTTTTCTCAAGTGCTTTCAACAAATTCAGCATACAATTAATTTTTTTATAAAAATACCAGTGAAAAATTTTTTATCATTTCCACTTGTCAATTACTTGAAGTTCCTGACATTACAGGGTGTAGCAGTGATTTGCAGATTAATTTTTGGCTTTGTGATGTAAATAAAAAAATTCCCAAAATTTGTTTTTCTTGGTTAATTTAAAATGAACTTTTGATTTGAGTAAAATTATGACAAAAAAACATTTTTAGTTGTAAAATTTTACAATAGAAGCCAAAAGGACTGAAGTTTTAAATTTGATTCACGCAGGCTTGCCTGCACATGAAGTGATTCATATTTCTGGAGTGTTTAAAACTACATTTTCTCAATGTGACACCCAAATGCTCGTTGAGAATCCCAAATGCTCTCTTCAGTGAACAAAAAAGTTGATAAAAAGTTCCCTGAAAAACTTAAAAAGCATATTGAAAAAAATCCTACTATGTTAATTAGAAAGAAGCAAAACTGTTCAATGTTGATGAGAGGACAGTCAGAAGAACTCTAAAAACAATTAGAAAAGTCAGTGTGGCCACACCTACATACCAACTTTTGACAAAAGGCTAAAAACTTTGAGATTGGAGCGATGAAAGAGGCTTCTGAATCAGATTAAAAGCAATACTTCATCAACAGTCAGATTTTTCTCAGATGAAAAACTTTTTAGAGTTGTCTCTAAAACTGATCAATAGGCAAAATGACAGATTCATTGTGCAGAAGGGTGACAGGGTACCACCTGTGTGTCACACCAAGCACCTTCAATCCATCATGATGCTGGGAATTATTGCTTCTAATGGAGAGAAATGTCCATCAATCTACATCAAAGAGAAAGAAAAAGTTACCTCTGATGTGTATATCAGGTTACTAAAATGTTATGTGGTGCCATGACTGAAGACATTCCTAGAAGGCAATTAAATCTTTCAACAGGACAATTCACTCTGTCATGGGTCCGAAAAAATCCAACAATATCTTTAGGACAATATGGGTAACCTCTGGCCCTAATACTTTTGGCCACCATCCAGTCCTGACCTGAAGCCCCTTGACTATAGTCTGTGGAGCATAGTTGAGAATAAGGCTTGCATAAAGGCCATCTCAAGTGTCAAGTCACTAAAGTTATTCATTATCTGTGCTTGGAACTCAATGTCAAGGGGCTATATAATCAGTACCTACCAGTCCTTCCTTTTTAGGCTTGAGGCAGTGATCAAAAAAAAGGAGACCTAATTGAATGTAGGAAATTAAGGTAGGAAAAACATTTACCTTCAAATTTTCATATATTAATATTCCAACAATATAATTTTTGAAAGCTTTAAAAATTCATTTTACAAAATATTCTAAAAATTTTGTAAATCACTGCTGCACCTTGTATAGCACGCTCTTTCAGTCTTCACAGCCCAAAACTTGTTTTTAGTAACATGTTAGCTTACTCTATAAAAACTGTAGAATGTTGTAAGTTGATCAAACAGTTTAAATATTTAAAGTCTTTAAATATAAAATTTGAAAAATTTGAAGTAAAACTTAAATATATTGAAATGTCATAAAATGTTAAACAACTGAAACGTCATAAAATGTTCAACAATTTAAATTTGTAAAATGATACAAAAAAATTTGATCTGCTTTTATTACAAATACCATTCAATCAAATTTTTTGATATTTTCAAGTGATGCTAGGTTGTGGAATGTAGGTTAAGGTAAATATTGAAGCTTATAAAGTTAAAAAATATTGAAGCCTATAAAGTTAAAAATTAAACTAAACAGCTCAATACTTAACTTAGTTTTTGATTGGAGTATTTGAAGCGTGAATTGCTTTTAATTGGTCCATTGAAAAACAAAGCAAAATTTTTGAAAAAAATTTTGTTCGTACTTAAGCCTTCTTAATTTTGATTGCCCAAAATATTATAGTAAGGAAAGAAGAATGGTAAATCTCTTTAGACAAGTTAGACTAATTATACTAAGAAAAGTGGAATGGTAGTTCTCTTAGTAATTAAAAATTTAAAAAGTTTCAAATCAGAATCAAAATATTCTGTAAGGCAAGTGTAAGTTTTTAAGAAAAACATGTAAACCCTAAGAAAAGGAGTTAAAACTTTTTTTTTTTTAAACAAACAACTTCCACAACTGAGCTTCTCAGTATCCAATGCAGTACTACTGTACTTATGGTTTATCAAAAACCTTAATTTAAATGATCTACAGGGTAGGACAGCATAACTTAGAACAATTTTTTCTTGAACAATTTTTTTAAATTATGTTTTCAATTGTTTATAATAAAAAAGAAAATTTTTATAAAGTCTCTCAAAACCAAAATATTCAGAGAATCCAAGAGAAAGCTATCTTGGGACATGAACGTTAGACCACGAACCATAAGGGCTGTCCATACTGATTTACAGCAGTCATATACAAGGGCCTTAAAACAACTTTTGACCAAAAAATTGAAATCCAGAAGACATGAAAGAGTCAAAAGAGTATTATGCTACTTGAAGATGCATGGACCAACCATAAAAATCTTTTCTGATGAAAAAATATTTACTTTTGATACTGTTTTAAACTGCCTCAACAATTGGTAAATTGCTAAGTTACCTTCTGATATGAAAGGAATCTTTTGAACCAAAGACCCAGCTCATATTATGGTTCTGGGAGTTGTGGTGTTTGATGGGAAAAAATGCCTCTCCATCTTTTTAAGCTGAAGTTTATTACAAGGTCCTACAGTACAAAATTTTTTTCATGGCTGAAGGTGAACTACCCTAATGGGAATTATGTAGATATTGAATAAAAGGTTTTAATATCCCTAAGAATATTAGTTAAATTTATATTTGATGCCAATTAGTTGGTTACTGAAAAATAAATTATTATGTATACCCTGTTTGACTTTCTAAGTTTTGCTGGCCCACCCTGTAAATAACAGAACTTTCCTGCAATTTCAAATAGTTACCTTTTTTGGAAAACTTGTTACCATATTTAGATTCTACAATAATGTTTAACAAACTTTGGACATCATGCTGAGAGTTGCACATAGAAATCATCAAAGTCATGCATTCCTGAGTAAAATCTTCCAAAGTTTCTAATGTTAAATCATGTAAAAATGTCTTTTTGTTAAAGCTTTGTTGAGAAAGTATGAAGTCAGTTTGAAATTTACTCAAAAACTTTACTGATTCAAAATGTTCATTTTTGTTCAAGAATGACTCCAGAAACTCCAAAAAAGATATGAGCAGGTGTCCCTAGTAAAATATACAAATAGCTGATCATTTTAGAACCATAAATTTCTTTTAAAACTTGCATATGAAAAGGTAAAAGAAAGATGTGTACTTGCATAAATATTTGAAACCCCTGCGATGGGAGACTTCCATACTTGATCCTTTGTAAGAATATTTCCTTCACAAGAGCGAGAAGATCCACAGTTTTCCATACATGATTAAACAGTTCTGAACAAGATTAGAAAAAAAGCTGCAATATATTCAAGTTCAATAATTAAATATTACTTTTAAAACACCAAAGTGCTGCCTCACTTATTTCAATAGAGCTTGTTTCAATTGCCTCACTTGTTGAGCAATCCTGGTCATTTGAAACCTTATCTAAAACTACAGATAAGATTTCATAAAAAATCAAGCAAAAAATAACACTGTAAAATTTAAAATCATATAAAAAAGATAAATGCAACAGACTTACTCTGAAGTTTTTTTATCATTGTAGTCCGATCATGATCATCCATATTACACAAATACCAAGTACAAATACAATCCAAATGATTTGCACCCTGGATTTGAAGGAAAAGTTTTTTAATTTTTGCACAGGAAAAGTGATAACTGATTTAAAAATGGAACTAAAAGAAATATCGAAGGGCTCTGGGTGTCTGTGTTACAATATTATTATTATTTTTATAGTTTATTTTCTTTATTTATAATTAATCATTTATTACTATTACTAGTAAAAAAACAACCTTTAAACAAATTCATATTGAAAAAAATATTTCTCTGCATTCAATCTTTATGATAAAAACTTGTTTTCTTTTAACAAAACAAGAGTAACTTATTTTTTTAAAAACTTCCATTTTTCATAACAAATACCTCATAGCAGGCAGCTACAATTGGGAGAAAAGAATGAAAAGAAACATAAGACGAATAAAGTAACGCCTTCCATGGTTGATCACATTTCTCACATTCTAACAAAGTATCTAGAAGATTGCCTGAAAAGCTTGCAATTTCCGGAAGTTTATAACCTATTTTCAAAATAAAATTATTTTGAACCAAAGAATGAACAACAACAAATAAAAGTTTAAAACCAAACAGGGTAGTTGTACAATCATACTTTTTACATTTCCAAAGAGTTAAAAATAAAAACTGCACAAACTTGCTGAACTTGCACTTAAATCTGTTTTGATGATTTCACTCGCAGAATTTTCTTCAGCATCCTTTTTATCAACATTTGGCTCTAATGGTTCACTAGGAGATGAAGCTATTAATTGATCTTTGTTTGTTGCAGCACCAATGCGTGAGTAAAACTGTGCACGAACATCTCTTCTAATGAAACTCTAACGAAAAAAATATGAAGCAATTGGAGAAATACAGAATCATGCTGCTATTCCTTTTTGTGGAGTGCAAGATTACTAAATGCTATCAAGAACTTTGTTTGAGGAAAACCAATATAGAAAATTATATCTAAAATTAAATCAAAGTATTGTAAGATATATAATAATATAATTAAAGTATTGTATTATGGGTCTTTCAAAACCTTAGAATATACAATTAATCCACTGGATAAAAGATACATTTGATTAGTTAAAATTACTTTGATAATGAAATCTTGGTGTGTAAAACCATCTACTTAAGGTCTACAACTTAAAATAAACTTATTTTTATTTTTGAGTTTTACTATAAGAAGTTCTTAAATGGTTCATGCTTCCTGTTAAAACACGTGAATTTGAAAATTCATAAGTTAATATAACTAGAAATTGTAATAAAAGATTTTGATACTAAATCTAAAATTCTAAGAAATTGTTGTTTACTTGGTATTAACATATACCCTGATGTATAATTTGCCCTCATATCTTTGATGTATATGGAAGATGTCTTTTTTTTCTCTCATTTTTCCCATAGTTGATTATACAAGAAAATTTTTTTAAATATTTTTGATTTAATGTAACAATGAAAATTCTTAATGTTTAGAAACAAATTTTTTACAGATTGCAACAAAAGTGCTAGAATTTTAAATGAAACTCAAATGAACTTGAAAAAGTGTTGACTTAAGCCGGTCACATGTTACATTACAATTAACCGCTATTCCAAAGACTTTTATCTATAAAAAGATTCCAAATTAGGGGTGGAAAACAATTAACAGTTGACTAATTTTAAAAAATTCATTAATTTTTATTTTTATCTGGTACTGCTGAGAAATGTAAACAAACACTACACTTTTTATGCAGCAGCAGCAGCAGCAGCCTTCTCAAAAAGTTCATGCTGAAGTTGTAAAAAAACTAGAAGATATTTGTGTCTTAATGTATATTGTTCATTAATATATATTTGTTAATGCATATTGTCACTATGGTTTTAGAATGATTAGAAAAAATGGTCAATGTGTTCAGAAAAAGCAGTTATTACTCTTACTGACAAATTGAATGAGTTTGGCTTGAATTTGACCAATGATAATTTTAGATGTGTTATTGATGGTACATCAGTTACTAAAAAATGGGATGAGAAATTGGAATTATACACTAAGGTTGCCGTTGGAATGGAGTTATGTTGCAGTATGTGATATTCTTTATAAGAAAAAAAATTGAGCAATGGAAACAACTCAAGAAGAACTAATCAATAATGAGGATGATGAAAATGAAGCTGATTCTGATCCTGATGATGAAAATGCCAATGAAGAATGTTAGAATGACGCAACAGCTTTTTGAGTAAAGAATCCAGTTAATGAAGACTATGGTACTCATATATCTAAGGTTTGGAAAACAGCCAAACTGTTTAGAAAATCACCACTTAAATATGATATCCTTCAAAGAATTTGTAGAACTGATTTAGGAAAAGAGCTTAAGCTTATTATGGATACTAAAACAAGATGGAGTTCTCTAATCAGTATGTTAAACTGTTATTGTTAAAACAATATTGTTGAATTGTTAAAACAACTCTATGAATTGAAAAATGTTATTGGAAAAACTCTTTTGGATATGTCCAGAACAGATTTGATTTAAAAAAAAAAAAAGAAGAAACAGAACACATCTCTTATATTGTTCTTGATGTTGTAGAGGAATGGGGAATAGAGATTGTGATCTAATAAATTTTAGATAAAATTTTTTTGTTTATATTGCAATATTTTTATTTTCAGTTTACTTTGCTTTTTAGATAATCCAGATGAATCAAAAATCAAAAAAAGGATTTTTTAAAATACCCAAACAAACAAAAAAAATGCTAAAACAGCAAGAGAAAAATGTGTAATATAAATAAGTTTATTAAATTATGAGGATAACCGAAGGAAAAGTGAAAATAAAGAAGTAGAAATAGCATCTGAGTCTGAGTTTGAATCCATTTCAATTGGAACCAGTTAGATAACACTAAAGCAGAAGAATGAGCAGAATCTCAAATACAAATCATTATCAGGAAGAATTAAAGGATTAACTTGTTATTTATCCCCTTAAGACATTTTGAGGTGTATTAAACATGAAATCACAGTACTTAAAAGCACTTAAAAAGATTATACTCTATAAATGATTAACAATCCCATGCCAAGTCCTGTTGCACCTTCTATAGAAGTAGAAAGAAAGTTTAGTTCAGCTGCTTTGTTTGTTACAAAAATACAAACAGTTTAAATGCTATTAACAACTTATCAACTTTTGTTAAGATTTTTTTATTTGATGGAAAAAGAGAAAAAAAAAGCCTAAAGGAGCAGCAAAATGTGCATTGTGTAAACTTTAAAAATTAATTCAAAATAATCAAATATTTCTACAAAATTAACCATTAACAAATTAACTAAAAATATCAATTAATCTACCACCCCTAATCTTCTTTTTAGAAATCAATTACAAAAACATAAAAGTCCAACATTATTTTCAACTTTTATAATTTAGCAGATAAATTTACTTGATGATCCAATATAAAAATGCAATTTACTTTTCTCTGGAAAACTCTTGCAGAAAAAAATTTCTTTTGTACAATATCTGTTACAGCTACTGAAAAAAATCTATTTCTGCAATTGACTATGGATCTGTATCCATGTGGATAAAAATCATATGAAAATAATTGATTGTGAAAACCATGTAAGATTAATTAAATACTGGATAACCTTCAAGAAGCCACACATTTTACTTTAACACAAGCAAGAGCGCATTGTAAGCCTTATAATACCAAAATAATTACACTAATAGTAGCAAGCTATAAATTTTAATAACAACACAATCCTTGATGATTGATGACCCAGTGCAGACAGAAGATTAAGTTACAAAAGCAAATTATGCTCACCCATTGAACCAACAAACTTTGTTCCAGGAATAGATACAGGTTATTTTTAAAATTGTGCATGTATAAATTTTCATTAGAAAGTTAATAAATTTGCCATAAATTTTACAGCAGTGTGCCTGCTTGAAGGTTAATCTGTTTCAGTTCTATTGTTGACCCTTTGTTTATATCCGAAGGATCATGTATTTAAAACATAACTTGTCAACTTATTTAATAGGTGGGAATTTACTACAAATCAAATGGCATCAAAACTTACTGCTTTAATATCAATAGATTTTGTGTCTTTCACTTTCTTCTTTTTTTTTCTCTTGAGTAGTTTCTCAATTGAAACCTCTTTTGTACTCTTTACAATAGCAACCAGGTGTTCTTTTAATACATTATTCTTGATGAAGACATTTATAGCAGATACTGCCTAGAAAACAAAAGAAAACTTAATCAATATACAAACTGTATCAATGAAAACAACAACAACAACAACAACAACAACAACAAAATCTTGGTGAACAAAAATCAATTGATGAGTTATCAGATAAAGTGATCAGAGCTCTGACAAAATTTCAAAACAGGAAGTTATAAATGGAACAGTTATATGAAAACAAAAATGGCTTGAATGATGAATGAAAGTAAATTTACACATAATTTTATACTAACTGATGAACTTAAGGAATTTAACAATACGTTAACCATAAAAATTTAAGAAGAACTTCAATATATATATATATATATATATATATATATATATATATATATATATATATATATATATATATATATATATATATATATATATTGAAGTATATATATATATATATATTGAAGTATATATATATATATATATTGAAGTATATATATATATATATATATATATATATATATATATATATATATATATATATATATATATATATATATATATATATATAATATATATATTGGGATTACCTTAATACTTATATATATATTAGGGTAACCCTTAAACTTCAACTTTGGTCAATAGACAAATGTTGAAACTGGTTATATAAAATTGGAAAAGACAGACAGCAGTAAACAGCAGAATCAAATAAATGTCACTGAAATCAATTGCTTGTTCTTATTCTTTATGCTTTTTCTTCTATTTTCTTTTTGTTTGAAATTAAAAAAGATTAATAAATTTCTAATATATTACACTAATAGGTCTAATTTTACCTCAGAAGAAGGAACTTGGTAGAAATGTATAAAAAGAATAAATTGCAACCAGTTATGATCAGTGCAACAATTTTGAATATAACGAAGAGTAACTGGTAAACCATGAATTCTACAAAAATCAACTGCTAATTGCCAATGCCAAACTGCTTCATAAGAAAATCTAAAAATTTAAAAATCAGCTAAAATTTATTACAGGTTTATGATTTGTTAAACAAAAAAAAACCTAACATTTGAATTTAACATTTAAACTTTATTTCAATTCACTAAAGGAAATATTTTAATGTAAAAAAAAATTACTTTTCTACTTTGTTTTCAAGAATTAAATGTTCAATTGAATCTTCCAAAAGCTTCAAAACTTTCATAAGATTTTTCTTCTTCAGAAGAGAATCAACTAATAATATCCAGAAAAATAACAAAAAATATAGGAACCAAGAACATCAACACCAGAAAGTCAATAAGTTTGAATAACACCGTAGTTCTTAGCTGACACAAACATAAACTTTGATCAAGCAACATGATACTTACTAAGATATGAGCAAAGCTCATCAAGTGAATATTTCTTTTCCAAGCTTAGTGGTTTATTCCAATATTTATGAATAAGATCAAGAACTTTCACATCCACTTTGATTATCTCATACTCTTGATGAAGAAGCTCAAGAAAGAAACAGCACGAAGATTGGACAGATAGTGATGTGAAGTTTTCTATTGCTAGCTTGTATGATACTGCACATGCTTCATTTAGACTTATAATTTAAAAAGTTAGTCCATTTAGTACAAACCACAATAAACAAAGCAAGATAAAAACATTAAAAAAACACACAGTATAAATAAAAGAACACATAAAACAATATAAACAAATTGAATGAGAAAAGGTTTTATACCATGAATTAGGCTCTTTCTGGAACACGAGATAGGCAAATGTTGGGCGACCTTCTCTTAAGTAATAATCATAAGTGAGATGGGCAACTTGTGCAAAATTACTCACTAATTGTGGATGAGAAAAATGAGGAAGTTCCGTCAGGATATTCTCTAAAAAAAATCAAATAAAAGCTTCATTTACTTAGCAATTAGTAAAAAAAAAGCTTTATTGTTTTACTCATATGTTGGTTTAACTTTTTAAAACAAACCTTCTTTTAATGCCATCTTGTTGCTTTCTTGCCACGAAAACCATCGAGTAACATCAATTTCTGTATTGTCCTAAATTGAGCACTTTAATTGATGCTGCTTTTAATAACATAAATATTTTAAAAATAAATATTGCAGATTAGATTACAATAAATGATACGTTGAAATCACAAAGAATTTTTTTTTGTAAATAGTAGAGTCATGACATCGAATCACAAAGAATTCATTTATTTGTAAGTGTTTTAGGCAAAGATTCCTTACAATATTCCATTATTATATGCATATCAGTTTATATCTATTACACTATTTTAAACTATGCTACTATATTTCATATCTATGTATAACATAAAAGTATGTGCAGACAAATCCAAGAAGAAGCATGAGGAAGGTCTAAAAAGAGCTTGATAATTCTGAAAGGTTGCTAGACATGTGGGCCAAAGAGAATGTCAGGTTCAATGTTGTGGCAATCAAAGAAAGCTTTTTGAATGTAAGTGTATATCTTGTAGGTTAAGAAAAGCGTGTTAAAATCTGAACAAAGTGCTAAGGGTTAAAAACAAGGCAAAGGGGTAAATATAAGGAAGGCTAGACTCTTTTAAAACCATAGAGACATGTCATTTTTATATATAATAGTATATATATATATATATATATATATATATATATATATATATATATATATATATATATATATATATATATATATACTTAACTAATTTATAGTAGCATAACTATTCTTCTGACAAAAGTTTATATGTCTTTGCAGTGTTGTTCTCCTGATACTAAAATTTCGTGCTGCAATCCTAACTGAAAATCCATCCTTTATTACTGCTTCTGCAGCAAGAGTTACACTATCTGCATTAGATTTTGATCGCTTATTTAATATTATTCAGGCACATGCATATTATTATAGGCACAAACAATTCTGAAGATTTAAATAACACAATTTGTTTGCAACACTTGTATAAATAACAAAACTGACTAATAATTATAAGCAAAATTGACAAATAATTCTACACGTAAAATGGTATCAAAAAAACAACCACAGAAAAAAACACTCGGCACTAATCTCAATTAAACAATCCACCTTGTGATCAAACACAAATTTTTTATCAGAGAAACACACATGGTCCTAGGTACAAGCAAACTATATGGCCTGGGTACAAGACATGATAGCCTCATGCAAAACATCATTTACTAAAAAAAAACACATTGAGAAGAAACTTATTGAATATCCCATTTTGTACTTAAGTAACAAACAATATCATATACAAAAACCTATAGAAAAGCATTTCCTTTAAGATTCTAAAACAATATAAGATAGCAACAGCAAAACTTGCAACACTCTCTGAGACTTAAAATAGTTTTAAAAAATAGAAATTTGTATAACCAATCACCTGACTGAGAAGCATAACTTAGACCTTAATAGTTTTCAAATAAAGTAGGGTCGCCCTTGGTACAAGGAGGCTCTATGTACACAAACTTCTTCTACTAAGAAAGTTACAAGATATATTTGATTTATATTATATTATATATTTATATTATTTATATATTATATATTTATTATATTTATATTTTTAATGAGGATATATTTGAAAATAAACTATTTTACCTCCTGTAAGAAAAAACTAATAATAGTTTCCAGTTTTCTCCAGCTCCAGTAAAAATAATATATTAAGAGTTTGAGAACCAGGAGAAAAATAAGAGCTTTTATTACAGTTTTAGAAATCATCTTAAATAAATCTTATAGATAGCAATGCATTTTGATTTCAGAAAGACTTTTTTCTGAAACTATATGGGTTATACTCTTATAAAACAAAAAAATGTTTCTGAAACTATATGGGTTACACTCTTATAAAAAAAAATGTTTGGTTTGAGTGCCACAACATAAAAACTTAACTGTCTCTTTAGTCCACAGTGCAGAGGGAATGTAAAATACAAAATAATATAAAAGTCATCCCTAAATTTATACATGAAAAAAGGTACCACAAGGAGTAAACCAGAGATATCAAAATCTTTTAAGCTGTAAAGGAGCGCTGTTCATAGCAACTTGCCCTAAAGCCAATCAAAATCTTTTTACCGATAACATTACATTTATTGTTTATCAAAATGGCAGATAAATGTAAATATCCTGATATTACAGAAAATCCCCCAAAAAAGACAAAAACTTGGTCAATGTGAAGGGCCTTCCTTATTACTGGAAGTGTTATAAATGTTTTTAAATAACAACAGCAGAAGAGAGGGAATCACCTTTCTTGCTTCAACGATTGAGGTCTTTAGTATAAAACAAAAAAGATCTCAACAAGTAAGAGAAACACCTGGCCTCACTTTCTCTTATCAAAGTGGTAAAGTATAACAGTACTTTTAGTATTCCAGTTTGTATCAATGCTTATTTTATCTATGGCGTTGGAAAAGCAAGAGTAGAAAGAATCAGAAAATCTCTTGCTAAGATTTTAAGTAAATGAGAATATATAAAATATTATTTAATGATTCAAATAATCTAATTAAGGATTTAAATAAATAATCAAATGTGTCAGAAGGAACTTAATTTATCAAAGATGTATGATAAGTAAAAAGAGTGCTTTCCACAATTTAAAGTTTTGTTGTAAAAACTGCAAGTGATTTAATAATATTTGATTATTTAAGAGTAATATTTGATAATTATTTGTTTAGATTGTGATTTATTATGATCTCTGACTCTGAGTTTTCCTTCCAGGAAATATATTTACAGAAATATTTACCATTAGCTTTGGGTATCCTTGTAAGGATACATGCTCAACATGTGACAAGCTCACTGTTATACTTGAAAACAAAGACTCTTCTGCAGATCAGCTCATCAAAAATCAGCAAAAAAAAAAGAGCTTCATTTGGCAAAGCAGCGGTATTTTATGTCACAAAGGCAACAGCACAACATAATGCCTTGATAAAAACTAACCATTCAGCTCTTGTATTTGACTTTGCTAAGAACATGAGTTGTCCTAATGTTTCTACCAATGAAGTTTATTAGTCATTTAATACACACAGACAGTGTGGACCTGTTTGGTATGATGAAACTTATGGGAAGAAAGGAGAAGAAAATGTAGCTAGCATTCTGCAGCAATATTTTGATCATACTCTCTCAAGGAATGTATCACATTTGGAGCTATTTGAAGATTTATGTGCAGGAAAAAATAAAAACTGGACTATTTTTTGTTTTTTTTAACTTTAATGTAACAAATAAGAAATACATATTATCCAATAAAGGGCTACAGCTACATGGCATGTCTTTAGTCAGCCAGAAGGTTCAAGCAGAGATCCCAGAAAGATGGATAGAAAAATTCAACTCCTTTACCATTTTCTTTAAAGTAACAATATCTTTACACACCTCAAATACTGTGCTTTTTTTTTCTCTAGCTGCTATATATGTTATGTTTTCACTTGGAGGGGGGAGGGGGAGTGAGGTGGTCAGGGTGTGGGAACAAAGGATTAACAAAATAATTTATATAAAAAATTTCATAAAAAGTTTTTAAACAAAGTGTTACAGAAAAAGTAACAAGGACTGGAAGCAAGAGACCAATATTCTGGGGTTTCTATGACCTCTTTGTCCCAGCCTCTAAACATATTTATGGTTCAGAGCGAAAAGTTTGGAGACTTAACTACACTTAACTTTTTTTTCTTTTTTCTAAAGCTTTTAAGCTTTTTTGTAAGCAGCATACTGAACATGGTGATATTTGGGTCTGGTTTCATTTAAATGAAGTAGATTTATGCAATATCTAAACAAGTCAAATCAAACAACACACCTACATAGAGGTACTAGAGAACATGGTTCTATCAGCAAAGTTCTACATGTAGCCTAAAACAAGAATCAGATGCCACTTTCCAACCAAAATTTGCAAAAATCTTGTTAAATCCATTCAAAAGAGATATTTTAAATACTACTTTCATGTTTATCATGTAGATTTATTTTTATTATTGAGTTCAATAAAATTTTTAAATATAATGGCATGTTTTAACATGACACTTCGATGATATATTTAAGTACAATGTTTGTCAAAAATAAATAAAAAACTAAATTAACTTCTTCTTTAGCTTTTATTTCATGGCAGTTTAAAAAAAAATTTGAACTAAATTTAATTCACCTATTTCTTTTTTTTTTTTTTTTTTTTTTTTTTTATTTTTAACCACAATCAACTTATAAAACAATGTTATAAACATTCTGTAGGAATAAGAAAAAAGTGAAATTTTCATTGATAATTCAAACCTGTAGAAGCATATACATGGTAATATCCACAGTGCTGACTCTGCTCGAATTAGATTTGCTGCTGTGAATTGATTGTAAGACTTTTGGGTATTTTTCAAGAGAACTATAGAGCAACTGCTTATCAATTTTAAAAACCTGGTCTTCACCTTCAAGAACCTTGCAATTAGAAACATATATAATAAAGATATGTTACATACAAATACATTACATACAAATACATTACATACAAATACATTACATACAAATACATTACATACAAATACATTACATACATACATACATACATACATACATACATACATACATACATACATACATACATACATACATACATACATACATACATACATACATACATACATACATACATACATATACAGTGGTGTGAAAAATATTAGAATCAACTCCAAATTTTAGTGATTTCTTAGATTAAGCCATATGCTTTTTAGTTTTCAATTTAGATAAAGTTAAAAAGGTGTTTATTTTTCTATATTTTTATTTACTTTCAGAAAGTAAAAAAAATTTGTCAAAACTTAACCAATTTCAGGCAATTTTGAGGTAAGTTGACCTTGTTATCTAACTATTATGCAAATATGTAGGCAGGTTTAAGGTGACTATTTTAACTCATCTAATGATTATTTTTCAAATTTTTATGATTGTGGGACAGTATACTTATATTAATCAGGCTTATGACAGCATTTTTTTGCATGTTTTACTTGAATTTATTGAGTAATTAAAGTCATTTTTCTCTGATAAATAGCATTGTGGGTAAATCCACTGACTCAAGTCCAAGAAAAAGAGGGAAGGTTGAAGCCCTGCTGAAACTTAATACATTTTCTCAAGGAGACATTGCCAAAAAAGTTGGTCTCAGTCAGAAAGCAGTTCATATTGCCAAGAAAAGACTTGATGAAGGTCTGACATAATCTCCAAAAAGCTTAGCCTGTTGCCAGAAATCATTAATAACAGCTCGTGCAAAGCTATTTTTGTTGAAGGATTGTAGATAAAACAGGAAAATGACTAGGAAACAGCTTGAAGGTACACTAGAGCAACATAATATCAGGGTTTCCACCAGTTTTGTAAGACGCAATTTCATCCAATCAGCTTTTTTTGCTCGCAGACTAAGGAAAAAGCCGAACAATAAACAATAAACAAAAATTCAAGCATCTTCAGTGGGCAAAAGATCATCAGAATTGGACTGCTGTTAATTAGAGCAGAGTAAATTGAATTAGTCTGTTACCTTTTTTTATTTATAGCTAGTTTGTTGTATATTTTTTATTGAGCTTTTACACTTTTGCTAATTATTTAAAGCCTCGATCTTAAATAAGATAAATTTAAAATGATTTCTAATTACTCTTTTTAATATTTATTGTATATGATTATTTTACTGGGGATTTTATTGGGGATTCTTTTTATTTCAAGGTGTGTTTTAGTGATGAAATGTTTTTGAGATTCTGAACAACAAATGCCAATCATTTGTTGCTGTCAGGGAGAAGAGTTCTCACCAAAATGTCTAGTCAAGACTGCTAAACACATAGTTTTAATAATGGAATGGTCAATAGGACCAAGTTTGTGACAGTCATTCTGAAGAACAAAAACATTTCCATTCTTCTGTGGCCAGGTAATTCACCTGATATGAACTCAATTGAAAATTTGTGGATGATTATCAAACAGAGGATTGCCGCCAATTAGCCAACAAGCAAAGTCACAGTTATTGAGGCACTAATCAATGTGTGGGAACATGATGCTGAAATCAAGGAAATATGCCCAAAACTTACAATTGGTCGAAACGTGTTGAGCAGTTACTTAAGGCAAAAGGCGCATCAACAAAATATTAGATTTGAGCAGCAAAATATACTTAATAATTAATTTGCAAAAAACCTCTTATTATGTGCTTTTTAAAGTAATGATTCTAATATTTCTCATACAAATCTGTGTGTGTGTTTATATATGCATATATATATTTATATATATATATGCATATATATATATATATATATATATATATATATATATATATATATATATATATATATATATACATATATATATATACATATATATATATATATATATATATATATATATATATATATATATATATATATATATATATATATATATATATATATATATATATATATATATATATATATATATATATGCATATATATCAAACAGAAAAAATCTCTTAAAAGTTTGTTAAAAAAACTGAAAACAGAAACCTGCTCTAGAGATTTTCCAGAAACAAGAACCATTGAAAGGGCAAGTGGAACTTGCTTGTTTGCAACAAGATTGTTCAGTAGTTCTCCACTTCCAGATTGTCTGACAAGAGCCGCATTTTGCAAAAGAATATTTGAAAATAAAAATGGGTCTAAAATAATATGGAATAAATATTAGAATTAAAATCAAAAATTAGACTTATAGAATAATGATTGAAAGCAATCAATTGTATCACAATTTATCATAAGAACCAATAAAAAAAGTCTAAAAGTCTGATTTATACATTCATATACACAGTAAATACTTTTGTAAAATTTGGAATAATTTTGCTTCAAACATTTTTTTAAAAATCATTGATATTCAAAATTAATTTAAGAAAATAAAATTCTGTTCATCAGTGTAACATTGTAAACTTAAACTACAGATTTTAGAGAGATTTTAGAAATTTTGAAGTTTTTAATCTGAAAAAACTTTTTTAACACCAAAAGTAGAATTAATTCATTAAAGTTTTTTAGAAGCTACAAATTTTCATTAAAAAAAATTGAAAAATTTTGAATGCAAAAGGGATATTATAATGATTATGTTTTTTTTGTAAAAAGAATGTAAAACAAATTATTAAACCTGGATTATGCACATAATCGTAAACACAAAGCATTAATGTCAGCCAAACACTGAGTTTATCAGGAAACTGCAAATTTGAAAGATGAATTCTAAAGATGGAATGATTGAATTTTTTGTGTATTTTCTCAAATTGTGCAGTAAACAATTATACAAATGCTAAAGCTTACATACTTATGGTATGTGACAAATTGCCATATGAGGACTGGCAAGCTGTTTTCCTGGCAAAATTGAATAAACTTGCAGTTGAAATTTTCAACTAAACCCTTTCTTTCTTCAGCTGTAATTTTGTATTTATAGTGATCAAATGGGTGCACATTGCCGAAGATTAAACCATTTTTTCCCAAGTGCTCAAGTAAAATAACAAAGTTATTTAAGAGAAATTGAGGAAAATATCCATTCTTCACAAGCAAGTTAAAAGTTTGTTCTTTCATATGCACTGGCGTACTTGATATGTCCACACCATGAATGTTGAAAGCTGGAAGGATTTGCTTGCATTCACCATCATTTAGCAACCAATGCTTGATGATATGAAGACGATTATGAGATATCAAATAACTCCACAAATCCTCTGAATCTTCACATTTGATAGTTGCTACCAAGTTTTTAAAATACATTTTTAAAAAATCAACATTTTGTACAAAAGTATTTAAAAACAAAACTGAAAAGAAAAAGAAAAATCTACCTTGAATATCTTTTAAAAATATTGCATCAAATATTATTCTTTTCCGAGTGAAACTATCCCATTTTTGTACATGCATTAATGTGAACTTAGAGAAGCTGTCCTGAATAAATTATTAAAAAAAAAACTTTCTAAAGGATGTTAGGATACTTTTTTCCCCTCATCAGGGTGTAAAACACAATTAATGTTAACAAATTGGATTGCTCTTACCCCCTAAACTTTTTCTATCAAATAGAAAATCCATATAAAAATTCACTGTCTACTGGTTGAACAGCATCAGTGAAATTCATACAAAAAATATTAATAACAGAAAATTGACAACTTGCCATGTGTTTTTAAGTTTTAAAATATTTGCTTAGCTTATGGTATGCATCTACTATGCACAATTCAGAGTAGGCTAAGATCAGTCACTGCAGATTTATTCAATGATTGGCTCCTTGGACACAGGAAACTGCCAACTAACTTTTAACAACCTGAAGCAGGTTCTATTTTTGTCTTGGTTTGTGATAATGGTGTTAAAAATTTGGATCAGCGACACCCTATACTTGGCAGCATCATTGACAACCTCACCTGCTGTACCCTCTGATGGCTGATACTGAACTGCTCATTACTGTCATAACTTTATATAAAAAACAGATTTCTCATAGCGTTGCCTCAATGCATGAGTTTGTTTAAGGAATTACCAAAATTGAAGGTTGCATTACTATCAGAAATCTTTTCTGATCAAGAGATGATGCTAGGTCAGGGGTGACAATATTTCTGCATTTATGTTCTTTGGAGTATGACTTACTAAGTCAAGAGCATTTCTTTGTCAGACTTTTGCTCTCCCTCATCTTCTTTTTTCCAGACTGTGAATTTGATTGACACCACCAAAATATCCAAACCCCCATTTCTCCCTCTTCTGGAATCTTGATTAAATATAAAGTGTCTAAACATGTAACATCAAACAAATCAATGAGTCCATGAGTCCAATGAGTTGTTATGTTTGACATACAAGGTATGTCAAACATAACAACAGAATGAGAATAAATTTGTTCATGGACTCAATTCATGAATAATTGGCGTACAAAGTATGTCAAAAATTATTTAACATGAAGTGTTTATTGTCCAATAAACAGGGAATGTTAAATAAATTATCAAAACTATTTCTTATTCTTGGGGTCTGATGGAAAATTTTGGAGATAAGAGCAACCAGTTGTATTTTAATTTTTTACGTTAGCTTGATTGGCATCCTAATATAGAGTTAAGAGCAGTATTTTTTTATTAGTCACGCATAACAAAGGAAATAATTTATATTATAAACAATACATTTTATCAACATTATGTAATTCTATTATTATTCAAATTACCTGGTTTTCTGAAAAATAGTGTTTTTCTAACTCTTTTATGAACATGTAATCTTCATCATCACGCTCATTAAGTAGACCTTTTATTTTTAATGATGTATACTAGAAATAAAAAAATAATTTTACATTAAATTATTGTGGTAATAAATAAAAAAAATAAACATAAAGCATCAAACTACAACTGAAACTTGAATAAACAAGAAAGAACTATTTTACAGAATGCAATAAACTATAACTCTCCTGGTTAAATTTAAAACTTATTGAGGTACTCCTGAAAAAGTATAGAAATACAAAGAGTATACCATAAATCTTTGCAGATTTGTTGAGATGCTTTCCAAATACATACACTTTAATTCTTTATTTGGATCCAATCCCTAACAATAAAAAAAAATAAAACAATCTGAAAATCCCAAAACTTTTGAAATTTTTTGAAAAAATTTAACAAAGTTTCAAAGAAAAATCCAAACAATTCAAGTCTTATCAATTTTCCTTTGAAATAGAAATAACTTGTTTACATTTGCCATTATGACACTTTTAAAAAAGCTATTCAAATAAATCTTCAAAACATTTTTAAAAATAAAATAATTGAGTTTCTAGTAATAAGTTAAAAAAATTGAAATATTCTTACAATTTCATTAGAACTGTGAATACTAATTTAATTTTTTATCATCTTTTTTACAATAAAAGCTGTAATAAGTACATGTAATAAGTACAAAATAACATGTAATAAGTTGTATGAAT
The DNA here is from genome assembly GCF_058129835.1 of Hydra viridissima. NCBI lineage: Eukaryota > Metazoa > Cnidaria > Hydrozoa > Anthoathecata > Hydridae > Hydra > Hydra viridissima. Next base: position 812,449 of record NW_028324316.1, on the reverse strand, counting down.
GAAAACAATCTTTCTTAAATAATGTCAGGTAAAAAACAAAAATAACATTAAAATGTGTATTGGCTCTAGTTATGTGATAACTAGAGCCAATAAAAATTTACAATTTTATTTTTGTAATATATAAGCAATCACCTAGTTAAAGTAAGGTTTATAAAATGCATGACAAAATTTGCACTATAGATTACAAAAGCTGATTTGGTGAGCAATAGAAAACCACTAAGTGCACCAAGATGGTCCAACATTAGCAATATTATGTCACCACATTGTATAAAAATTACAGCATTTGTTGCTTACCAAGTTAAAGAGTACCATTTAACATTATTTTATGTATTTTGGTTGCAATATAGGAGACCAGGACAAAAGTTGAGCACCTTCTATACTTTTTGCAGTTGCCAATGATTTTGAAAGAACTAGCAAATCATGTTAGTAATTTTTATTTTTGTATGGTGTCCTCAATTGACTAAAAAAAAAAGTCTTTTTGTTATTACCCAGACATTTCATCGGCAGCATTTTAAGTGGCTCATAGAAAAGGACTACTGATTCCAAAAGCACCAGAAAAGAACCTCAGGAAGCATGAGAAGAAACAACAGCTATGAATGACCCATTTCACTGCCATCCATATCTGCTGAACCCTATCTAGTTTTAGTTGCTTATATTGTTGCCAACAACAAAACATGTAAAAACTTGAAGCAGCCCTTTAGATGTACTAAGATTAACATCAATGATCAATCTGTGGTGATCTAAAAGTGGTTGCTATGATCTTGATTGTTCTTCAGTGTGGATATTGCTTCCTATGTAAATGAGACAGTTGAAAGAATTGTACTATATCAAGAGACTAGTTGCTACAGACAAACATCTTCATTGCAACATGTTCTTAAAAAGTCATTTTCAGAACTGCTATCAGTTTCTTTCTGTTTAGTTAAGAAGCAGTGAGTGATGTGCATGGGATGTGCTTTAATAAAGGCATTACAATTATGGAAAAAGATATCAAGGTAAATGATGCCTATCAATGCTTAAAGACAATTGCTAGACTATTGTAAGAGATTTTAACTTTTAAACATTTTAAACTTGTTTGTTAAGTTTCTCTAGATAAATATATAAATAGATGGTTTCATGTATTCACTTTTCTCAATATAATGAACTCAATTTTAACAAAAAAGTGTAGGTCTATTTATACTAATTAAGCACTTTTATCTTTTATCTTGTAGAATACTTTTAGGATTTTTTAGGTTTTAAAATTTAATGCTTTGATAGAAAAACATTTACCACACACCATATTCAGGATAATATTTTCTGCCTCTTTTAGATCATTTAATTCCAACATCTTAAGAGCAATCGCTTTCCCTTCAGCAATCGCAGAATCCAATCGGCCATTTTCAACAGAACCCTTTTGTTTATGAAAAAAATTAAAAATCTTTTACACAAAAAGAAAACTAGATTTCCTTACAGCTTTATATATATATTAATATATTAATATATATATATATATATATATATATATATATATATATATATATATATATATATATATATATATACACATATATATATATATACATATCAAATTCCATACCTGACAAATCAGAGTTTTTTGGAAGGTTCCCATCTTACCATTAATTAAGAGACTTTTAAGATCAACCTGCACAAAAAAAAGAAGTAAAAATTTAAGATTTATGTTGTGAGCAAAGCAATGAAAAAATTTTGTCTTTTTAGCTAAACAAAAATCTTTTTGGCTTAACTAAAAAGACACATTTTTTGTATAAAGATGTTTTCACTTATTTTGAAACATTCCAAAATATGTTTATGTTGATGACTAATCAATAATGTTAATTCTAGTTTTCAATAATTTTGTCAGAAATTTTCTGAATGCTTGCAACTGATAAATATAAAGACTAAATAAGTGACCTGATATTTTTTTCTTCCATCTACTTCATCTAATTGTGCAACATTAAAATCATTCTTGGCAGGTACCTTTAAATACTTTCTCAACTCAACAAGAGTTTGAGCTAAAAATTTTAGAGTCTCAGGCAAATCATAGAAAAAATTAAAACTGGAAACTTGACCCTTCTGATTGGTTGTTGTTTGAACTTTCTCAGTTGGGGTTGCAACTGGTAAACTTTTCAATGCTTCAATACCATCTTGAATAAGGCGATTGAGATAACGTATTGTAATCATCAAGAGCCCCTCAAAAAAATTATGTCTTTGTTTCCCTGGATAATTAAAATAAATGATTTGAGTTGTAAACTTTTGTTTTTTTTTTATTTTTAAATATTTTAACAAAAACTGACCTTTTGATGAGTTAATAAAAATAGCATCTTTTAACTTCTTTATGGTATTTTTTAATTCATCTGGTTCAATTGATACAGAATTCGAGTTGTGTAGCTTGAAAGAAGATGGCTTCCAATGCCGTGTGAAAGCTATCAAAATATAAAAATAAAAATCAAATCCAAAGTTTAAAACAGAGTTCAAAGAAAAGAAAATTTTATGAAAAACTATTTTAAGGTTTGAAATCTGAAAAAATTATAAAAAATCAAAATTAAAAATCTACAAAATAAATCTGTTTATACGTTTATCTCTACTTTTCAGAAAAAACTCCACAGCATCCAACTGCCTGTGCTGCAAACCAAGCTCGAGAGTATGAAGTGGAATTGAAAACTGATGCCATTCATTTGTTTTGCAAATCTTTTCAGCCATGGTAATGTCAGAGAACTGAATAATCTATATATTTAAAAACTGCTTGTTATTTTTTATTTCCAACTAATCAGTTTGTTAGCAGAAAATGTTTAATTACCAATATGATGATAACCAATATAACCAGTTTAGGCAATTTAAAAAAACAGAATGATAAAATAAGAGGGCACAGGGGTGGAAAGAATTGCATTCAAATTTGATAGAAAAAAGTTCATTTTTGATTAAAACAAAATGTTTTGAAAATTGGTTGAAACAACATTTTTATCAATATTTTAAGAGCTAAAAACACCTTATCAATAAGATGCTCTTGAGAAACAGCAAAGAATGGTAGCGTGACTTGATGCAAAGAAACAAATAAAACAGGATGCAAATCTCCATCATCAAAACATAGTGAAACATCAGGCTGCATCTTGCAAGCTGTAAACTCATCTTCCCCATAAACATATTTGAAAAAATAAAAAGATTTATCAATATTTCTTTCACCATGAATAAGAATTATGGATCTAGACACATGAAATGACTTGATACTCAGCTCCTTCATCCATAATGGAGCACTAATAGTTTTTGTGGCAGACAGATTTCCTATAAACACAAACTTCCTATAAACACAAAAGTTTTAATCCCCAAACCAAATTTTTCTTTTTTCTTTTTTTTTTGATAAAGAACAAAACAATGAAAGAAGAGAACACACTTATGTCTTGTAGCTGATATAGCCTTGTTTTCCATTCACCTGTGCTAGGGACTATAATTTCAGAATCATTTTGTTCAACGGGCAACTCATAGAAGTGAAAACAGTAATTAGAATCAAAAACAACAGCTCCATCATTGATAATACCTAAGTGTTTGATATCGAGCAAATCTAAAAAAAGTAATATTAAACTTGAGATACATTAACTTAAAAAAATTGTTTACTTTGTAATTAAACACTTAAAATAAAAACTTAAAATCAAGTAAGTGAAAGATACACAAATATATATTAAGCTTATTTAAGATTACATTTATATATGATAAATTATTTATACTCTAGAAAAACAAAACAAATACCTTGGAGAACAAACTCTTGAAGTAAAGTTAATGATAATTTATCTAAAATTTCTTTTTTTAAAGTTAAAGTAATAGTCTTTTCCATAAACCAAGAAAAGGTAGAAGATTCGTACATTTTTATTATATATCTTCAAAATGTATATACATTTTTATTTGCTTCTTAGCAACTAGTAACTGCTATGTTTATAAAATTGAATCTATAACAAAAATGAACAAGTAACAAAGTTTTTCAAGATGCAAGATCATAATGCATCAATCCATGTCATAACAAATCAGTTTTATTATGAAAAGGATACGAAGATAAAAATCTTCCCTCAGCAGATAGAGATTTTTTTCACAACACTGCCATTCAATAAATTGCAACAACTTTTTTTGGTTACAGAAAGTATTTTCAACAAAAGGTTCTTGTTGAGTTGATGATAATGCTATAATGATAACCGTTGATTTGTTTACAAGACAAGCAATTCTTTGCTGAATGCCAGATGTATCAAATTTATCCCACATCAATGAAAAACTTGTACAATTCGCTATTTCTAAGGAAAACAATTAGAAAGTTTATAACCAACACAGATAAAAGTCAACAACCATCCAAATTCAAAGCCCTCATTAAAACCTACAAACAATTTGTTAATAGCTATGTTCTAGCTTTTTTATCCAAATAATCCTAAAGTAACCTGTAATGCTTTTAAGTGTTGCCAAATCAATTCTTTTGACAAACTTATGCTGAAAAAGCTTGTTGGGATGTTTAGATACGCTGTGCAAGTCAATATTGAATGCATCATCAATTGTAACTAAAAAGCATGTTTCTGTAGCAACCAGTAGCTTTTCTTTACTTAAATCACAAAATCCCCAAATGAAGCTGTAATGTTAAAACAACATTTTATAAAAAATAAAATATTTTTTATGAAATATTTTGTAGCAGTTTTTATTACAAAGATTTTAAAATGGCAATCAAGATCAGCCATAACTATAACATGATATCCATCCACACTGTCTCAGCACTTGATGTAAAAAAATATATATATAAAATCCTTTTAAATATTAACAGAAAATTCATAAAATATTAGTTGAAAAAATTGTTAAAGAGTCTTAAATAATAGATAAATTCTTTGAAAAAAAAAAGAATTCCAAGCAATATCTTACTTCTTACAAGAAATCATTTAAAGTCAGCACTTATAGATATTTGGAAAACAAAAATTTCTATGCTTAAGATGATGGAAGAACTTGATGCAATACTGTAGAAAAATCTTTAATTTTTGCCTATTACAAAAATCTCTAAGTAATAAAGTTTTAAAGATATCAAATCTGGTTGAAACAAAGTTCATAAAAATTTTACAATATTACATCAAAATAATACATTGTTGGTTAGTTTTTTTTATTCATATTTAAAATTTTGCAAATTATTTAAAATTAGTATTTAAAATTTAAAACGATCTCTGATCTCAACTCAAATGAAAATATTTGGTCCTTACAAATAAAACTAGATTATTCTATAGCTATACGAGTATGAGATCCTTAATATTGTTCTTTTCTAAAATATAGGTTTATGGTTAGTTAAGATTAGTATTTAAAATTTTGCAAATTATTTCTATTCCATAAACTTAGATAAGATTTGTAGGTTATTTGCTAGGTTATTTGTAGTCAATTTGCTAAGTAAGATGGATTGGAATATGATCCTATTTCAGTTGTTTTATTGCTATGTTTTAAGCAATTAATATGATTTGTTTTACAAGATAAAACTCAAGGGTTTTATAGGAACTCTTGTCAATATTCCTTACACTCAATTGGAGTATACCATAAAATGAATTAAACATCTTTAAGCTGTGTTATCTATTTTTTTCTGTGACCCTTTTGTTTGAGATTTTTAAAGACACTTCTACTTTTTAATATTGAAGTAATTCAATTTTTCTTCACAGAGCAATATAAAAATTCTAAAACATACTGAACCATTGCTTACACTAACAAGATTTTAGGAATAAACAAACCTTGTCTCTTTTTTTATAAAAACCATGAAAAGTCTCCATGCAATGGAATAGGTTAAAAGCTAATGTAAATGGTAATTTGAAATGGTGTTCAAACAATCAAATTTATTCTGCAATATTTATAAATAGCTTCTGTCAAGAAAATCTTCTAGGGACTATATTTATTCTGTTTTCTTTCTATGGAATAGATATAGTAACAGATATAAATTTAACAAACTTATTCAATTTTTTATCAATCATAAATCAGAAAAGAGGAACAAAAATATAAGTTGTGCACTTGCTTTCCTCCAGAAATGTATATTTCACTTCAAATTTAGATTAGCCAAATGAGGTGGTTGTTTGACTTCATATTTTAAAGTTGATTTGACTTGGAACGACCCTTAAATTAAATAACATAGCTTAAGAATCATCTACTAACATCTATTCCAGCAATAACTGAATGTTTCTTTTATTACTAAAATAAGTATTATGCCATGACTGCAACTTAGTTCCTTTGAAGGATAACCACCGACCTTGAGATTAATGACATCAGAAATTTTTTGTCCTAACTGACCTTTGATAATTGATCTTGAATTATTATATGTTCCTTTAACAAGTTAATAAAGGTGAAATCTTAAATCAGCATGAAATGTTACAAAATCTCAATAAAAAGTTTCAATTAAACTAAAATCTTTCCCCTTTCTAAAAAGTGATCCTGCTCTATTTTCTCACTAAAAACTAAAGTAACAAGTACAGAAAAACCTTAGAAAAAATTCAGCTAAAGTTTTATTAAAATATTTTTCAAAAAAATTAATAATTTTTGCATAAATTGGTATATTTTTTTTAGCTGTTGGGACTTATGTTGAATTAGTTGTAGTTACAATTGAAATAGTAAACTGATGCTTAAAACTATATATAAAAACATGCAAGAATTGCAAAATGTTCTTTAAATAATTTTCAAGAACATTAAAAATAACTGATTATTACTTTTTTATTCTTAAAGAATTTAGTAATCTTCGTGCAATTTCTTAAACTGAAATGTGGATCAAGTATTTTATGACAAGTAACAAAAAATTCCTTACTCATTGTATTTCACTCTCAAGTCTTCTTGATACTTTAATGTCATATGAATTATAGAGAAAGTTGAATCTCCTTTTACTGCTAAAAAATTTCCACATAGTGAAATTTTGCTATTAATAATATGGCTATCTTTAAAGCTCCATGTTTTTAAGAGAGGTGAAACGAGTTTCAAATCTTTACACTCCGTGATTGCCATTATTGGTTACATGTTTCCATTTGCGTCATAATAAAAAACTTTGCAACTTTTGCTGCGTTCTTCTAAAGGTAATTCTCCCTTTCCATACTCCTTAGGGAGCAAAGTGGGAGGTTAGGAAACATAGTGGAAATGTTTTTTTTCCTTTTCTTTTTTTCATCTCAATTAATGTTTTTTAGTTCAATTACAATTTATTAAAAAAATGCTATCTTGATTCTCTAATATAATAATTCAATGGTTATTAGTCTCCTAATTTCATCGGGTTATGAAATGTAAATAATTAAAAAATGTTGAAATTTAAGAAATTATTTTAAAATTAAAGTAAAGGTTAGGAAAACAGTTTCAGTGAAAAAAACAGACATCATAATTCTTCTATCGATGCAAAAAAGCAAATAAAAAAATCAAATTAAACCAAAATTTGTAAATTTAAATGAAGACTTAAACTCCTATAAAAAATCTGTTATCAGTAAATTTTATCATAAAAGCAAAGTAGCTTTGTATTCTATGATTTTTAAAATTAACCTTTTTTTTAAACATAAAATTTATTCTAGAACACGGTTTTGAAATCCTATTTAAAAAAAGAAGAAAGCGGAAGATAAGCTAATTTTTTTTTTTTTTTTTTACCTTAGTATATTGTTGGCGTCCTTAGCAACGCATTTTTCATCATTAAATTACTTGCTGTCTTCATTATTAGTTGACAAAGGCAATAAAAAGAATGATTATCATGTTAAAGTATGTTTACTACTTTTTTTTTCGGGGTTTTTTTTTATTAAAAGTTTTTAAAAGCTAAATAAAATTGCTTTAAAAATATTTCATGCATCTACAATCAGTTAATATGGTTCATTAGCTATACATAAATTCATCTTCAAAGGTTGTATCGAACTGGAAAAGTCTTGTTTTAAATTTTGCCCACTTGATAAATAATATTGAATAAGTAGGCAAAACTTATTTTAGGTGTTTTTGATTTTGTATTATTTAAAGAAAAATTTGTTTAAGGTAAGCAAGCCACGTTAAGAACCAATAATAAACACGGGATAATGAAAACTTAAAATAACTAGGGTTCGGAAAATGTGTCTGCGCAGATCTGCGCAGACAAAAATATGCGCTTATCTGCGCAGACGTCGGCGCCGACGTCTGCGCAGACACTTTAATGGAAAAGAAAAATTTAAATTATCTGAATCAAATGTCTGAAATTATTTTTGTATAATTATCTACTTTTTACGAGTTTTTCATTACTTATCTGTTTCTTCTTGGTTCGAGCTACGTATAATCAATCGATATAAACTTTTGTAAGTGTTTCTTACTACAACTTAAAGTGATTTAGAATCAAGAAATCTTGTATTTTCGTCATTCAAAATATTTAAAATGGAAACCATCAAAATTTCGAATTATTTGACAAATCTTGATCGAGAGAAGCGTTCTGGCACTTGTTTAGCATGCAACAAAACTGTTCAATGGTCGAAGGAACGCCTTGCAGCGCATAAAAGATCAACATATCCAAACGCCAGTGTCGAGGAAAAAAGATTGTTTTCAAAGCGTAATTATGAATCGTCACATCTAATCAATGATTCTCAGCAAGTTCCGTCTACGACTGATTCACCGACGCAGCGTGTACATCCACCAATTAATGAAGAGCTCAAAAATGATATCGATACGAAGCTTGCTAATTTCTTTTACCGTACGGGTATATCATTTCGTTTAGTCGAATCGGAGGCCTTTAAGGATTTCGTTAAGTCGCTCAATCCATCGTACGCATCTGTCATCCCGAATGCTAAAGCCTTATCAGGATCTCTGCTCGACAAAAAATACACAAAATTTTTTACTTCTGTAAATGAAATTTTGAATTCTGAAACAAACTTAACACTGATGTCTGACGGCTGGACGAACATAAGAGGCGATCACATAGTGAATTTTTACATTAAAGCGCCCAATCAGAAGCCTTTTTTTTACACCTCGATAAATACATTCGGAATCATTCAAAATTCATCTGCAATTGCCGCGGCAATCTTACAAGTTATTGAGAAGATTGGCTCACAAAAATTTACCAGTTTCATAAGCGACAACGCTCCTGTTATGAAATCAGCGTGGAGGATCATTGAGGAGAAATATCCACACATGTGGGCTAGCGGATGCGGAGCTCATGGAGTCAACTTGCTTGTGAAGGACATAGTTTCTACAACTGAGGCCACAAAAACAGTCAAAGATGCAGAAAAAATCATCAAATATGTGAAAAATCATCACATCGTGAAAGCAAAGTTTGATGAAAGACGAATTGCAGCAAATACTTCTCTTTCATTGTCCATGCCTGTATCTACACGATGGTTTAGTTATTATAAATCAATGAGCAGTCTCCAGCTATCAAAATACGTTCTTATTAAGTTGGTAGACGAAGAAAGTACATTGCTGAAGGAAATTCAACCAAAGAATACATCTGCTGATGTTATGGCATTGATAAAATCTAACCCATTTTGGGACCGTCTCTCTAAGCTTGTCTAAAGCATTTAATTTCCTTCCAACGTGATCGGAAAGCTAGAAAGTGATGAAGCTCCATTGTCTCTCGTGTATGATTACTTTGGTCAAATGTACAATTTATATATGGACGATGAAAACATACAACAAAAAGTGCAATCTCGCCTTGATTTTCTCTTTACACCAGGTATTGGAATTGCTTTCATATTAACGCCCAAAAATGCCGCAGAAGGTTTATATTTGAATGAAGATAAAACCGATTTTATCACTGCTACAGTTGAATTCGCCAAAAAGATCAAACCTGAAATTGCTGACACTGCTGAGGATGAATTGATTGCTTTTATGGGAGAAATGGCTGCGCTGCCTGAGAGAAGGAAGGAAACAATATTCAAGATGAACGCGCGAAATTATTGGAACATTATCGGTCGCGATAAATATCCTGCTCTTTACGAAATTGCTAAGCCTATTAACGAAATGATCTGCTCATCGGCTACAGCAGAAAGAGCTTGGTCGACCTTTCGATTTATTCACTCGCGACTAAGAAATCGTCTTACGAATGAGAGAGTTGAAAAGCTGGTATTCTTGTATACCAATAGCGTGCTGATGGACACAAATGACAAGACTGATTACATTCTTGAAGAAGGTGCAATTCTCAATGAAATTGAATGTCAAGAAATCACCGAATAGGCGCCAGCATTACATTTTTTTATTACTGTAAGAATCTTTGAAAACTCCTATTGTTACTAATCACTGAATTTATAATAAAGTTAAAATATTATTTAAAACATTTTATAACTTTAAAAATTTTTTTGTTGATTTCAAAAAATCGTCTGCAAAGCAGTAAATTTTGTCGGCGCCGACGTCTGCGCAGACAGTATAATTTGTCTGCGCAGACAGTCCGAACCCTAAAAATAACCAAACGTTTAAATGCACTAATAAACTTCAAGTGTGATTTAAAGTTAGGGCCTGTTTATAAGGAAGGCAGGCTGGCTCGGCAAACGAGCCAGCCCGTTTGCCGAGATCTCGACGTCGTCTTTATTTCAACTTAATTTTATTTTGCGTTTATATGAATAAACGCAAAATAAAATTAAGTTAAAATATTGATGACGTTGATATCTCGGCAAACGAGCCAGCCCGATTTCCATATAAACAGGCCCTAAGGACAACGTCGATATCTCGGTAAACGGGCTGGCTCGGCAAACGAGCCAGCCCGCTTACCATATAAACAGGCCTTAAAAATTTAAAACTTGCTTCTACCCATTACTTTAGAATAACAAGATTTTGAAAAAACCTAATGCAGTGCTTGTTATGCTTAACCAAAAATACGCTTTTATGTACAGAATTTTTTTTTGAACTTCCAACCCATGCCACTGAATATCATTAACAAAATCTTACTTTAAAGTCTTAATTACCAATAAAGCTATTTGATTGGCAATAAACGAAATCCACGATGCGGTTTTAAGAGAGAAAAAATCAAACCCAAGCATACTTACAAAAGAGATAGGATTGGTTGTTTTCAGAAGGATTAACCCCATTGAAATTTTTGATAAAACCTTTGCAATTTGATTACGAGCGATGATGATTGGTTTAGTTCGTTCTATATCATCTGTATGACACTCCAATATTACATTTCATTGAAAGAACTTAAAAAATTGCATATTACATGTGATATTCAAAAGTAAATACGATAAACTAAGTGGTTGTTTTAAGATTCATTTTTTTATAACTGTGAGAATAAAAAGGTTACAAGTATAAACAGGTACAAAAATGATATATGCAATACAATTCATACCCAGTTTTCGCGCATTAAAACTTTTAAGACTGAACAAGAATTTTCTACAAATGAATTGCAAAGAATCGGCAAAAAAATTTATACGATCGATGCGATGGCTTTTTTATTTAAAAAAACATCGATTTTAAAAAGCGAAGGTTATGCCAAGTCGGCCAATTTCAATTTTCCTGTTACCAAAGCTACTTTAACGCAGAAATCATCTAAATATCTTTTAATCTCCTTGGATTGGGCCTCTGTACTGGCTTTTGGATTCATCTGACAAAATGTAGCAATTTTTCGGATTGCATCAGCCTAAAATCAGAGAGTATAATAGCAAAATCACTAAGCATGATAATTAACACGAAACTATTCAACATTGAACTTTCGACTGTTTCAATTTTCAGTAAATGTCAATTTTTAGAGGAATTTGAACCTTTTAACGTTAGAAAATCAGTCATAAAACGTGTATATATTTGAAAGGTCGGTTAAGGCTTAAATGCATTAACAGCAACAACTAACACCCTCAAGTGATACTTTACGGTAATTCCATGTAAAAGTGAGACAAAAAATTAAAATTTTCCACCCACCGCCTCAGACTTTCATTAAATTTTAACCAGTGGTATTTATCAATGAAACATGCAAAAAATGCAAAATTCCAGCTCCCAACTCCAAATGGTTCAAAAGTTATGATGTTTTGAAATTTAACCTAAAATGAAATATTTTTTGTTCATGCCTGCTATGATGGATTTTATAGCATCACTTTTTTTTTGAATAATTCAAGTTCTAGTGTAAGAAAACAGTTGAAAATCGGTACCTAACCATTTTTGAGGGTGCTGAGTCCAAATATGCAAAGAAAATAATACAAGTAACATTTTTTGAAAGTAATTTTTTGATTTTAAAATGGCGAAGACAAATTTTCTGTTTTTTTTTTTTAGCATGGGTTATACTTTCACTAATTCCTGGAGTTGCCTAACTCTCACGGGCTTTTACTTTTTTCAGATAAAAGAAGAGAATCCATCTCACTACAAAAGAAAGCTATGGTATTTTGAGTCATTAAAAAGATATGCTAATTTTGAACTTTAGACTGAAAATGCCATTTTTTAGGCTTGTGTTCTCCATTATGGATATTTTAGTTGTATCTTTTCCTGAATATTTTAATTTATAGTAGAAGATATTGGCTGAAAATTGGTATTTGACCATTTTTGAGGGAAGTGAATCCATAGATAAAGAGTAAATAACCCAATTAAAATTTTTAATCATTTTTGAATGTTAAAATGGTCAAAACAAGTTTCTACACTTTTTTAAAGTTTATATTTTGAAAATATAATTTATATATCAGGAAAAATTGGGATGCATGAGCTTTACCACGATATCATTATTATCTTTATCAATTTCGGAAACCATTCCAAGCCAGTAAATTTAATCATATTTGCACAATAGGTTTTGTGTCAATCTGAACTATAGAATTTTTTTTTTAATTGAGTAAATAAAATGTTAGAGGAAAATCATCATTCTCAGATAACCACTTCATCTTTATGATTGAAGTAGATGAAGGTGTATTTTGATCTTACTCATAATACCAATTACATTATGGCAATATAATGTTGCATCCTTTAAATCGTGCAAATGTAATAGGTTTCATGTTTATTAACAAAGTTTTTCAATAGTTCTGGTGCATTTTCAGATGCTTATGATTTTTATTTTATCAAATTTAGAAGTCTACTCTCAACTTTCTTCAATTTAGTTAAAACTCTGGTGAGTTTTAGCTAAATTGAATAAAACTGAAAATATGAAATCTTTCTATTTAGTGCCCAAACTTTCTATTTAGTGCCCAAACTTTCTATTTAGTGCCCAAACTGATCAAAAGTTTCTAAAGGACTAAATCTAGATTATATAAGTTAAGATAAATGAAGTTTCTTTTTTCATTTTGCAAAATTTAAATACCAATATGGTATTTAGATAATATTCCATGGTATTAATTTACAAAATTCTGAATTAGATAGATGTTTAAAAATGTCATATAATAATCAAAATACTCATATAAACATCCAAAAACTTAATGCTGGTTTATCACTAAGTAAATTAAGTGTATAGAAGATTTGCTTTTTTTAAAATTTAATAACACCTAAGCAGTGTATGAATATAGATTTTATAAGGTCTTTTTGACTAGAATTAAAAAAGCTTGTTAAAATTCAAACAGGATTATACTCATATATTGTGAAATCTTTATAAGACTTTTGAAGATAGTTACTAGTAGTTTCATGTAAAAGTTATAAAGGTGATAAAACAAAGCGACATACTCGCAGCAGTGCAATTGTGTTTTCTTTTTGATTTAGTCTTTGATAAACTTCATTCAATACTTTTATTCCATTTAAAAAAGTGTATGATTGCTGACTAAATTCATCCCCGACAAGAAGACCAATTAACAAAATCTAAACATAGCATAGTTAAATAATTTTTTTATTATATAATAAATTTAGGTTGACTAACTGTTGTATATTTCATATGAAAGTCATGTAGCTAAAAGAACTGTAAAGCTTAAGATAATATTTTTATATCTTGAAACCAAAATATTAGCTATGATAAAATCAAATGAACTGATATGTACAAGAAAGTGAAAGATGCAACTTTGTTAAAAAGAATTCATTTACATGGTCTAAGACTCTCTCAAATGACTAAGTGTCTATATACTGTCATATTTAAAATAGCAATAAAAAATATTTATCGAAGTTATATCTAGGAAAAGTCGTACAAATTCTTAAAGTTACTTATGTAGTAATGAAAAAATATATCAGAGTTATTTTTTAATGTCATATGAAAGTCATACACACACACACACACACACACACACAGATATATATATATATATATATATATATATATATATATATATATATATATATATATATATATATATATATATATATATATATATATATATATATATATATATACCCTTGTATGCAGCTAAGTATTGTATGCGAAATATATTTTTTTATGACATACGTTTTAAACCATTATATATGTTTAACTTAATATTATAACTTAGGCACTATATAATAGTAAAACACGAAAATTTTAAAATGAGTTACACTACATCAACGTAAATTTATACTATTAGCCATTAAACTACATAAAGACAAAATAGCTAATCTAATAAATACCCCATTTAAAAGTTCGTCGTCGTTTAGGCGCTTCAAGTTTATGTAGGATTCCATTTTATCTTTTAACTAAATTTTTTTAAATTTATTTTTTAAGCTCTATTTTTCGGACTTGTTCGGACAACGTTTAGAGTTCTGCTTTTGAACGGATATTTAACCCTTTCATGCGCTGGGTTGTTGTATAACAAATTAAACTAAGCTTGCCCAATTCAAATGGTGCATTCTAACTGATTGAAAACAATATTATTTTATGAAGGAGAGTTGAAAAGGCTGTAGAAAAAGTCTACTTTAACATTTTATATTACCACTGTCATTTTGTAGATGATTTTTTATGAGCTATGTTAGTTACGGAAAAATAATTGGTGCATGAAAGGGTTAAACAACGGAATTTACAAACAACATAGTTTTTGTTCCTGGTTTCTAAGTGTTAAATTTCAATTTCTCGTGATTAAATTCCTTTGAAAAGAATCAACATTCTGCCCAAAACTTGGTTTTACAACAATGTCGTATTTATTGTATCAAAACAAGGAAACAGTAAGCGGTTTGATGAAAAAACACTCCCAAAATAAGTAAACAAAGAAATTCAAAATTCACTGAAAAAGGTTGTGAAGTTAGAAATTTTTCTAGCTTTCTGAGTTTACAGCAAATTAGTTTGTTAAAGAAGCCCCAAAATGTAGTCCCCAATCATGTTTTAGCTATACTGTCCTTGGTAACGACGTTCAAAGTCCAATAAATCTTAATGAAAGCGCGCATCTTGCTCCTCTGAGTAAGTTCCCATGTTCTCCATTGTCAAGATGAGCTTTAAGGATATGGACTTTGAGAGACATTCTGAATCCCATCTTGGCGTATTTCTTTATGAGATTCTGAGCAATACTTTACATAGTTTTCAGCCATGTAATAACCCAAGAAACCATGAACAATTGCAACAAAATTGTTCACAGCCGTTTTCACCGTCCTATTTAGCAGCTTGACGAACTCATTACATTTTATGATCTTTGATCTGTAGTCTGACGAAGATACCAGCTTTGAACTTTGCCTTTGACAGCTTTGGAAAGAGATCTTGGAGGTCCGTGAAAACTTCTTACTCTTCGTTAAGAGCAATGATGAATTGTTTTATAAGGCCTAATTTGATGTTCAATGGTGGCATCAATACCTTTTAAGGTTCTATCAGTGGCTACCCCTCGGAGAACTCGGTCTGTTTTTTCTTATTTAGTGCGCCTTAGTGTTACGATTGTACAGAGGAAAGTGAAACTAGAAATCTTTGGGAAACCGCATTAAAGGCTTTTAAAGAATGTTGCAATTTTGAAGTCTCCCATGACCTTTCTCAGAAATAATATAAAATAAAATATTTCTGAGTTACCTGTGCTTTGATACATGGATGATTACTGCTGGACAGTTGTAGAACATTTTGGAAAGTTCTAAAAGTACAGGCAAAGTTTTAGATAACAATGAAAAGTTCTAGAAACGTCAGGACAATTAATGAGCACAGAGTAAACGCAAACATTTTGAAGTATAAACTTGAACAAATTTATACCCAGTTTTTTCCAAACCTTAAGCCTCATTATACAAAACCAAAATTAGGTCAAATGAAGCTGAAAGTATGGTGATGTGGAATAACTTTGCAATATTTATAGTTGCTATAAATTTTAGATTTTTTACAATTTCTTCAAAATAAAGTAAAAGATTTATTTTCCGAATTGTAACTTATAAAAAAATTTGCCTCGCAGTTAATAATCTCCTTTTGCTAATGTATATCTAAAAGTGTGAAATCGCTGTCAGTACCGCACTCAGCTTCATTTTTCTATCACTGGAAGAGTGAACCATTAAATAGTTTTAAATAATTTTAAGTTTGTAGATGTCGTTACATTGTGAAGCTCTTCCTTTAAAAAGCTTACATTTACTTGAGGTTATGAAACTTTTTTCTAGGAAGAGATTCGCTCACTCACCAAATATTTCTAAAGAACTAAGTAACTTTCAAAACAGCATAGTGAAAACTGCGTGATAATCAATCAATAAATATGTCATGTTTATAATGCCTTATTTAACTCTCGTTAGTATAAATTCTATTATATTTAACTTTTAAAAGTGTCTTCATTTCCATTTTAATTAACCACTGAGGTCTATACATGTATTTAAGGGTGTGTTTGTATTACATGCATGTAAATATGTAAGAATAGTTGATAACGCTGTGTAAACGTGTTGTTTACTCGTGCGCTATCTGTTCTAACATGATGAGGCTATTTCTTTTCTGAGATTCATATATGTAAGAAAAATCTTATTCCTCTTCTTGACCCTTGGAAAATTTTTCTTCTGGACAATATTTGTTCGTGCTATTTATTTTCATAACGCCAAATCACCTTTAAATTTATCTTCACAAACAAGGATTGCAGTAAGAAGATTCTAAGATGTACCATTTTTTGTTTATAACTGCTGTTTGGATGTTAATTCACGCAGAAAACGATTTTTTCCCATTCGAACGTAAGTAGACGCGAAATCCATACTAATACAGTTTATTAATTGGAGGATACTGATACAGTTTATTAATTGGAGGATACTGATACAGTTTATTAATTGGAGTAGGTAAGCAGAGTCTTAAAGATTAACTTTTATAAAATAAAAAACTAAACGGCTTGTTTAATTTTACTAGCGATAAACGATGGATATTTATTTGAAGGCGATATGATCTTTTCTAAAGATAATATCTATGCTGCTATAAACCGAGGTAATATCGAATCAGTTGATAATAAAACCGGATACGCAGTCATAAACGGCAACTCAAAGATATGGCCGAATAAAATTATTCCATACACCATCCATCCCAGCGCAAGTATGTTATGAATTAATATATCCATAAATATATGGGTATGTTTTATTTTTTTGTAATAAATACACAATTTTTAAATAATATTTTCGATAAGAGGATCTTTATTCAACTTTCTTTTCGTCACCCAATCCTCAATACCTGCAGCTTTTTTTCTTATTTGTATTTTTTGTCAAAAAAATTTTTATTACAGAAAACCCTGTTTTAAATACTGTCAATATCAACGGTCCTACTGAAAAAGCTATAAAAAAAGCCATGGCTGCTTGGGAAGAAAAGACATGTTTGAGGTTTGTCCCAAGAACAGATGAAACTGACTACATTGAATATTTTGATGGAGGTTTTGGAAAGTGAGCTCAATTTTTATCCTGCATTAAAAAGATTTTGTTTACGTGTTATAGGTTAAATAGTAATATTTATTGATGCTAAAATACCAAAACAAAAATAGAAATAAAAGAAGTAAAAAATAAGAACTCTTTCCTTTTTCTAATACGCCATACAACATGCGTTAAGAATTTCTAAAATAAAAAAACAAAAACCTATCGCACTTTCTTTTTTTTTCTTCAAAAAATGTGAAATCGGATTAAAGAAAATTCTTAAAGAAAATAAATGAATAAAAAAGAAGGAACTTTAATTGGATTATCTTCTAATCATTATAATAGCTTATACTAGCTTATATTAGTTTGTTATACAAACTTTAGTTTTTTTTTTCTATATCATTGTAACTGAGAAGAGTATTTAGCACCAACTTCTCTTGTATTCTTTAGATGCTACTCACATGTCGGACGGATAGGCGGTAAGCAAGTTATTTCTCTTGGATTTGGATGCTTTACTACAGGTATAGCTATGCATGAAATCGGACATGCTATTGGACTATTTCATGAACAGTCGAGGCCTGATAGAGACAATTATGTCGATATTTTGTGGGACAACATTCAAGAAGGTATCAACTTTTTAAGTCTTCATATTTTTTTAAAATTTTTTTACGTAGAATTTCTAGAAAAAAAAAGAAATCCATTAAAATTTCTGGTATTTTTTTAACATCGCCAAAAAAAAAAACATTTCTTTAGACAGCAAACACAACTTCGAAAAATATTATCGTGGTGAAGTTGACAGTTTAGGGAGTCCGTATGATTTCGAAAGCCTCATGCATTACGAGAGAAGCTCATTTCCAAAATTCCCACTTTTGACAACAATTCGGGCCAAAATCGATAATGTTTCCTTTGGGCAACGGAGTTATATTAGCAAGGAAGACGCTAACCAGGTCAACCGCCTTTACAAATGTAGTAATTAGCAAAAATATATGCCATTGAACATTTGACGCTTTTTTGTTCGACATAAAATATATGCCATTGAACATTTGACGCTTTTTTGTTCGACATAAAATATATGCCATTGAACATTTGACGCTTTTTTGTTCGACATAAAATATATGCCATTGAACATTGACGCTTTTTTGTTCGACATAATTTTAGAGAATACATGAAATGACGTTGTATTTAGATTCGCTTTCTTAAGGTAAAATCTATCACTCGAGCAAATGATAACGTTTTTCCATGTTAATCTTAAATAGTAAAGTTTTGAATAACTGTTCTCGTCACTGGGGAGTTTCTTCAAGTCCATTTTTGAGCCCCTTAAAGTAAACAAGCTTTTTTTGTTTTACTATTTTAAATATGTTAAAACTAACAATTCATAAAACTTAACATGAAAGTGAACTTTTCATTTTGAAGCGAAAAATCAGCTGAGGTCTAATAACTTGCTACTTCAAAAATTGAAATTTTTTTGCTTTTGAAAGAAGAATTAGAAAAAAATTACGTTGGTGTTCGAATGATGTAACTAAGTAATGATGGCTAAAATATCCAATTTCGCACTGCTACGAAACCCCAGTGCCTTATAAACAGATGTTCAAATAATTTGCGGTGTCGAAAAAGCAAAAGATTTGGTTCTTTTAGGTTGGGTTGCATATAAAATATCGTGTTTTTCAATTTCTGTTGTTTCTTAATCAAAATTTATCAAGCATGCACTTTAACTTCTCTCTGATTAATATTTTTTTTTAGCTCTTTTAAAAAAAATGCAATTGTTTTTTTTTTTTGTTTGTTTTGTTTTTTTTTAAATAGTAAAATTTTGGTGTTAGATGAATTTCATCACAAAAATGAAAAACAAAAATCAATCCTGCGTTATTTTTGTTACATTTTTTCAAATAATAATAATTACAACCTTGATAAATTTATTTTTGAAAGTGTAGCTTAGAAACTACTGACTTCTATAAAACCACTTTTAAAACCGCTCTATTCTATGTAATAGCATAACTTAAAAGGGGAAGACGCGTTTTACATTTATGAAATAAAGATACTTTACGGTTATGTAAAATGCGAAATTAAAAATGCGGTTTGATTAAGGGCCGCACGAGCTCTTGTTCAGAAGATTGACATTGGATGTTGTTAAAAAATTGCGCGGAATTTAAGACTATTAAAAGGTTCTCTTAATGGCAACTTACCAACCAAAATATGTCAATCAGATTTGTTAATTCAATGTGTTACAGTTTATCCGTTTGCATTATGATTACAATAATATTTCATCAGCCATACTAATTACTATAATTTTGATTTTTTCATTTATTTTTATTCCTATTTTATTTACCGCGTTTGCAAGGTATGCCTGTTAGTCATTGCTCATTTTATCTACACTGTATGGCATAAGAAATTAGCAAGAATCTAATTTAACCACGGCCTATTCATTATATCTCTAGCTCACTGATTAAAGACAGCTTTTATAGTTTACTATAGTAAGTTGCTATCTAAAGTATGTAATTTCCTATAGTTACATTAGTACATCTTGTGCCCAACCTAAATCCATAAGTCATATAAGTCATATTTATGATAAGTTTAATGAAACAGCAAACAAGTGCTTAATAACTGGAGCTATAGATTTTATATTGTTAAGTTATTGATAATAAGCATTTTATGTGTGAATGAAAAGTTGTTAAGAACAAGTTACTCAGTTGTGTGTCCATGTACAAAGAACAGTAATTGCATTAATGTTCTTATAACAGCAGTAATATTATTCTGTGTGTGTGTGTGTGTGTGTGTGTGTGTGTGTGTGTGTGTGTGTGTGTGTGTGTGTATGTATATATATATATATGTATATATATATATATATATATATATATATATATATATATATATATATATATATATATATATATATATATATATGTATATATAGATATGTATATGTATATACATATACATACATATATACATACATACATACATACATACATACATACATACATACATACATACATACATACATACATACATACATACATACATACATACACACATGTTTATAGAAAAATTGTTATTAGATTTATTTATATTTACATAAAAAAAAAACAAACTTAGTAAGAAGTATGGCTACAACTAAAGTATTCAATGTTGGTGACTTAGTTTGGGCAAAAATGAAAGGTTACCCTCATTGGCCTGCTAGGGTAAGTGTTTACAGCCATGTTAGAAAGGTTATTTATTATAAGTTTTGCTTTAAAGTTGTTATTAACTTCTAATTTATTTTAAACTTAAAGATCGAGGAACCAAAACCTGGTCAAAATGTTCCTAAGAAAAAGTACTCCTTATTTTTCTATGGTACCCATGAAACGTAAGTATTTACATTATTTATATACACGTCTTATATGATACTTGTTAGACATTTCTTATGGATAATTACTGTTTATGCTTGTTTTAAAATTTTTTGGTTAGTAATTTTAAGTCTTTTTTTTTTTCTCTATAATATGATCCGTAAACTTATTCTCTATTTTGTTAAAATAAAATAAATTAGTAATCAAAGTGTGAAAACAAAAGTATTCAATGATTCTGGCAAGGTCTTCAAATTTTTTACCTGGAAAGTTTTACAAATATAGTTTTAAGATAAGCTAGTAGATCGTAAATATATTGTATAAACATTATATGACCAAACATTACTAGTATGGAATTTATAAAAACAATTTTCAATTTGCTAAACATTTTGACTTGATAAAAATAAAAACTTTTCAGATTCATTATAATCCTGTGAAAAAATATCTTTTTGGAAATTTTAAGCTAAGCTTTACAGTATTAAAATGAAGTTAAGAAATAAAAGAAACCGTCATTGAATTCTATACAAAAATTCCTAGAAGAATGCATCAGCCTTTTTTTCTTTTTCTTCAATAACTCACTTTTAATCCTCAACCCTTTAATTAACTTTTATAATCAGTTTCTTAAAAATGAAATATTTTGCAAACAGTTTATAAAACTCTTATTTGACTACATTTTAGTTTGTTTCACCTACCTAATTAGTTTATTCAAATTTTTTTCTGTACGATTTATATTTTACTGATATGAATACCAAGAATAAAGAAAAAAAATATCAACAAAATTTTTTGAAATGATAAATCGTCTGTCAATTACCATGAAAAGTAGCAAAACCTTGAATTAAAACATCTTTCACAATATCTCCTAGATTTGATCACTTAGTTTCAGGGTAAAATGACTCCAGTGACATCATTTTTTTTAATTAGAAAAACTCTTGTTAAGTGACTGCAATATTTTAGTTGATGAAACAAATATCCACTTTTTTATGATGCTATAGTTACTCTTTCTATTTCATTTTAATTTATGCAGTTATATCTTGGATGTCTTTTTAAAAGTTAAAAAGTCTTTTGAGATATTAAGATTAAACTTATTTATTTCAATGAAATATCAGTAAATGACATGTGAAACATTTTTCTGATACTTATATATGAAAGAAATTGTAGAATATAAGATTAGAAAGTATTTACATAATACAAATAATGGTAAAAAAAGTTGTTATATATGTGATCATTAAAAACTTTCATTTGTTAATTGTTTAAGTTTCTTGAATGGATTTTTTATTTTATTTATTTTACTTGTATTTGTATGAATTATTATTAATGATGTAAATTTTATTTCCCTTTTAAAATCATTTTCTGTTACTTATTATAGGGGCTTCCTAGGTGCAGAGTGTCTTTATCCATATGAGGATTTTAAAAGCAAGTATGGCAAAACCAATAAGAGGAGAGGTTTTCAAGAAGCTCTAGAAGAAATTGTCAAGAACCCTACTGTTGTTCATACTCATGAAGCCCTGGACAGGTTTGTGGAGTTTTTACTTTGGATATCTTGAAGTGTTTCATTAAACAGCTTCAGCAACTAGTTCCATCCAGTGCAGTTTCCCATGCTGGTAAATTCCTCACTCCAAGGAGTATATATCTGAAATTTTATCACAATATGCTTCAATTATTGTCACTTATTATCATCCTAGATTAACAAAGGTGTTTTATGTAAATTTTTATTACAAAGTTATACTTACAGTATATATATGTGTTGAGCATAAAAGTTAGCTCATTATGCCAACAAAATTTTAAAAATTTTAAAACTTGTGGAAAGGTTTAGATATTTTAATTTCAGATATTGTTTCATTAAATTTTTGTTCCACTTTTAGTGAGAGTGATGATGAAACGAACGACCAACCTGAAAATGAATCTGAAGTTAAGAAAAAAAAGGTTTCAGAAAAATTTTTAAATATCCCTAATAGCAAAATTACTATCATAGTTCAATGTAATTTTTTTTTTCCATCATCTAATCTTAGCAGCTCCATTTGCTAGTCTCATGAAATTGAATAAGATAAAAAGTGCATACTGGGAAACTTATGTTGTAATATTCTCAACATCTTTCCCTTTTAAATTTTTTTTTTTTTTTTTTCTAACTTTTTCTTTGTTCATATAAAATAGTAGGGTAAAAAGTATTTTTTTAAGTTTATTTCTTATTTTATCTTTTAGAATGATTTTAGAATGATTGTTTTTTTTTATTTTTTATTTTTTTCAACTGTCAATTTACTCCAACCCTAAGTATTAAGCAAATTGACCCAATAAAGTTTATATTGAACCTTAAGTATTTTTTCCTTCAAAACTTTTTTTGAAACTGGGTGTTTAAAGTGTAGCATATTGTGCTACAAAGTTGTGTGTCTATCATGAAATTTTTCAGCTGTTAGCATTATAACATCAAACTCAAATAAGTTTCTGCTAAATTATTAGTATTGTCACTGTTGACCATCATTTGTTTATAAACATTTAATACAACTTTAGGATGAAGTTGGCAGAAAAAGAAAGAAATCTGCTCCAGTTGTAAGCTACTAAACTTATGAAAGTTTTTTTTACATTTTTTTTACATTTTACATTTTTGGCATTTTTACTATGAGAGAATCTTATAATGTCGGTTAATTTTTAAAAATGTTTAGGTAAAAAAAAGTAATAAAAAAGTGAGAACTGTAAAATCTTTGGAAGAATGGAGTGATTCAGATGATGAGGCATTAGTGATTGATACTGGAACTAAAAAAGCAAAAAAAAAAGTAAATTTCAGTTGTGTAAATTTTATAATAGTCTAAGAGTTTATCATCATAAGGTGAGGTTGGTAAACTTTTGTCTTCTCCAGAGTTTTTTTTTTTTATATTATCACTGTTTACATGTTAAATATTTGATTTTATTTTAATTAGCTGATAACCGATGTTATCAGGTGAATAACTAAAAAGTTGTTTGTGTTTATTGCAGTTTAGTCTTTTCTGATATTTATTGGAAATTAAAATATTTGATAAGTCAGAATGTTGTAATATTTTACAAAATTGTAAAGAGTTTCAGTACTTTTCGTTGAGATTATTTGTTAATGTTGATTGAACATCCTTTTACCTAATTAGTTAAAGTGCTTGCTTTTTGTAGGAGAGTGAGGATGAGGAAGATTTTGAGGAGCAAACAACCACAGAAGATGAGTCGAAAGAAGATAAAGATGTAGAGGATCGATTTAGCTTTAGATTTAAAAAAATTTTCTTTATTTTTTTTAATGATGGTTTAAAATGTTGGATTGTTTTTTCCAGGAGTATGATCCTAATTTGGAGAAGAAAAAGATAAAAAAGAAAAACTTTAAAAAACAATCTGAAGATCAAAAATCTGCTGCCAATAAACAACCTGTACCAAAAAAGGTTCATGAAAAGAAGGCTCGCAAACCAAGTGCAAAGAAGACTGTTAAGGGTTCTGATGTAAGCAGCATTAGTTCTGTTAGTTCAAGTGAGGATAGCAGTGGAGATGAAGAAATAGAACAGTTAAAGAAAAGATTGTTTAAACAGGATGTACGTATTTAATTTATTAAAAAAAAATAAATCACTTTAAGTTTTTGAAATTAAAATAAGATTTCAATTTGGAAATGTAGTTGATTAATAATTCAATGGTTGGTTGATATCAAAAAATAACTTATTTGACTAATGACCAAGAAAAATTTGTAATAGCTTAGATTTTTTATCCAATAGAGTAAAAAAAATCAGCACTTTTTCTCTTCAGACTTTCTTTAATATTCTGAAGAATTTTAAAAATGATTTTAAATATTTAACAAGAAATTAAATAAAACTTAAAGCTCAAAGCGCTTGTATGTAAAAGTAAATTGTTTTTACTGATTCATCTTTATTAATTCCTTGATCAACTTGCACCCATCATGTAAACGAGTGATAATTAAAATTCTAGTTCTTGAAGAAATGAGCAAACGAAGAAAAAATAATATTTCTTTGACTTTCTTTGATAAAGAAAAAAATTGTCAAAATAATAAAGAACAGTTGTCTGATAGCTTAGCCATTGTATAAGTGAACTTTGGAATGAAAAGCATGGTATCTGTACACCTAAAAGAAATAAAAAGTAGCTCAGCTTTCAAAAACAAAATAAATATTTTTTGCTTTTATTATAATTCTAAAGTATATTTGTTTATTATAATTCTAAAGTATTTTTAGGTTGAAATGACAGAAGAACAAAAGAAAAAAAAAGAAGAGGATAAGTTGAGAGAAGAAGAGAAGAAAATACTGGCTGAGCAGAGCAAATTGCATAGGGAGAAAATGAAGAAAGAACGAGATCTTGAAAAAAATAAAAACAAGTATGATGCTATAAATATGCAATTATGTAAACATATACAGAGCTCGTATTAAAATTTAAGGCAAGATCAAAGAGAAAGACACTTTTTACTCTTTGTTTCATCAAAACTAAGTGTCCATCTCTAAAAAGCTATGTATTTAGTGCCTGTTTTAAAGACAAAATGAAATAATCAGACTCAAAAAAATCAATATTACTGGACATAAATATGTAACCGTAGAAACAAATAGTAGAATGCATAAAGATCCAATCAATTTTTAGGTATTACCCATAGTCCTTAGGCTAAAGTCCATAGTCCTTAGGCTATTACCCATAGTCCTTAGGCTTTTTAAAATAAAAGCTTTCTAAAAGCTTTCTATCTTTATTCATAATTTTTTACTAAAAATAAAGCCTAAAAAATTTTAGAGAAAATATTTTTGATAGTGATGTTAACACAGAAGAAGAGAAGAAAAGTGATGCCACCATAAAATCTAAAGATGACAAAAAGCTCCAACAGGAAGAGAAGAAAAAAACAAAAGAGAAGAAAAAAGTTAAAGAAGAAAAGAAAAAAGTAAAAGAGGAGAATAGTGAAAAAGTAATTCGAAAAAAAATAAAGGAAGACAGAAAAAAGAAAACAAAGTAAGGAATATTTTAAAAAGCAAATGGTTTCATTTCACTTTGTGCTCATACCAGATATATTCATAAGAAATAAGATGGGAGGGGGAGGGGGTCATTTAATTTATCAAATTTTTTATGTGTCTAAAGTAACAAGGCTGCATAGTATCCACAAATAAAAACACAAATTTGAGCATTGCCTTTTTCTCTTTTGATTTTTTGTTTTTAATTATTTTTAACACTCTTTGTTAAACCTTTGTTTAAATAATGCCATTACAATGTTAACATTTGAATTTTGTTGTTCATCAGAATCTTGTTGTTAATCAGAATTTTTTGTATTTAAAATTAGGGAAAAAGAAAATGGGAAGAAAAAGCAAAAAGTTCTTTCATCTGAAGAAAACAAAGAGCGAGAACAGAAGGCTGCTGAAGCAATCAAAAGGATAACAGAAGATAACAAAGGTTTGTTTTTCCTCTTATTTTTGATATTTAACTTTTTTTAATTTAAAGTATTTGATTCACTTAAATTTTCTTTAGAGATAACTGTTGCTGAACATCTCCAGAAGTTAGAAGTTGAACTGCGAAAAACTTTATCAGTAAAATCAACGGTAATTTTATAATATTTTTCAGTATTGCAATATTTTAATAATAACCCAACTGTTTTCTTATTAGCGATGTTAGTTATTGGTTTCATTCAATAAGTTATTTCTCAACACAGGACCATGTTAAATCTCTAAAAGTCCTCCAAGAAATTTCTGACCTTCATTTAACACCGACTATTCTTATGAAGAACAAAACAATAATACCTACAATGAAAAAGGTCTTTTTTTGTTTTAAATTTATTTTGTAAATAACTTGTAAATGATAGCCTCAATGCCTTATTATCTTAAATTATTCTGTTTTAGATCAAGGCTTATAAAGCTAACTTAGAGGTTAGCGAGAAAGCTTCAAAATTATATTATCACTTTAAAAGTCTATTTGCTATTGGAGGTTTGCATTGAAAATTTGTTTTAAATGATGCAAAAGTTTCACTTTTTAATGTTGTATATGTTTTGTTTGTATTATTTATATTTCTTGTTTTTATAATTAGGGTAACTTTTAACTTTTAAGATTTTAAAGATAAATTAGGTATACATTTTTTATTAGTTATTTGGTAAAAGCTAATGTAATTCGCCAGGTTTCCTCAGTTAAGAAAATTCAGTTGCTCTTGAATTATTACAACTGTAGAATTCATGCAAAAAACTGCAATGCATTATGGCACTTAAATTTAGGAAATTGTAAATAACCTTTTGTTGGTATGAAAGTGAGTAATGATCTAAAGTGAAAAAAATTCATAGGAAGAAGAGTTACATGATGAGTTCCTGAAGGTTACAATAAATCAAGACCTAATCTTATTTTTTCATGGTATGTTATACCTAAAGAGATCAATCTTCATAAAGAACAACTTATATTTATTAGTAAAACAAGTTTCAAACTTTCAACTTTTTACAGAGTTCATCCATTTACTTACTTGAAGAAAAACCTATATACATAGAGATTGCTGCAACTCTGTAAACAATCTCACAACTGTTTTCTCAAATCCTAAAAAGCCAAAAGAAAGACTTAGAAAAAAACTTAGTTGTTCAGTTTTTTTGTTAAAAACCCATATGAAGTTGATACTAAAAATGCGGTCAGTAAAAGAAAAAAAGTGAAGATAAAGGAATTAAAAAGCACTGAAACTTCTTGACTGTCAAGCATGAAAATTAAAAGTTTAAAAAGTTTAATAGCTTATTCATTGGATACTAGATTCAAAAACAAAGTACATTTTGAGTTCTATTCTGGCTTTGTAAATTACGAATTTTAAGTGGTTATAAATTACAATAATTACAGTAATTATATAGAGCTGACAGTGAATTCATCGATTTATTGAGCTCAAATACAAATATTGATAAAAATTGTATCAGATGTTCTGAAAAGATGAAAAAAATAAGAGTCATAGACAATGTAGTGTTAGAAATTTTATTATTTTTAGTTGAGATGTTTTGTTGCAGCTTTTGTAATAGTTAAAAAAATGTATAGCATTTATATTTGTTTCTATCAGTTAACCAGAAATATATATGGGAAATATTTCTGTATTAAAAAAAAAACCTTCTAAATCAAATTTTCGTTGACCCATTTTTTTAACATTTTTCCATGAATAACTAGTAATCGTTCATTTTATACTTCAACGAGCCTCATCAAACTTTTTCCTAGCACTTTCTTTCTTCAATTTTTAATTACAGAGTTTCAATCTATGGAGTTACAAGTAAGTCTTGCAAGACTTCATAAGAGCTTGGGTTAAAGTTTTTTGTCAATCATAACTGAAGTCTGTAATTCTTACATAAATGGTCTGCAACAAAATATCAAAAAAATCTTAAAAGTTCTTTTGAATAGACCTACCAAAATGCATTGCAAAATATGCGAACGGCAAATTGAAAAAATGTTAAATGCTAATTTTCCTAAATTGGAATTTAAACTTCTGTTCTCATCCAAAATCAGAAAGAAATTTCACCGATTTGTTTAGAATAGCGAATCAGCCAACTAGGTCACAGTTATGAAAATATATCTCACTGAAATATTAATGAGTTACGTTTAAAATACTTAATTTTGTCGTAGCTTTGAACAATTAACAGCACTAAACAACTTAAGGGACCTTAATGCCGTTTTGTAATTGTGACCACTACTTTAGTAATAAATCTTTTTCTCAATTCTTAAAATTGCGATTGATTCGTAATTTTGACAAATGTGCTTGGAGCTCTATCAAAAATAGCCAAGTTGAAATTCTCACAGTGCTAACACTTTAGAGTATTTTTTTTTCTGTTTATAATAAAAAAAAAGGGATAAAAATTCTTATAGAATTTAGGCATAAAAAGAGACTTTAAATCGAATTAGAGCAACACTTTTTATTTTTATTTAATCTTGCACTTACGCTTCTTGTTTAAGGTGTTTAATAAAATTTGAGGAGAGAACTTTACAAGGTAAAATCTTTGATAAATCCGCGTGATTCTTTTTACAGGTGCTCCAACAAACCCTTCAGCTCTCCAACACACAGAACCAGTGAGTGGCATGACAAAGGATCGTATCGATATTAAAAGCAACGATATCGAATCGTATCGCAACGATAAAATCTTGATTAAAGGTAAAAACTTTCTCGCATAGCAGCATTAAATGGCTGAAGTTGTTTACTTTTTTCATCTTTTTGGTTTTTTAAATTCTAATGTTATAGTATTGTTATGTTAGGTTTTCTGCGTTATATATGTTATGTTAGTTTGTCTTTGCATTTAATATTCAGGTTTATGAAAGAAGATTTAATAACAAGCGTTTTAAACGTAAAGGCGTTCCGACATTCTGACAAGGTCTCGTGTTACATTGAAACTACCCTAACTATGTCAGTGATATTCCTCATGAAATAGACTGGTTTTTGAATTCCAAATCTGTAAATAACAATAAAGACGGCTTTTATTCATTTTAAAAATTTTATTTTTTAAAATTCTGTGCCCCACCCAAAGATTTTTTTTATAAAAGGTTTTGCTCGGTGCCGGCAGAAATACCGTTTGAGTTGTTCATTGTGACCACTGAAGCAATGTATATATGCTATGATATTTTGTGTTTTGCATTAACTCCCATATGTAAAGTATATAACATATGTGACACATCAAGTTTGAGAGGTTAACATTTAAAAAAAATCAACCGTTTTAAAAACGTGTCTGAATATTTATTTCTGAAAATTGAAAATATAAAGAGCTTTTAATTTTTGACAAATGTTCTTTTATTTCGTCATCTAGCGCGCTTTATCTTGCTACTACGTCATTCCTCAAGATGTACTGCTAGTAGTTACATGAATTCGTCCATTTTATAGAAATATTTGCATTTACAGTGCCTAATGAATGCTGTTCTAAGCTAACCACCGATCAAATTGATTAATACACGACCGATTTTTTCTATCACTAACTCAACCCGTCGCTGGGTAAGTAATAAATATCTCTGGGTGTTTTAAAATTTAAACATAGGTAAAAGTCTGGTAGCTATCACATTGGAGGTTTCAAAAATGGTTTATACGGGCTAACTAGGACTGATTTAAGATGCAATTTTCGTATTTTTTACATTTATTTGTTTGTTTGTTGTTTTTTTATAATGTGAAAACTACTATCTATAAAAAAAGTATTCTTCGTGTTGTAACAACGGATCGTCGGGAAACCAAATAAAATTCAAAAAATTTGACTCGCTTTTAGATTGAGTATGAAAACACAAAATTTTATAACCCTCTTTATAATCTGCAAAAAATTAAAAATTTTAAACTGACTGGATTTAAAACCCTAATTTAAGCGTTTCGATTATATAAGATAAATCACACGGTGACGAAATACACGTTAAATGAAATAATTTCAAAAGCCTGATAAAGCATATATCGTTAATGAATTTAAAGGAGTAGATTTTAAAGTTTGATCTTTTTTTTGCTGTTGCTTACTAAATTCATCTGAATCTGAAAAAAGCTGAAAATATTCTCTCCTAAAACTAAAGCTTTAAAAAAAAACACCTGTAAAAAAAAAGAGCGGAAAGCACCGCGGTGGTCGTATGATAAGCGGTAAAAATATCAAATAAATTATTTTCACTCTTTTGTAGTTTTCAAGTTTTTCAGATATTTTCTTTATCTTATAAACTAAGGGTACGGTTTTTATTAGTGGACATTATTACGGTTCTACTTCGAAGTTGTACCTATTTAGTAAAAAATCTTTTTAGTTACATTAATTTACTTAAAAATACGTCTCATTAAAATAAAACAACAAATCTTATTAACTTAGGCTCTTCGCATTGATGTTGTTGTTCCAAGAACAGTTTTTTTTTACTGACAACTTGATGCGAGTCATCATTTTACGCATCTGAAATATTTCTTTGAGCCCCAGCTCTCTTTTTCGTTTAGCTATCTTTTTCTGAGGTCTAGCTCTCTTTCTTGCTCAGCAATCCATCTCTAAGGTACTACTCCAGCTATTGTGATGAGTTCATAGTAATAGAGAGAATGATGTAATTTCCGTTATTGGAATTTTGAGCAGTAGAAGATCCCTCTACTTTTAGAACATAAACAACGAAAGCCCTTGGGGTTAATTTACGCCGACTTTGATTTCTTTTTTCCTTTAAGCAAGGATTTCCTTTTTTTCGTTAGCTAATACTGCGTCAGTTTATAATACGTTTTTCCATAGAACTTTATCTTGTTTTCTATACTTTTAACTGAATAAGTAACTTGGATGGAACAAAGACTCTTCTTCCAATATTAACTAGGCTGTGACAATTCCCGTTTTCCGGGAAACGAAAGCGGGAATTTCCGGGAACGGGATTCATTTCCCGGACTTGGAAAAAAACGGGAACGGGAATTCCCGTTCCCGTATTTTAAAAAGCGGGAACGGGAAAATCCCGTTCCTGTTCCCGTTTTTCACCTGGAACGTCTAATATTTCCTGGTTTTTTTTCCTGCTTTTTTTTTTTCTTTTTTTTTCCTGGTTATATAATTTGTTTTTTTTTTTTGTGGTTTATTTTGGTTTAGGTGTTTGTTTTTTTTTGGATTCTTTTTTATTTTTTTTTTTTATTTTTTAAATTTATTAACTTAACAACATTTTTACAACATAGAAGATTTTTACAACATAGAAGACACACAGGGGAGTTTTAATAAAAGCTATGTACCTAAAAAAAAAAAAGGAAAAAAGGTTAATTCTAACTAATAACTTATATTCAAAGGAAAATAAGGTAATTAACAAGAAAGATACCAAAGATATGAAGAAAGTTAGTAAAGAAAAGACGCAAGTTAGCAAAGAAAAGAAGAAATTAGTAAAGAAAAGAAAAAAGTTAATAAAGAAAAGAAGAAAGTTAGTAAAGAAAAGAAGAAAGTTAGTAAAGAAAAGACGAAAGTTAGTAAAGAAAAGACGAAAGTTAGTAAAGAAAAGAAGAAAGTTAGTAAAGAAAAGACGAAAGTTAGTAAAGAAAAGAAGAAGTTAGTAAAGAAACGAAGAAAGTTAGTAAAGAAAAGAAGAAAGTTAGTAAAGAAAAGAAGAAATTAGTAAAGAAAAGAAGAAATTAGTAAAGAAACGAAGAAAGTTAGTAAAGAAAAGAAGAAAGTTAGTAAAGAAAAGACGAAAGTTAGTAAAGAAAAGAAGAAGTTAGTAAAGAAAAGAAGAAAGTTAGTAAAGAAAAGACGAAAGTTAGTAAAGAAAAGAAGAAGTTAGTAAAGAAAAGAAGAAAGTTAGTAAAGAAAAGAAGAAAGTTAGTAAAGAAAAGAAGAAAGTTAGTAAAGAAAAGACGAAAGTTAGTAAAGAAAAGAAGAAGTTAGTAAAGAAAAGAAGAAATTAGTAAAGAAAAGAAGAAATTAGTAAAGAAACGAAGAAAGTTAGTAAAGAAAAGAAGAAAGTTAGTAAAGAAAAGAAGAAAGTTAGTAAAGAAAAGAAGAAAGTTAGTAAAGAAAAGACAAAAGTTAGTAAAGAAAAGAAGAAATTAGTAAAGAAACGAAGAAATTAGTAAAGAAAAGAAGAAAGTTAGTAAAGAAACGAAGAAAGTTAGTAAAGAAAAGAAGAAAGTTAGTAAAGAAAAGAAGAAAGTTAGTAAAGAAAAGAAGAAAGTTAGTAAAGAAAAGAAGAAAGTTAGTAAGGAAAAGAAGAAAGTTAGCAAAGAAAAGAAGAAAGTTAGCAAAGAAACGAAGACAGTAAACTACTTAAAAAAATTATAATTAGGTCTTAAACCTAATTATAATTTTAAATTATTATAATATTTATATATATTTACCTTATAGTTATAGTAGTTTGTTCCTAGTATTAGTACCAAATTTATAACATAAATCTTAAAATCTTAAAATAAACGGGAATATATGCGCGCAAATCATAAAATAGCGGGAATCCCGTAAAAAAGCGGGAAACTTGGTAAAATGCGGGAAACTTGTAAAAATACGGCTTTTCCCGTATTTCTTATATTATATTATAATATATAAATATATATATTATAATATATAAATATATAAATATGTATATATATAATATATAAATATATATATTATATATATATATAATATATATATAATATATATATATATTATATCATAATATATAAATATATATATATTATATATTATAATATAATAATTACGGGAAAACCCCGTTACATCGAATGACGTACGGGAACAGGAACGGGAATTTCCTGTTCCCGTATTTTATTTATTACGGGAACAGGATCCCGTTCCCGTATTTTAAATACCAAAAGCAGGAACAGGATCCCGCTCCCGTAGTTCCCGTAAATACGGGAACTTGGCGCACTCTAATATTAACAATCTTTTTTGGCATCCTCGATTTTCCGTTTGTTTCATCAAGTTTCTCAAGATCTAAAAGAGCCTAGATCCGGTAAGCACTGAATTCTTGAATTAAACTGTATCTATCTTTTCATGATCAACCAGTTATTTTGTCAAAAAGCCGATTGGAATTAAACAATACCATTGATCTTCTAAAGAGAAATTGGAGACAAAACGAATCAATCATAAGAATGTTTCTAAGTTCGTGAAGACAAATAAAGTGCAAGTAAAACCAACTAATTTTTCAAAATCGTTACATAAAAATCTTGTTAAAATGCGGTTGCTCCAAAGGCGGGCAAATCTAAGAAAAACTTTCCAGCGTCTCTAAATAAATTTCTAAAATTTTTGAAAAAAAGTTGATATCTATTTTTTTTCTTCTTGTTTATAGTTTATATAAGTATATTCACGAAAAATTTAAACAGCTATGACAAATATAGCGGTCTACATATTTAAAAATGTTTAGATTGACTTTTTCCACACCTTTCAAACCTAAAAACTTACTTCAAAACTTCATTAAACTTCTTTAAAGTTTGGATTGCTACTTTACATACTTTCATACTTCATATTCTTTACATACAGTGGCTTTCAGTTCACTTTTTTAGCGATTACTTAATTTATTTCCATGCTTTTTAAAAATATATACAAAAAAAGAGTTTTTTTAAATTTTATCCGGAATATATTGTATAACTAAAATAATAATAATAAAAAATTAAACAAAAAATCATTTCTTTACGAAAATTAATCAAAAAAGAATTCAGCTCAAAAAAATGTTACGCATTAATTCAATATTTCGCAGGCTCGAATACGTTTTGGCATAGATTCAATCTCATGCATTTATAAATCCTTTGGAATTTCGTTCCAATTTTTTTCCAGTGAAAGTTTCAATTACACAACGCTTTTCACATTCTCAAAAATTTCAATGGGGTTCAGATCTGGTGATCTGGCGAAGATACAAGAGTAATATGTTACCTTTAAAACCAACCTTTTACAGAAGTGTTGTATACTATTGATATACTTTAAAGATATACTTTTTCTTTATAGTTGTTGTTTGTGAAGAATTATAAAGTAATAGATATATAAATAACCTGAGAATATCAATCAACTTTCAAACCATCGAAATTAGTAAATAACTTGCTCATAACCGTGAGCAATCCGTGGCTTGGTTACATAGGAATTGTGAATCTTGGAACCTGCATGCTTAAGATTTTCTGTTCAAGAACTAAGAATTCTGCATCATCTATTATACGCCAAATTTAGAGTTTCTTTATCGCTCAAAACCAAATTTGTACAGCAATACAAAAGAACGGTGAGCTATAACATAAACCCTGGTATATAACATCGATAGTTGTTTTGCTTATGAGATATAAGTTCTTGCATCAATCTAGCTCGCTTTAAGGAAGCTGGTGGGTTGCAGCCAACTCAGTCGATTTCTCGTTTGGTTGTTTTAAATAAGATTTAAGTTTTTGTTAAAAGCTGAAACAACGAAGCTCTTTAATCGCCAAGTCAAAACTTTTGCGACTTATGTTTTGAAATCGGTCGATAAATTGAGGTACGAAGCATTACTTTGGAATCAAAGCCTATTTTTTCTTAAACCTATCCGTAGTTTTTTGTCGTTGAGGGCAACCAACTTTTTGAGGCTGTTGGCTTTTTAGACGCATCATATTACGTTTGATTTGATTTTTTATTTTGATACAAATTCCTGCGGCTTTGTTGGGAATAAAGTTCTCAAGGAATTGCATCAGTTTTACACTCAACCAAAAACATTTTTTCTTTATTTTGTATAAAACATAAAGCATTACTGATTGGAAAAAAGCCTTTCTGGAAAGGCAGCGCCACAGCTAAGAATTGTAATTGAGACTCGGACCTAACGACATCAATCGCTTTTGCCTTTTTTTTCTTTCTCAACCAGCTATTTTACATCTCATACTTACGCATTCTATTATGTAAATTAGTATCTTTTATAACATCAACCCCAGTAGTTGTTGTTGGAGATGCAAGTTATACGACGGTTCTAAGTAGCATTTTTATAATGCTTTAGAATGTGTATAGTCAAGGGATAACACAGTTAACAGCTAAAATATAAAAACTAAAATTTTTCTAAAAAAAGGTAAATATTAAATCTTTTTTCAGTATCTTTAGCTGTTATCGAGATGGTTTCGAAACGGTGAATATATATAATAAATGAATAAGTGAATATATATAATCAGCCATTAAAACTCCATTATCCTCGTTCTACTTGATGTTTAATTATTTGAAATATTCTCTTTAATGAAAAAACAAAAAACAAAAACAAAAAAAACAATTTTCAAAGTGAAGCAAATTGAAACTTTATCCAACAGACAAATGATGGTAAAAGGTTTTATAGTTTTTAAAGACAGAAACGATATTATATAGAAGAATCGATATAAATAATTCATTGAAGGAAATGTTTTTCTGCACGGATTGTTTTTTATTCAACTTCGCATGCAAAAAATCATTTTCTCCTTATCCATCAATATAAAAAACATTTATTGGTAAAAGAAAAAGAATGAACAAAAAGCAGAAATTTTAAACCGATGACGAATTGAACCCAAGATGGGTTTTTACGTTTAAAAAGCCTGTTTCTGGTTGTTTATTAATTCTGCTGTTTGCTCCTAAACAACCGGTTTCTGGTTGTTTATTAATTTCACCGTTCATTTTACTCTGGCTCTTTAGCAGCATAAGACTTAATTGCGGTTAATGTTCGCAAAGTCTTACCGCAGGTATTCTGTTCAAGTAAGGAGCGAAGCTTAAAAACTTTAAACTAAGCATTTTTCAAAGAACGCTTAACTCCTGTTGTTTTGTTTTTTTTCTTCTGAGTATTCTAATTTATGAAAATTTAAATCTTTCAGAAATTTTTTTTCATTCAATATTCGTCTGAAAGAGATTATTTAACGAAAATTTTAATTATGCATGCCGCATATTTGCGGAAAAGGATTTCAAAAGGCGACAATTTAGATGATACTTCGTGAATATATCAATATTTATCAATATATTTTATATTAATATTTAACAAATTTTTGACTACGGCACTCCAGGAGCTGTGCATCAAATGCAGTCAAAGTTGCATTAATTTTATATATATCGGTTTTTTTTAACCATGAGTCATTTATAGGAAAAAAATTTTTATGAAATATTTCCAGTTTTCTTTGAATATTATTACAATTTATTTTTGCAAAATTATACTAAAAATCCATTATAAATATCATTGTTTATGTAATATACACTACATTTTGTGCTTTTCATTTGCATCATGTCTACGAGTTACATCATGTGACTCGTTTTCCAGTGGAGTTTATAAATGTACACTAATAAAACAAGTTAACAAGAAAATTGCATTTTTTAGATACAATTAAAAATCGATGACAATTAATAACTATTTTGAATATCAAAGTTGTTTCAAGAAAAACTTTATTTTTGTTTTTTATTTAACTTTTGCTAGTTAGTTTCATTATTTACCCCCTAAATTATTAAACTCAATCCCAGTGCTTTTGCTAACAAAAACAAACCGTTTAAACAGAGGAACATTAATTTCTATGCAGAAAGGTGTTGTGAGTAAGTGATGGAAGGTGCGCTAAGGGGCTATTAAAACTTGTGACTTTAAAGTATATTTACGTTTAATTTTATCACTAATATTGACGTCAGATTGTTGTTTAATGGAGAATCCAGCTTTCAAATTCCGAATAAGAAAAGTTGTTCCAGTTGTGAGCAAAAAGGATCCTATTTGTGCTAATATAATTCTTCTCTCTGAAAAAAAACCAAATACTTTTGGTAGAATTATGTCTGATGAAGTCAATATTAGATTGCTGTCTAAAGTGACTCCACTAATGATTTCCAGAAAGCATGCAACAATAACATGTGATAATGGAAAAATCATGATTGCTGATCATCATGTATGTACATTACTACTAATAACTAGTTTAGCCATCTATCTACATAATTAATAACAATAAAATGTTGTAAATGCTCTAATTTTAATTTTTTATCCAAAACTTAGGAAATTTGTTATTTGAAAAGTTTCTGTAATTTTTCCAGGAAATAGTTATTTAGAAGAAAAAAAGTTAGCATAGCTAAATAATCATAGATTCATTTTGTATGTTTTTTAAAAAAATAAATAATTATTTAGAGTATTAATGGAGTTTACATCAATGGCAAAAGAATCAAGCCAGATGAACCACAAGAATTACATGTGGGCGAAAAAATTGGATTTGGATGTTCCATGGGAAATGCGCCATGTGAATTTGAGTATATACTTGAACAGGTCTTGCCTGTATCAAAACAGTTAATGTGTAGTTCATTAGTTAAAGAAGATTATTCTCCTACAAAGCGTCATAAAAAAATAGATTCATCATCATTAACAATCATAGAAGCGAATGCTGCTCAAATAAAGGATCAGGAACACAAAATTAAGCGCTTATCTGATGAACTGCGTCATAAAGAGGAAAAGCAAGATGATTTAAAAAATAAACTTGAAGTAACACAAAAGTGCATAATTGAAAATTTAGAAATTCAAAAGTTAGAATTAGAGGCTGAAAGGTTAAAAGCTGAAAATCATTTGAAAGAACTTTTAGAACAGCAGTTAAAAGAAAAAGAAGCTTTATTACGGGCTGAATTTGATCAGCACATTCGTTTACTTGAATATGAAAAGAAAAAAGTTGAGAAAAGTTTGCAGGATGAATTATGCAATAAATTAAGTGAGAAAGATGAAGTTTATAAACAAGAGTTAGAGCATCAAAAACTTGCCTTAGAAAATGCTATGATTCATAAAGAAAATGAAAAAAACAATCTGATTGCACAGCTGCAAGTTAAAGAATGTCTCATAGAAAAATATAAATCTGTTGAGGAAAACCAAAAGCAGTTAGAATTATGTCTTGACGAACTACGAAAACAGATTGAAGAAAAAGAAAACCAGCTTATTAGGCAAAAAGAAATATCAAAACAAGCTGAAAGTGAAGCAAAACAAACAGTTATCCAAATAATGGAAGATGAATTCACTTGTATTATATGTCAAGAGTTATTTATTGGAGCTACAACACTGTCTTGTGCCCACACCTTCTGTGAATTATGTCTTATGTTGTGGATGAAAAAAAAGAAAAGCTGCCCTGTGTGTCGTAGAAAAATTAAGGGCAAGGCTGTACATTCTGTTGTGTTAGATAGTGCTGTTGAGAAAATGGTAGAAACAATGGATGAGGACACTCTAAAGAGAAGGATTGGGCTAAAGCAAGAACGTGAGGAGTTGAAACGGAGGGATATTGCTGTCGAAGGTAATGTATCCTCCGCTTCTTTTGAACAGGCCTCATGTGCCTGACATCATTGTTGTATCATGAATATATGCATAGATCTCCAAGAATGTCGTGACCATAACCGATTTAACAATATTGAAAAGTTATATTGTTAACCTAATCCATCCAGAATACCTGTTTGGTTTTGTTATTTGTGAAGATTGACTTCATATGCGCTATCGTTCAGCTGAATTTTTGACTATTAAGGTCAATAAAATTTAACAGAAGTAAAATTGAGAAGAGATTAAAATTAGCAAGAATAATGTTTATAATTAATAAATTAAAACTTTACTTTTATGATTATGGATTAAAAAGTATTATGTTAAACATTAAGAAGATGCTTATGATTCCTATTGGAATTTATTAAAGAAATTTTGTAAAAATCATTCTTATTTATTGTAACAGATGTTCAGTTATGCATGTAAAAAAAAAAAAACACAAAATTTAACAGAAAACTTAAAATAACAAAAAAGTGATTTTGTTTTTTAAAAAATATGAGTTTTTGAAAGTTGTGTGTTTGAAAAAAGAATTTCTTTAATGTTGTCTTTAAAAAAAAATAATTTGACACATTAAAGTACTATAAGTATTATCTCCAATTTAATTTTTTAAAATGAAGTTCTGGTGTGCTTACTAATGGTCAGCATATCAGAAGACTCTAAAACTTTGTCTTCAAAGGTGAAATTTCTACATTTTGTATGTTTTTGACCCTAAAACAAATTTTGATGAAACTGCATTTTCCCTAATAACTTGTTTTTTTGTTTTTTAATCATTAATTTTTAGCTTATGGAAAAATTAAAATAAAAACTTAGTTAGCCTAGTATGTTGATGTGCTGAGGATGAAACATAATAAGGATGTGTTCCCACTCGTTTTCTGTGATCAGCAATGGTACCAAATGCATGTGAGGGTAGTATACACGTATGCTTCTTATTTACAACTTGTTAGAACTGGTAATTGTGGCTGAGCAATCTAGGAGATCGTATGCGACTGAAAAAAACGTCGACAGATCTTAACTGATTTCCCCATAATTTAGTTCTGTTACTCATGACATGCTTTCTTTATATCTTAGTTTTGATTTTTTTAATTTTTAATACATTTATAGTTTTTAAATATCATTTTTTTAGGACCAGAGAGTATTCGATCTTTGATTTACTCGCCT
The DNA here is from genome assembly GCF_058129835.1 of Hydra viridissima. NCBI lineage: Eukaryota > Metazoa > Cnidaria > Hydrozoa > Anthoathecata > Hydridae > Hydra > Hydra viridissima. The sequence goes on along the minus strand of NW_028324316.1, from coordinate 772,916 downwards.
GACGATTCAGACGAAAATGACGAGGTTGTGAACAGAAGTACTCGATTTACACCAAACAATAACCGTCACAGACAGCGATCGCGATCTCGTACTCCTAGAAATCATCGCAACAGACCATACTATGATAATCGACCAAATCAATACAATGGAACACGTCAATTGGACGAAAACAATTTCACATTTCACAATCAGTATGTCCGTTCAGATCATGTTTACCAACCACGATTTCACTCGCGAGTCAATGGCTTTTATCAGCATCCAGGTTTTAACCACGATGTCAATTTTCAATTTTTTAATAATCTGCGATGTTTTAATTGCGGTAAGCGTATTTTACTTTTAGTTTTAGGTTATTTATCATATGTTGTATTTTTGTTTAAGATTTAATAATTGCTTTTAGGAGAGTCAGGACACCTGGATCGATTCTGCCCCAGAAGATAACTTCTTGTTTGATCATATGCTTGTAAATAGTTGTACATATAAACGAATTTCTTAGTTTGTTATTTTCATCTAAAGAATTCTTAGTTTTCTTTTTTATCTAGTAATTTCTGTAACCTAACTTAAAATGGAGACAAATAAATTGTTATCTTAAAATAAACTCATTAAAATGTGGGCAAAGATTTAAGGTTGAAGACTGTTATGCAGTTTCATGCAGTTTTTTCATGTTCATTTTTCTGAAATCGGTGCCCAATCTTTTGTATTTATTGGTTTTTCGAAGCGTCTTTTGGGTAAAAATGTTAACTTCATAGGGAAAATAAAATAACAACTATATATTTTATTAAGGAAGATGATATTAGTCAGCGTTTGTAAAGAATATAACTGTACATTAAAGAAGAAGCATATTACGGTGCTTGTTTATTGCAATATATATCATGGCGATTAAACGCTGTTCTTTTTTTTTATCTTTTGTGCCCCTGTTTTCTCAACCTGCTGAATTCTTAACAGTAGCAATCAGAAAAGGTTGTATCATTAGTATCACCAATGTTTTTAACTTTAAGAAGTCTCATTAATGGATTAAGTTGTGTTTATCATTTGCGTTCAGATCTGTTATCCATGATGTCATTCATTTTTTCTTTTTATTGTTTTGGAGGATATTGTAGTCAGTCTCTTGATACAGTTAATACTGATGGAGGGAAATCTATCATTTGGTCTAAAGTTAAACAAATTCTAATAAAGTGATTTAAAACCTCTGATTCTAGCATTTCACAAAAAGTGTTCATCCTTTTTCATATTGGTCAAACATTCTAAGTTATGTTAGTTCGTAAATTCTACAAACCAGCTGCTCTTAGAGTTACTGTAAAAAAATTGCGAGGAAAATATATTTTCAATTGTTTGAGTCAGAGAAAACGCATCAAGTCACAAAAAGTGAAAGATAACCGAAAAATATTTGAGACATACTCTCAACATAAAAGAGCAGGAGCAAGGATGTGAAGAACTACAAATGTCATTTCACCAGAAAGTTTTTTGAAGAAATTTACAAATGAAGCTTTGATAAGGAGGCTTCTTTGTAGTTTCGACCCAGAAGTTGCTTCTTTGCTATTCCAAGTAGGAGATAAACCTCCTTGAGGAGTGTTTGACCCTTCTTCTGTAGATTTTTTATCTTTTGAATTTGTTTTTAAAACAAATAATTATTTTTTTTATTTTCTACAAACGCATTTTTTTTTAAATTTATTTCATGATAATATTCATGAACTGTGGACGCCTATCAAGTGTTCCTTCATCAACCTATGGGGCTGTAAACCATTTTTAATGAATAATTTTTGAAAATTTGGTACTAAATATGTATCACGTGTATACTTTTTGGTATTGTATAACTCTTGATGAACACCTTACCGTGGTATATTGAAATGTGAGTTTAAGTGAAACCTTAATCAGAAACATGTAAAAACCATTCAAAAAAACTGGTTATTAAGGCAATTTAATTTTTATGTGCCAACATTAAATGAATACTGATTTTTTACAAAACTTGTTTTTTTTTACGCCAAAATACGATAGCATCGGTTTAAACTGAACGAACGTCTGTGATCTAGATGACGTCATTAAGTTCATGAAAAAATTGAGTTTCACTATAATGGAAAGCAAACAAAATAAGATCTTTAGATTCACTATAGGTATGCAATAGAAAATGAAAGTAAATCTTTTTCCTGCCTCTCAACTTGAAGTTAAGTCATAGGAACAAATTAAAGAAAGTGCTAATGTAGGCATTTACTGAAAAAAGTTCTTTAAAATTTTGAAAGAAAATTAAGAACATCCTCCTTCATCATTCCGTGACGAAAAAGAAACCATCGAGTTTTTTTTCAAAAAAAAAATCGTTGAAAATCTTCGAATGATTATAAATAATTAAATGAATCAACTTAAAAGAATTAAAAATAACTTTCTATAATTCATATCTCCATGTTTTTATTTTGGCAAACAACTTAAAACGTGTTTGTTCAGATTGAAATTTTAATTTTTTTTTGTTTTTTATCGTGGTTACTTAAAACTTCAAGTGTTCTATAAAATGAATTCCCACAAGTATTTTCTTTATGACTACTGCCATTAAAAGCGATAAAATTAGAATTTCAAAAAAAAAAAATAGATGTTTTTAAAAGATTAAATACTATTTTTAATGAAAGTCGAAGGAAAAACTCAAAATTAGCTTCGTTGTTTGTGGTCTATCGTGTTGGATAAATATTGTCTCGGAACCATCAATAGACGCTTAGCCTTAATTAGATTTTAAGAGGAGATGCACCTATGTGCATACAACATGGGGGTATAAAAGTCATTTTGAGATAATGCTTCTGTAATTTTTCACAACAAAAGATTTTTTTAAACTAAAAATTTACATCGCAAGGTTCACGAAATTCATCACATTTATTACGTTTACTGTGAAAATTTAATAACTGTGATAATTATTTATTAAAAAATAAACATTTGGATGCGAAGTACTTTTAGTTCATTCTACGACACGTCGGCTTTCTGCCGTTAAAAACCAGTTGTTTAGCGAAACTCGCAACCAGGAAATTCAGTAAACAATATCAGTTTAACACAAGTTACAAGATTTTTTAAAAAAATTTTCGTGTTTTTCAACAAAAACTTTATTCTTTTTTCATCAAATTCACAACGAAAAACATTCTTTTTCCATTCTGCTTCAAAATAAAGTAAAGTTTATTATTACCCGATTGGCTTAGTTGAGAGTGGTGAGGCAATATACCTTTGCATGATAGAATAAATTGTTGACGTAGTGCCAGTTACTGCCACAAAAAGTCCAATAATCACAATTGCCACGTCAATCGCAAAGCTGAGCTTACTTAAGCCTTGGTTCCAATAGCAAAGAGAATGTAAAGTGGGAGGAAGAATTAGTCCTACTGCAACACCACTAAGACACCCAACAAGTGACATAAAATGGTCCAGCTGAGGAATAAATATGGCCAGTATACCTACAAGGATAAACAATAAAAAAAGCAAACGAAAAAAAGCCCAACTCGCTCTGATAAACGAACAATACATAAAGGATTCCCTGGTCCCGCATGCGGTAGTTAAAAAGGTAATTCTAGCATTAAAAAACAAAATTTAACTTACATGTTATTACAACTAAGATACTCCGAAGTAAATACTCTTTGAAATTACTCAACGGCTTTTTCGGTGCTGAGCAATAATGGTTTATAATTTCAACTGATACATACATTTGCAATGGGTAAGTGAAGTATACCATCAATGAGTAAGAGAGCTGCAAAATTTGATACAACCTAAAGGCATAATTTAAATGAGTTTTTATAAAGTTCATTTTTCATCTCACGATTTAACGAGTGTAAATTTTTACGCGTTTACAAAAGTAATTTATTAGTTCTTAAAGTGTAACATTTTGTGTATTGATCCAATTAAATTTCCTTTTCATACTTAGCGCCACTCTAAGGGTACATTTACATTAAGCAGTACATTCTAAAAAGAAACCAAGAAATTTTTAGTTGTATTTCTATTAGACTTAATCATTTTACCGCGTTTGTGGAAGGTTCAGAGAAATACTTCCCCTGGTCTTTTCTCCAAACGTCAGATAACCAAGAATCGCTAAACTCAAATAGAGAATCATCACTAAACAACCAGCTACAAGCAAAATCCCTTTGAAAGATTCGCGCGTTTTTAACTTGTTTTCTGTTGGTAAAACCTGAATTAAAAAACACATTTTTTTATTTGCAATTTTTTTTTTTTGATTGCATGTTTTAAAACCCAAATAAAATTTCAAAATTATAAAGCTGAGGTTATAATACTATTAATCCATTAGGTAGATGGTACAAAATTATAATCAATATTAAAATTGTAAAAAAATTTAAAACTTTTAAGCACATACCACAGCTATACCTTCAAATGCATAAACAATCTGACCGAATGCTACACAAGCATTAATAAAACCATTGGAGCTTGGTAGTTTTGAAGGGGATTTCACATTGGTCAGCAAATATTGGTATATAACTCCCAATCCAATCAATGCAATAATATTTCCAATCATGGTAAGGTAAGATAATTTCCGAATGCTGGTTATTAAAGATGGAAACAGAAGAAACGGAAAAATGATCACCATCCATATCCGCACGTCAAGGACATGTGCTGCCGCTTGTAAGTTATGGGAAATAAAGACTACGTAAACACAACAAAAGCCAAGCTGAAGCGTACACAAGAAAAAATCGGTCGCATATCTATACAAAAAAAAAAAAGGAGGCTTAAGGGGCGGATTATATAGAAATTACAACTTTAAAAAGAAAAATAAATAAACTAAAAGAGAATGAGAAGCTCTTTTAGAATGTTACCTTTGCTTCTTTCAAACGTTAACCTTTTAACATAAAATAAGGTCAGAAATGAATATCTTCGTAATGGTCCCCTATTCTCCCCCAAAATTGAATCCTAGGTGTGCCATTGTATTATACTGGTTAAGTTTTTCTTAAACTTTAAATAAATAAAAACAAATAGAAACCTTGCTAATCTGCCGACATTCTTGCCGTACGCGCTGAATAAATACTCTGAAATCCCAGAATAGCTTATGCGCTTTATTGCAAGACTGTAATGAAAATAAATGCTATTAATACTGAAATTGTAAATGTATTGACCATTAGTGGCAGCTCATACGATAAAAGATCTGAGCAATTCAGATTTTAAAATAATTGTCGTCTTAAAGTTTGAAAGTCTGAGAGTATCATTCTAAACTATCTACCTTTCTCGTACGTTTTGCGCAGTATCCACCAGCAGTTTAATGCTGTACATACATACGGATCCAAGTATGAGTAGAATTAAAGGGCCAAACTTCAAAAATTCAATAAAAAAAAGAAAATGCTGCCATGAATTTTAAACAATTGCACTACAATATTTAGCAGTACTATTTATTGAAGTTTAACTAAATAATGATAAGAAGAAAAAACGACACCTACAATTATACCTCCGTGCATGACGGCAGATGGCAGCCCTAAGATACCTGTTCCAATGAATACTTTTAACAAGTGTGTTAACACTTGCCAATCTCTAAAAAATACAAAATGGCGTCGTAGAGATTAATGCATCTTCCAACACAAACGTGTATCTAATTCCCTTTTCAACTTACGCTAAGTATCCTTCTTCTGGAGAAAATACTTCTTCAAGTAGATTGTCAAGCTCATCTTCCGATTGAGCAGTTTCTGACAATCCTGTTATTGGATTTAAAGGAATCTGGGCATTTTCCTCCATTTATAACTTTTGAATTCAAGGTCAAGTTACAGCAGCCAGCTTCAGATTCTAACAGTCATAGGCAGTTACCAGCGTATTTCTATTGCTACTCTGTATAATTTTGATATTTGCTTCATCTGAAATTTTTGTTTGTAAAATAAAAGAAACTGAAAATCAAAAGTTTGAAAGAAAGAGAAGATTTGACAAAGAAAGAGAAGATTTGACAAAATCTTAAGTGATGTTTGTTCTAACTTTTTATCAAAACTCAAATTTTGGTAGGTTTTAGTTCTTTCAGTCATAATTATAACTTATAATTATAGTTTTCATTATAATTAGAACAACCAAGTGAAAAATCGACTCAATAAATTTATGCTTTAAATACAAGGTGAACAGTTCAACATTGTCAGCTTTATTTTAAAAGTTTAGTTTCTAAAAATTTAATATCTAAAATTTTAAAATCTTAAAATTCCGTAAGTAAATTGTGAAGCGAATTCCAGAAAAATTGACTTTAAAACTGCAAAAAAATTTTCCACATCTCACGATAAAAAGTTGAACGATTTTCTTTGAAGTAAAAAACAAACAAAAAACAAATTGAAAAAACTTCTAAAGAAAACAAAACAAACGAAATGTTTTCTCTCGTTAAACTTTGACACGTGGAAAATCTTAAAAATAAAAAATTGGCAGATAGATTCTTACTCGTCATTGAAAAAAACTCGAAATAAATTTAAGTTTTACAGATTATTAAATGAAACTCCATCGCTGGGATTAAAAAAAAAAAACATCGCACAAAATAAGTGCTCAGATCCTTATCGCGAGAAATGCCGTGTAAACGGACAATCATTATAGAATTAAATACAACTTGATCTGAATCTTGAGCTGTAACAAAATCAGTTGCTTGGAAATTTTTAATATTATGACAAATGTAAACGAAACGGACGCTGTAAGATTACAGTTGAAATTAAGGGTGCATTAGCAAAAAATATTGCTAAATTTACTTAAAATTCTTACTTTATCAGTTTTATGTTGCTGTATTACTTATTTGAAAAATATAATCACACATATCTTTACGTTTATGTCAAATTTACCTACGCATTGCTATATGTTTCGAATATACGATATACGGAGTATATCGTTTATACGTATATCTCTCAACATCTATATTTAGCACCTGCGTTAAATATCTTGTTAAAGTCCGGATTGTATAACTGCCGAATCTTTTTTTTTTTTTTTTTTTATCAAAAACTCTGAAAAAGTCGGATCGGACAAGTTTCAGATAAAAAATAAATAAGAATAAAAAGAATCAAATGAATAAACTAAATGACAGACAATTTCATCCAACTCCAAAAAAATGATATTTTCAAAAAATATACAAGCCATACGAACATATTAACTTATACAAATACTAAAATATAAATAATTACCGATCTTTAAATAATTTACAACAGGACTGTAATAAGTTATAATATGAGCTTAAACATTTAACAAGAACCACGAAAGTCAAATTATTGTTTAGATTTTTGGATGAAATAGATGTTATCCTTTTTTTTTTTAGATACTTTCAAGTTCGGATGATTTAAAAAAAAAAATTTTTTTAATTTTTAAAAGTGCGTAATTGTGAAATTACAAAATTTACTTAAAATTTTGTGCAAATTTTATGCAAATTTTATGCAAATTTTATGCAAATTTTATGCAAATTTTATGCAAATTTATTCGAAAAATTTCCTAAATCTATTTAAGTTTCGGACCAATAAAAATCTCTATAATTCCGTACAGAAATTCAGTACAAAAAGTTCTAATAGAATTACACGGCTTCATCCAATTTTTAGGATAATTTGTACTTTCAATCCTTCTGTATACATTTAAAAAAAAAACAGCTATTACCGGCTAGTAGGCCGCTTCCTTCTTTCAAAGAACATTCATATCTGCAATCCAAGTGTTACGTCACTTAATCAGAGAAATATTTCTTTTATTATTTCTATTTGATTGGTTTTTCTTAAACTATTTACCATTGAAACTTCATTGTTATTACTAAAATCTCGGTCATTGCCGATAAGGCGACCTTCTGAGTAGAATTAGTGGGCAAATAAAAGACGTTCATATATTTATTTATACATATTTATTCGGTTGAAAAATTAATACACTACCGTTAAATACACTACTGTTAATTTTTCAAAATTAGCTGTATTTTCTTTTTACTTCGGCTCGCAAATCAAGGAAGCGGCGAACTCCATTTAATAAGCTTGAAAGCAGCACACATTCGTGCAATACAAAGTATGCAGGTGGCAGTGTATTATGCTATAATTAAATCTGTTGCAATAATTCATGCTGCATATCCAACTTGAATGTTTCGGCTTAAAGCGTCTAAAAGCGTTTCATTTAACTTTTTAAATAAACTGATTGCTACAAATTACACGTTTTTTTGTTTTTGTTTTATAGGAAACTAGTACTAAAAATCAAAAAATCTCAAGAAACTGTTAGTTCTAAGTTACTTTCGATAAGAAACTTATTTTATAAAGAGTTCGAGGAATATTTCCTGATTTGTGTTTTTGTTCAGAGACAAATATCTGAGGATTGTATTACATTGAATGATATTGATGGAATTCAAATAATTTTAGTTGATTTTATCTTATTGTTAACCACCGATCTCAAAATATAACTGGATAGAGTATACGTGAAAAATTTTTTAAAGCCAGTTTTAGCCTCTCCAAGATGGTGACGGAATTAACGAACGGCTATATGAAAATAAAAAAACTGAGGATAATCAAGTTTTATATCTTAAGCTCAAATATTGATAAATATATAAGTTTCAAATAAAAATCTATTTTTATGTTTAACAGACGATTTTTTTTTATAAAAATAACGGAATATTACATATTTACATAAATTTTAAATATAGATATTTAACAAAACATATTCTTACAATAACTTGTTGTATATTAACCTTCTGTTTTTAGTTTTTTAGAATAAATATGATAAAATAAAATACAAATTCTCTGTAAAACTTAGTACGAGTTTTAATTTTAGTTTGTTTAATTTTAGCTTGTTTAATAAAAGTGAAGAAAAATGATTTGTTCGCTTGTGCAGAAATCTCAAATTTCAATTAATTAGCACTTGCTATATAATTTATGTACCTTTTAGTTCTTAACTATCCAATGCTGTGTGCTAGAAGGTTAATAAAACAACTGCATGGTAAGCAGCTGAGTTTTTTTTAAGATAAAATATTTTTTATGCATTACTTTTTGAGATTGGTACTACAAAGTTGTAAATGCTGCATGAACTATTAGCTGAGCGCTTTTGAGTACACACAACTCAGAGGTTCCTTCTGCAATTATTTGATTTTATAGAGTTTTTTAATAAAAATACTTGTTATATGTATATATGTATATATATATATATATATATATATATATATATATATATATATATATATATATATATATATATATATATATATATATATATATCATCATATCATATAATAAAAATATTTTTCGTTTTTTTTTTGAATAAGATAAGTTTTGTTAATTACTTCCTAAGCTTTTTTCAAGTTTGTTTTCTGAAATAATTTTAGTCAATAAAATTAAATGGTTATCAGTTATCAGCTGAGGCAAACATGAGAAGTTTGTTTAAAAAAAATGTTTCTATATTCAAAAATTTATTAGTAGATTATGAATTTTTTTTTAAGGTGTTTTTACATGCATTTATATCTTAAACTAGGAGTGATTATCCCTAAACCTTAAGGGATAATTAACATTTAAAGATATAAATTTATATGCATCATACATTTTTTAATAACATACATGTTGATGATGCTTTAAAAAAAATACAAAAAATGTTTGTCATCTAAAAAAGACTCAACAAATTTTAAAGTCGCTTTGAATGACAACTTATTTTTTTATACTCCAGTTTTATTTTTTAAATATTATATATTATTTTGTATATTATTCTTTGAAATATTCCAGCTCTCAGTAATTAAATCAATTATTGAGAGTTGGAATATAACAAAAAAATAGTATACAAAGTAATATATAATACTTAAAAAATTATATTTTGTATTTAATATTCTGATTAAATATTATATCCATTAATTACATTCATGTATTAAATAATCCTAGAAGGAATACGTAAAGATTTATTTTCATTGTATCTGTCATACAAAAGGAATGTTTTAAGATAATTTTTCTGTTTCTTCATTTATTACCATGTCATAGTTCTTCAAAAACCAACAAACAAACGCAATAGCCTTATTACCTTGGATTTTTCTAATTTTCTAAAAACGGCTCATTTTCATAGCCACACAATTTCATTAAGAAAATTTTTTGCAAAAAAGATTAAAGAGTTCCTTTTTTATTATATTTATGTAAGTTCATCTTTTCTATTATTTTTTTCTTTAATAATAATGCAATTTTTTATTAAAAAAAAATAGCCTTAAATTCTTTTATAAAAATAAAGTTCTCAAGAAAGAATCGCATGCTTCACAAAAGTAAAATGCTTTATATCTCGTTTGTATATCTAATTACACTGGAAAGAACTATCGCGCAATAATCCAAATGTAATGATACAATAAACCAAATACCTACAATTATCCAAAAAAAAATTTTTTCATAATAAAAACCAGGCAGCCAATGTTTTGTTCTCGAGAAAAAAATCAACCGAAACGTTACGGTTGATTTTTTTCTCGAGAGTACAAAATTATGCAATAAATTCCTAATAGTTGATTCAAGATGGCGAATATTTGGAATTTATTGCATAATTTTGTACTTTCAACTTCAGTTTAGAGCACTTTCAATTGATTTTGAGACCCATGTTTTAATTTATTTCATAGTCTTATTTTTCTTTCAAAACTAATTATTTTCTTTCATACTTCTGTAAAGCCTTATAAAATGTACATCGGTCACCACTAAGAGCTCTGATCGCCGCCATCTTGGGAGTCCAACTTTAGCTTCAACTTTTTTTTTGAAAAAAGAAAACAAAACAATCAATAGAATACGCTGTCCAGTTACATTTTGAGATCAGTAATTATTAACCTGCTTTCAAATAGCATTTTATTTACTTTTTTTCTCCTTTGAAAATCTGAAACTTAAGAAAGTTTTAAGTACCTTTTAGTACAAAAGAGTTGTAAAAAAGTACCCTTAGAATAAGAGACTTTCCTGTACTAAACCATTTTCTTGTTTTCTTATATAAAAATGGGCTAAAAGAGACTAAATGGCAGATAGTTTAAGACCCTAACCAAATATTATATTAAAAATAATATCAACAAAACAACAACAAAAATATTGCAACCTCGTTCAGCAAACACGTTTTTCAATAAAAACTGAAATCTTAAAAAGAAAAACACTGCTTCACGTTCCTAAGATAGTTGACCGAATTTAGGGCCGATTGGGGTTGAGACGTATTGTAAAAAAACATTTAAAAATAATGCGACAATAAAGATGGAAAATAGTGAACATTCTTTTCAAAATGGTTTTTGAAAAAATTTTTAAATTAAAAAACTAAAATACAAGACTAAAATTAAAAAAAAAAAAAGAAATTAAACAAATCCATTTCAATAATGAAATTTCTTGAAAATAATTTTCAATAAACTTTTTTCAGTTCATTTACTAAAACTTTTTTACTATTATTTAGCATGGTACTCATTTTAAGTGAACTTTTTTTTTTAATTTTATTTCAATTTAATGGTCCTTTTATTTTAAGTGGCTTCTTTCGAGTAGGAACATTCGATTTACAAAAAAAAAAAAAAAAAAAAAAAAAAGTAAAAAGACGTTCTGTAGATTATCCATAATAGCATTGTAGGATTTTGAGCTTCAAATTGTTTTACCCAAGTTTGGTTTTTTTTACACAAGGTTGGTTTTACACTGTATTAACTTTAATTGTTACACGTACTGTAAAATTGTGCAACCAATCCAAAGGATGAAGGCAGAATTCATTAATGAATACCAATTCAGTGGAGAAAATGTGACTGTATTTTGGAGTTTTAAATATTTCACTTAGAAGTTTTATATAAGAGTTGCTATTACTTGTTTGCGCTGTTGAAAAAGCTGTGGTGAATTATATATGGATGTACCCTTTGAAAAACTATCAGGACTGTTCTCCTGATCAACATTGAAACAGCATCAGAAATCTTTTTTTTTTTTACCGCTAGCATTAATTGGGCTGCAGATTTTTAATTAGAACAAATTAAGGAATAGCGAGTTATTCAAAATCAAAATTATGTAATTAATTAGTGTTCCTGATAAAAAATATAATACAACTTATATATGCAAAACTTTATTAGAGAATTTTGTTAATTTTTTAAAATTGTCACTTCTGTAAAAGTTTGTAAAACCCGGGGAGTTGTGATAGCAGATATTTCTGGAATGCAAGAATGTTGATACATTCACGGAAATCTTACTCTGTTTACACTATACTCAAAAACTCTAAAAGAGCTGCATTGTTTCTTTTTTTTTTTTTTAATCTCCAGTGAAATATTTTATAAGTTCTTGTGGACAAAACAACTTACTGAAGCTTCTGTACTTATTTGTCTGCGACATAAATGCAAAAAGATCATTTTTCAATGTCAGGTGGTTGGCTCTTTCTTCGGTTCATCAAAACAATTTTTTACAATTTTATAAGCGAAAGTGCTTCGCGCCCCTCTACACCTTTCTCTGGAACATTGAAACATCTAAACTTGAATCCATCTGAACTTGAATCCATCTGAACTTGAATCCATCTGAACTTGAATCCATCTGAACTTGAATTGTGAGTTCAAAACTATTAATACTACGTAACGCGAATCTTTATGCATTTTTCCAAAATGACGACTCAGAAGTTTAGTTATACCAGTTTTCACTTATTACAATGTTGCTTGGAAGTATATTTTAAGCTTTTAGTTCAACTTTTGAATTTGTTGAAGGAGTTTTGAGTCCTATATCAGTTTAGTTATTTTGTGTGTTTTCTGCATACTGGCAATCAACATTTTGTTTTTAGATAATAGGCCCGCTATTGACCATTAGTTTTAGGGTATGTGTGGCGTGACTGCTTTTTTAAGATTTACCATTGCACAATACATCGCTGTTATTTGCAGTGTGTTACTTGTGACCTCAGATACAACAAAATCCTGATTACTTTCCTGATGTGGCTTGTAATGGTACGTCAGGTACGTAATCAGAATTATGTTGTATCTGAGGTCACAAACAACACACTGCAAATAACACATCAGGTATGTAATCAGGATTTTGTTGTATTTGAGGTCACTTTCAGAGTGAAACTCTAAATGTTTTTATATTTGCACTAAAGAATGTTTTTCAAATAATCACGGTACTCGGAGCCTCGGAACAAAAAAAACCTACGTGTTTACACTCCAAAAAAAAGTTTTCCTTAAAAACTAAAATGGTAACATCTGTAAAAAACTCAAAGTAAGATTAAAATTTACTTTACTTTTTTTAGTTATTCAAATATTAATTCAGTATTTAAATGCCCTTTTTTTAATTACACATACTTTTAATTGCATATCCAACTGATATTTTTAATCGTAATGAATTTTAAAAAAATGCTTATTAGTTACAACTGTCATAGGTTACATTAGTTACAACTGTCATATTTTGCACCCTACAAAATCTAATTAATTTGATTAAGAATCAACATACATTCTAATTAATTAGCTAACTAATTCGGCTAATTAATTACTTCCCTTTGTTGAGTTCAGAATATATTTTATTGCTGGCATTGATAGAAACAAGTTCTAATTGAAAAAGTGCATTTTTTAAGCCTCAATGATTATGAGAGAGATCAAGGGCAACAATTGTAACAAGAACGTTTTTTTTTTGTTTAAGTAAAAATTGTCAGGATGGCCAGGTTTAAGAACTGCAGAGCAGGATGAACCAAAGCTAGGTTAAGATTAAAGTGCAACTATACCTTTGCCACAAGAAAAATCTCCTTTATTGAATATTTTATTCTTTATACTGTCTGCACAAACAACAGATGGATTCGTTGCCAATTGAATATCCATTTCTTGTTAATACTACAAAAGAACTTCTATCTATTTTCAATATGTTTCAACACCAGCAGAACCTAAAACTCATCACGATAAATATTTACTTTGTTATATAGCTTTATATTCTACAGTTAATATAGTAAATATTTGATAGAAATGTCACAACAAAATGTGTTTTTTGAAAGCAACCACAATCAATCTTATAAAACTTACGCTTTTTTTGATTTTTGTTTCTTACACGACTAACGAAAAAGTTTGCGTAAATACATTGTAAATAAGTAAATACTTAACAAATTTATTAAACCATTCCTGTGTTTAAATACAATTCAATACTTTCAACGCGGTAAACGTTGAGTTCGATGTTGATTTAATTTACAAATTCAACAGAGAGTTTAACTTATGTTTAAAATTATGTTGCTTTAACAAATAGTATATAATACCAACTAGAATTGTAGTTACATATATATATATATATATATATATATATATATATATATATATATATATATATATATATATATATATATATATATATAACTGCTTGTAAACTTTATTTTAGAATTATTATTTAGTAAAGATTTTAGTCCACCATGATTTTTGTTAGTTTGTTGCCTCCCTCTTCACCCGACTGATTTAACTTATACGACAATATATTCATTTTTTCCTAACTTTAAAATGAGCTAAAAATGAACAAATTTTTCACTTTTCTTCAGAATTTGAAAAAAAGCTACAAAATATAAAAAAGAAATATTTCAATTTAGTAGCACGACTTTGAACCTAGTAGTGAATTTGGTCAAGTGTGGATATTTTACCGAAAAATTTTCTTCATAAAAAAATCTTGCTTTTTTTTTCCCTGTAATATCCGATATTACGTCACCATTTTATAGCTTTATCTCATGAAAATTATAAGTCCTAAAGATTTGCAATTTTCCCGTTATCTGAAAAATAAAACCAGTTTATTATGTTAAATCTTTGTCTGGGTCAGAAAGTTTTTTTTTATCAGTAGTAAGATACAATAATCGAGGCATGCATTAGAACGCATCTCTAACGTATTTTAAAAATGTAAGTACACTAGAGTATCCCTTATATGTGCATTTCTTTTCTTTTTTTTTTTTGCAAGTAATTAAACTTTTTAAATTTGATTTTAAAATTTTTAACCCGTGCGGAATTTACTACTAAATCATAAAACGACTTTTTTTAATATACCATTTAAAAATTAGTCTAAATCTTTTTATGAAATCCGATTCACATTTTGTCTAGTTTCATTCTGTATGACTCTATGGCTTCACCCCACCACCACCACCACTACCTCATAGCAAAAAATGACAGAAAGATGATAGAAGGGTATTTTTCTTCTTCAAACAGCTGTTTAACCGCTGATTTGTATTTAGCTGCATTTGAATTGATTTTCTTTCGGTGCGCCATATGGGTGTTTTACGACATATTGAAAATATTTACATTATCACCATTTACAATATCAACACAACATCTTTATACAATTTCTTTCAAAGGTTGTATTGTCTTCACTGGATGAGGAGATATTAAACAGTCTATTGAAGTAGCACCATCGTTTGTTGTATTTTACATTTGAGACACAAAATGCCAGGTGTGTCTTAAAAGAATAAGTCACTGGCAGAGCATGGTTAGATTTTAGGTTGAAAAAACAAGTTGAAGAACGGGAACTTCTTTAAACTCTCTTCAATGTCCAAAAACTTTTCAATTGAAGCTTGAAACCTCAGCTCGAACTTTGCTCTAAACTCAAACTTAATTCGACTTTTACTATTAGAAAAGATTTAAATTTTCTCCTGTGGTAACAATCTTTACACTAAGCATAGATGCTCACACGCTGAATAGATGAATAAATGGTTACAGGGCCATCACAATCTTTGTACGTTCGCTGATTTAATACTCACTTATAATAGAAAATTGACACCAGTCACCACCACTGTATTTGAATGTTGCTACAACTTCTAACAGGTACTCTTTCAACTGTTTTGCATTACGTCAAACAGGAGCAAGACGGATAACAAATCGCAGCCCATCATAATGGCACATCATTTCCAATGTCAGTGCTGAACTAGCTAACTCCTTAAACTGGTTATCCTCATGCCTAGCAACAGGGATTCGTTGTGAAAAAAAGTTTAACTCACGAGTTTTATTTTAGCTTTAACTTCAATTTTGAGCTTAACTAAAAATTATAAACATTTTTATGCGAAACTCGATTTGCATTCTGCTCCTTTTTTTTTAGATGTTGTAGGTTTCTCATCAGAGAAAGTAAAATTTTCTTCATCATCAGAGTTAAAACCGAAATACGCAGCAATTTTCGGTACTTGAATCACAAAGTTTCTCTTTTTCCTTAAGGAAAACATCGTCATAATATAATCGTAAATAATCTCCTGAGAATATGAAAGGTTTAATAAGTAGATGATGCTGAAAGTTGAGTTTTAGGCGTGTAGTATTACAAGTTTAGGCATGTAGCATTACAAGCCTCTTTCTCTTACAAGCCTCTTTCTCTCGGTTATTTTTGATATTTTGTACTGCTGGCTAATTTAAACAAATCAAACAGTTGAATTCAAATGGAAAACAAACGCTGCATTTGAAGTGTTTAAAAAAAGTTGACCAATAAAATTTTTAGAAACATTGTGAGTTTTTGAGAATTGCTTTTAAAGCAATAGTTGTTATTGTTTCTTAACCGGATTCACACAATGTGCTTGATGTGATGATTGAAGAATAATTACACAGAACTTGATTAATTTACGATTATTTGTACATATCCCACAAAAGATTTGTTTGAAAACACCATCGGTTTTCTCTCATTTTATCACGTCCATTTGACATTATGAAATTGCATTTTAAATGAAGTCATTAAGTCTTTTTCTTAATTTCCTTAAAATAATAGTCTTTCTCAAACACATGCTACAACGTATTTCAGAAAAGAAAAAAAGCTGCTTCAGCTTGATTTATCAAATAGTTTTTTAACGTTTCTTATGCAACTGGTTCGCAAACTTACAAAATTTATATGCAAACATATAGCTACTAACCCTACTTGCATTGCAGGCTTTAAAACAAGAACTG
This sequence comes from Hydra viridissima, assembly GCF_058129835.1. Lineage (NCBI taxonomy): Eukaryota > Metazoa > Cnidaria > Hydrozoa > Anthoathecata > Hydridae > Hydra > Hydra viridissima. The sequence goes on along the minus strand of NW_028324316.1, from coordinate 756,202 downwards.
TCTTACAATGAGAAAGAACAACTCAAAAACCCTGAGTTTTACTCAGCCATTATGGATGAAACCATTATGGATGAAAGAACAGCCAATGACGGTGCTGAGTTTTCTTCTGATGTTACAAAATAAGATGATGGAGATAAAAAATTTGCCGTCAAAAAGAAAAACAATTAACCAAAATCTACAATAACGCTGAAAATTCCAAGAACTTAAATAAAGTGCTGTTAAATAAAACATGTACAGAAGCCGACCGAGCCGGTCAACGACAAAAGCTTCCTATTTTAGGAAAAACATTGCGTGGAGCAACTTTAAATGGTTTTACACTTTCTAAACATAATCTTGCTTAATTAACATAAGTTTCTTAAGCAAGATTAGCAAATAGAATGAAGGAAGAAGTTGATGCAGCTTGGATTCCAGCTTAGCTTTCGAAACTTTTTTGGAATGGAAACTCATTTAAGCGAGCGAAAAAAAGAAGAGATACTTGCTGTGCATGTAGCGCCTCCTCCTAATTCGCTTGGTGTCCTAAAGTTCCTGAGCTCTTCATGAAAGCAAGGTCCAATGTTTTTTTGTGGTCCGAACAAATCACCAAGAGTCTAGGTGCATGAAAGGTTCAACAAAGAATTTCATAACCAGGATGTAAAAGAGCTTTGAGTAAAGGAGTGGGCTCTCGGTCAAAATAACTTTTTTTGTTTCAACAAGCACTTGAAGTAAAGAAAAAAAGTAGAGGGCAATTGAAAACTTGGAGGAAAAGACTTTTCTTTCTCTCTGATTTTCCTCTAACAAGAACTGGTGGAATTCTGTTTTTTTTTTTTTGGTGGACATGTTGAAAGAGGTTTCCGCATTCAGTATGGCGTATTCTAATCACCATGCAAGATGAACGTCAAAATCCATTTATTATCAAAATATAATCCTTCTCTTTCGTACCTTTGAGCTCAATTACGAAGAACAAAATAAAGGGTGAATAATAAAAACCTCGAATGTTAATTTTAATCTTTTTTATTGTCTTCCATCGGCAAAATCTCATGGTTGCTTTTTCATTTTCTAAAACTAAGCAGACCCCAAGATTGCCAAAACATTCTATCAGAGCATTGGAATTAATAAAGATATTATGTAAATCCAGCTAAGAAGGAAAGCTACTATATATACGTCTCTAAACAAATGTAAGGTTTTTTTTAAACTAAAATCAACTCTGCTTCTATGTAGATTTTGATATTCTTTTTCCTATGATATTGTTTAAGCTAAGGTTATTTGGGGATGATTTGTTTATTTAGTTAAAGTTATTTAGTGATGTGAATAATAATAAGTTTTCCGGAGATATCTTCTGAGAATTCTAGAATTGTTAGGGGTTATTTTTAGAGAGAGGAGCTGTATTGACACGCATAAAAGTATGTATAAAAAGAAGAATATATAAAGTATGAATGTGATGTTATTAAAGTGTATTGTCCTCTTACTTTTTCCGAATTTCGTTTTACTTTTATTGTATCTCTCAACATTAAGCTTTGTGAATTGTCATTTTCGATAAATGTTCTTTACTTAGCATATGATATCCTCTCTTGTGTATATTGTTACAAATATATTTTCGTCGGAGGAGAGGGATTAATTTTTTTTTAAACAAATTTCTCCAATTCCTATTATAATTCTATAATTTTTCAATGCGTTAGAACAATTTCACGGCGGAGGAGGAGAGTAGATAAACTTGTCAGCTCACAACGTTTTTCTCCTTTTAAGATTTTTTAAAATCCTAAAAGGAGAAAAACAAAAATTGAAAAATTTTTAAAAAAATTTTTTTTAAAAAATTTTTCAATTTTTTCAATTTAGACAGTTAACAACTGCGGAAAATTGAAAAAAAAATTTTTTTCAATTTTCCGCAGTTGTTAACTGTCTAAATAACCTAATCCTGAGTAGATTTCATTATTTTCTTTCGCCTAATCTAATATGCGATTATGGATATTCTAATATGCGATTATGGATATTTCCTTAAAACTTTAGGCGTGGAACAGAGACGTTTTTAGAGAGGATTGAAAGTGGGGGTATTCACACGATAGTTCACCCCTATCAAGTAGATATATACAATATGATCATAAGGGTATTGTGTTTAACCTCATACGTTGTTTGATTTTTGGTACTTGTTAAAAATCAAATATTTATCAAAACACAAAAATTTTACATACCTTGTACAAATGCTTTAAAGCATTAAATGAATGAATAAATAAATAATGCATGAATTGATAAATAAAAATTGTGTTTATATTGTGTTAAAAGTATTTATACAATAATTTAAATCTTTAAATGTCTTATTCTTGTTTACGATTCATCAGATCCACCGGTTGCCGTATATATGACTTTCGAGGATAGAGATCTTCCTTGTAACAGAAGACTATTTCGCAAACGATTTGCTAGTGATCATAGAACATTTGGAAAAGTCATTCACAGAAAAGAGTGGTATGTAATTTCAATTACAATGACACGAGATATACTATTTCTGTTTTATTGACAAAGTTTAGAAGCAGCTCAACTACAAGATTGTTTTTTTAAGAAGAGCAAAAACTAGTTGAACACTGCAATAAATTTCCAGATCGATCAAAAACCTGTGACATGAATAAATCAACAGGTCGACCCACCAGAAATTTTTAAAACATCAGAATCAACTAATAAGTTGATAAAACAATATTGAGTTTTTCTCGAAAATTGTCAAGAGTTCATTCTACGGAAGATGTGTTCAGGAGATTGTTGGCAACTACAAACTTCTTCATTTTATCTCTACAAAAATCAACACCAAGTAAACTGAAGAGGTTGTTGCCAGAAGCTGTTGGCTTCTTGGTTCCTGTGGCAGAAGATTATGATGACTTCAATTCAGATGACGAGGATGATAAAGATTTTATTGAAGAGGCGGAAGAAAAAGAAAAAAGATGATTCAGGTAAAAAAGAAGAATAATGATTGTAATTGAAATAAAATGTTTTTTTCTAATACTTCACACCAACTTCTACCATTTGATCCATTTTAAGCAAGTATGCCCCCACATCGGATCCGCCATTTTGTTTTTTTAATATTTTAAACGTTTTTTTTATCAAATAATTAATTTGTGGCCTTAATGAATCCTAAATAATAATTTAAGCACAATTTAAACAATTAAATAATTTTTATGTACAATTAAATAATTTTTATTTCTTTTATTTTTTTTAGCGAATTCTTAATCAGTAACCTCAAAACATACAGTGGGTTGCATAAATATAGAGCCACTACTTTTTTTATGCAAAATTTTTGTTTTTTTCAAAATTTTCTTTGAAACCAACAAATTAATACGATTAAAAGCGTATTAAATGTGCTAGTTAATTGATTCTCTATCGGATGGTATATAACTCTAACTCGCTAGATTTACCAATATTGACCAATATCAATTAGAACATACCTGTATTTCTAATGCAGTAAAAATATAGAGTCAGTTAAAATTTAACGACTTAAGTTGAAATATCTCAACGAAATGCAATCCGAACGGTCTAAAACATGGTAGATGATTTCTTTCGAACGATATAAACGTTCTTGTAAAACAAAAATTAAGCTATCATTTTTAGATCTTGAGTTATTCGCATTGGTAATTAATTTGTGAAGTAAAAAGACAAAAATGGGCAGAAAAGCTGTTTCAGACAACGTATGATGGCAAATTGTAGGTCTGCCAAAAGATAAAATAAAAAAGCCAATGAGAAATAGCTCGAATGTGAAATGTTTCGCTTAAATGTGTAGAAAAACCACGAGCTACATAATGATGTCAAAGGTTTACCAAGGCTTGGTAGGCCTTTAAAGCTAACTTCAAGAGACCAAAGTTATCTCAATCAATAGGTTAGAGAAGACCCTAAAATTTCTTACCGCGAACTTACTGAAGGGTTCACAATTATGCCTGGTAACGTTAGTGTTAGTAGATGGACTGTACGAAGATGTCTAAATAAGAAACGCTTAGATTGCTATGTCGCTGCTTGAAAACCACTTTTGCGTGTCTCAGATCGTCTAAAAAGATTAAAGTGGTGTAGAGAAAGAGTTTACTGGTCTGTAGAAGACTGGCCAAATTCATTTTCAGTGACGAATCCAATTTTGAGGTGATAAATCGCAAGTAAGAGTAATCATCAAAAGGCTGGCTGATGAAAAGTTCAAAGAGCTTTTTTGTGTACCAAGGATACTAGGTGGAGGAGAATCAGTCAGAATATGGGGATGCTTCTCCCATTAAAGAACATGGTCATACAACATTTATAACGGCAGAATTAATCAATACAACTACAAAGAGACCCTCGAAACTAAACTTTTACCAACAGCCAGAGCTTTTTACGGAAGACGACAACAATGGGTTTTTCAGCACGATGACACAATGATACCTTGTTCTCCAGATCTCAATCCCATCCAGAACATTTGGGCTTGGATAGACAAGAGATGGATCAAAGAGAGCATAACCAGTGTTGTGCAATTACAGCAGACCTTGGAAAAGCTTTGGAAAGAATTTCCAAGAGAATTGTGGATCAGGATAGTCGAATCTATGCCTAGACGTGTTCGTGCATGTGTGAAAGTTCTTAGTGCGCATACAAATTACCAAAATGCACCTTGACTCTATATTTTTGCTTTATTTTTTTATTTTTTTTAACTGGTGTATATATTTCTCATAATAAGTATCTTATACTTTTTTTTTTGAAAAAATTTTTTTTCTTATTTTGTTTGTAATACCACCGTTAATAAAATTTAAAACAATTTAAATTATTAACTTTTTTGTTTGCTTTAAATTTTAAAAAAACATTAAAAAAATCATTTAAAAATTACCTGACTCTATGCAACCCACTGTACTAGCCACGAAAAGTCAGGCTAGTTAAACAAGGCCTTTATATTTTCAGATCTGATCCACTGTTTGATGTCTAGATTTTGGTTAAATATTTTTGTTAAATTTAGAGATATAGTAATCTGTAAAATGTGAATTCTGTCAAGTTCAGACAATGAACATGGCTGACGAGCAAAGTCCGACGGTAACTTGCCATTTAAAGATAACAATCTGTCTAAAAAAAAAGTTTGACAACCTGCATTCTCTTGGGCCCTGCTTTTAAAATGTTAAATTTTTCTTCGATGCTTTGAGAACTAGATGCACGTAAGCTTGAAAGAGAGGATACCACAATTTGGTGACCATTTATTTACAAAAGTTGATTAAAACTTGCATCAGACCTTAAAAGATACAAACTTTAGGCTTGATCACCATGCAATGAGCAATATACTCTGCAACAATTTCACAACGCCACAAACAATGCTTTGAGGTGTGGTCAACAACTCGTTTAAAAAATCTTTTTGTTGGAGTCTCACGGAAAAAGACACCAAGACAAAACTTTAAGTTCATTTTGTTGAAAGTTATACCACAGCTACACAGAGTTGCTGGCGCTACTCAACATAATCTCTTCCCCCCTCCCCGTATTTTTATGGTTGATGAATATAGAGACATTTATGCTGATTAAGAATCGAATAAGACTATTGGCCTCAAAATCAAAGCAACGTGCTCTAATTTTAAGATGAAAGTAAAAAATTATTCAACAAATCGCTAATATTCGCCATCTTGAATAATGACTTTTTTGTTTTAAAAGTTGTCTTTTAAAAGTACTAACAACCTGGTTTTTATTTTTTATAATTATTAATATTCGCCTAAACTAACTTTTATTGTTGATTTTGTTCCAAAAGGATTTTCCTTGCTTCAGATAATAATGCAAAACATGGATGATTCAAGATTATAATACTATTAGAGGCATCACACTCTTAGTTTTCAGCTAAAAACGCCTAAATTTTTGTCTGAAAATCAAAAGAGTGTGACGCATCTAATAGTATTTTAATCTCGATACGGAAAATGTTATCACGAAAATATAACAAATAACTCCAGATTATGTTTTCTTATCATGTTAAGAATAAAGTAAAGATTTGCAACAATTATCTATTGAGGCCATCTGACATGGCATTTGCAAATATTAAAGTATCAATAAACGCAGTAACTAAGTTTACGATTTAGTATTTAAGCCTGCAGTGAAATTAAACGCTCGAATCCTTATTTTAAATTAACTTTAAAAAAATAAATGTTTCAAAAATATTAAGTTTTAAAATTTTAAAATTTTAAGATTTCTTTAAATTTTAAGACAAGTTAATTTAACTTTAATTCATATTACACTCTTTACAAACAAAAAAAACTAAACATCAAATTTTTATAAATACCGTGGTTTTCAATAAATAGCGTGGTGTGACCTACTACTGCAGTTACAGGTCAAATACTACCGCGGTATTATAAAAACCTAACAAACTGCTAAAAAAACATTTGTTTGCTGGGGTGAAACAATGCGCGAAGAACATGTTGGACGGTTTAATGTAGGGGAGATTGCGGAGACACCACATGCAGTTGGTCATTTTTCAGCCAATCAAAACTTTAAAACCATTTTTGTACCCCTTTACTTTCCCTCTATCATATACGATTGAAACAAACAAAAAAAAAAAAAGATCAGCTGCACAGAATACCCCCGTTCTTGCCAATCTCCTCTTTGAAACCGGATTAAAACATCCGTTGTTAAAGATGATTTTTTAAAACTTATCTCATATGTTGGTTTTAACAGTTAAAACTATTTGGGATCCAAAAGCTTGAGATAAATAGTTTTCCTTACATTAAACTAGAGGTGTGACAAACACAGGTAAAACTTTTTGTCTTTCTCATAAATTTAAACATCGGCGGTTTGATTTTCAGTTCAAAAAATAAGTTGGCAATTAGAGAAGAAAAAAAAAGAAGCAATTAGCAAATAAATAATTTCATATATTCAATAATTCCATATATACAAATGTCAATGCTAATACATTTTATTGTCCTCACTTTCATCTTGAACATTCCGATTAATATCATCAGCACGATCCATTGACGTCGTTTTTAAAAAGTTTTGGATATCAAGGATTGCTATAACTTCATGTAGAAAAGGATTTCTATTTTTTCTTAGTGTTCATCTCTTTGTAGAAGTTACTAAATCAGACATTGTAAGTAGCATATTCAAAATGTCTGTGTTTGTATTGACTCTGGAGGTTTTTCTAAAGTGAAAAAGTTGTATGTATTTACAGGCTTAGTGAGTTGCTTTTAAAACATCTTCCAACAATTATCCAGCAGGCAATGTTAGAGCCTTGATAAGGTCAGATCCGTGTACGAGTATCTTTATGAACTCTTTTCATTCTGTGTCAGTCAATTTAACAGTTTTCCCGTCTAGAATTGTACACACAAGTTTATGCTTGAAAAACAATATCTTTCCATTATTGGATAGTTTAATGATTGTTGGATGAAGGTCATCAATGTGCTCTGCAATTTTACTTACTTCTTTTTTGACGCTATGCGGTGTTTCGTTTGTTAGTTTGAAACAAATCGGTCTGCAATATTTTAAACTTGAAGTGCGAGGGTTCTTGCATAATGCTGACTTTTTATTCTCATCAATTTCAGATATTTCTAACAGCACTACAGTACACAGAACAATATTAAAATCTCCATAGATTGCGTTATTGGCAAAATTCTGTTTGTAAGTGGTATGTCGTCCACTCCCATCTACGCTCCATTTATATATAACCTCAATTAAATCCATGTTTTTTCAAGTTTGTTGATCAACATGCTTGTTTTTACTAAGTGATTATTAGCGATACTTAAATTTTTGCAAAAACATTAAATAAGAGATTACTCAACATTCTAAGCAAACATTAAAGCTGTATCTCTAAGTGATTTTCTGTTGCGGTTTGTGAAATCCGCTTCATTTTAAGTAATAATTTTGCTTCATACTGTTTTTCAACATTTTTTTAAAAAATGTTCAAAGTTTATGTAAATTATTAGCAACTTAAATGTTAAATGGAAGAACTTACTTATAGAAGCAAACTCGATATTTAATTGAAATGTTTTAAAAGTAAAAAGAATGAAAATGAGTAAATAAAAATAAAAAAAAAGTTATGAAACAGAAAACAAACTTAAAAAGATTTCTTTTTTTATGTTGTTTTTTTTTATGCTTTTTTAAGTTCTTTGAATAAAAAAAAAACGTTCAAAGTATGGAATTCTTTGCATCTTAGCCTTCTATCATAACTGCTTATTGCTCCAAAAATTGGCTATTGCTAAGGATTCTTAGCTAAAAAAAAAGCTCTACTTTGAAGAGACAATATGATTTTAGAATCAAACTCAAAATTTTGTTTTTTTTTAGCAATCTCTAGATCAGTCAATATCATCAATCAGCATGGAGGTTGTTTCAATCCAGCTGGTTTTTTTAACTACTTTGCTTTCAAGCGTTGTTGCTGTCCCAACTTTAGAATTTTTTGTAAGTTATCAAGATTTTTCAGAAATAAAAAATAGAGTTTGAGATCCTGGGAGTGTCAATTTAACTATTGCTGTATTATTGTAAAAAGCTGTTGATGCGTGCACGATTCATTGCTGCTTGTTGGCAGTTTGTTTTGGGCATTCTTACTATTTTTATTAAATCAAATATTTAGTGTCCTTCTGGAACTGAACTAAAAGGAAGACCGGGTTCGACTAACTAGAAGCCAGTCGGAACACAATTTGCTGCTTTTACTTGCTGCCCAGTCGGATATCCAAGTAAGGATGATGATTAATAATGTGATTTGTAGTGCAAATCTCGTACTAAAATTGATATGCTTTTCATTTGTCGATGAAGACATCTCAAATAAAATGAGAGTTTTCAAAAAATTTTTGGTTCGCTAACTTTACATAAAACTTTCAAACTGTATTATTTTCATCATACTATTTATAACTTTTATTAACGCATGCAATAAGTTTTTTGTCTTCTGATTGCACATCCTAGCATGAAGTAATCAATTTTGCTCACGCAAAGTTTTTCCCATTTTCTTTTTATAGGTTTGCATTGTATCAACGAAAACTACTTTTGCTGCGAAGCTGGTTCAAGTGGAAGTTGCAGTAAGAAACTAGTTTTTAAGATTTAGATTTTCTAAGTCTCGGTTTTCTGATGATTCAAATGATGAAATTTTTTCGGTTTATTTTTGTACAACTGCAATTTTTATTTTTTAGGGAGTAATTTTTGCAAATGCAAGTCAGGAGATTTAAAGGGTGGAGCCATTCCAACTATAAAAAAATTTTGCAGCTGATTGACATTTTGCAAGTTTGTAACATTAAACCAGAAAAACGTTTTTTTGTTTGTTTTTTAAATTATTGTTTGTTGCCACTCACCATTTTCACATGACGTTAATTACATACATGAAAAAATAAGTTATAGTATTCCTCTGCCATGTTTGGCTTTAAAGCAACCCTAAACAGTTTCATGCGCGCGTCATATTTTGTATGGGTGTGTTTGGGATTAAATCGGTTAGAACCACGACGGGGATGGGGGGTGGGGGAGGGGGTGGTAACGCACTCGCATTCGGCCTGTACTTATCAATTAAAAATTGATACTTTCCAATCACTTGACGGTAGGCCATTGTTCCGGTATCTAATGCTTATGCCTGCAAGAAAATGCAGTTCTTAGCTTAACCAAAACCTTAAGAAATGGCTTTTGGGCTGACATACGACGCGAAGTGTAAAGCCAAGGTCTTTTTAAACCCTAAATTGATTTCTTCTAACAGGTACTTTTCCAAGCAATGACGGGTGCATTTTTTTCAATTCTGCGGCAGTTAATCGGGGATTATTGATCACCTCTCTTTTAATCAATGCATCATACAATTCATATCAATCAATTCTTCATACGCTCCATTATTATTTTGACAGGAAGTTTTTCTACACCCATAGCTCAACACTTCAAGCATGTTAAGGCTTTTTACACTTCTGTAACCTTGTTACATAACTTTTTACCTTGCATTGCAAATTTTCTTTTCTAAGTTCCCATTAGGCACTGAACTAATTAATACTGCATATGTCTTTAAAGCACCAGTGTACAGCTGACAGACGCACGATAGCCTTAAAATTCATGCTAATATTGATAACAACTAGAAATATTGGCACGAGTTGTAAACACATGAAGTGTTTGAAACACATGAAATTACTTCAGATGTCCTCAAAATTTTTGCGCCAGCTGTAAATCCCTTAGAATCAAGTATTTAAATGTTTTTGCTCTCCTCAATTAAATCAGCGTTACCATGGCATTACAGGATGCCAACTTTTGGATAATCGGCATTTTTTTGACCCAATGGGATTACATGGCATTGTTTTGGCATTTTGACACAGAAAAATTAGAAATCTTGAAAAAATGTTTATTTAGTTTTAGTTTTATTTAAGTTGAAATTCATTTTTACTCTTCATAACTTTAAAGGATGATGAAAAATTACCTTTTGAGATCCAATCCAAAGATTAACTTGTTGATCCAATTTTGAAACGAACAACAAGTTAGCACACATAAATATGTTTAAATATTTTTGTTTCTTTCGAAGAAAAAAAGTTCTAGTCTAATGTTTGATAATGTTTGTTCAAAATAAAGTGACCAAATTATTTTGAAATAGCAACAGTTTAAAAGATGGCATTGTTTTGGCATTTTACATTCAATCTTTAGGCACTTTTTATATAAAAAATATTGGCAACATTGAATATAGTTGTCAATCAAAACGATTAAAGCATTATACCTCAGAATGCCCGCTTTCATGGTTTCAAATGCCAAAACGATTTTTCTATCTTTATTAAAAAACGGTTGTTAATCGAATTATTCGTTTTTCGCGGTTGTAACGGTTGTGTTAAACGATTTTCCAGTAGTAAGTTTGCATTTCAATCCATGTAAAGTATCTGGAATTGTGAGAAGTTAGCTGATGGATTAAATGCTAGTTATAAAGGTAAGAAATATGGACGTTTTTTATTTACTACTATACAAAATAGTTCTTTACAGTCCTTTTAGCTCTACACCTCTAGTAGGTAGTAGTACAAAATATTACTTTAATATAAAAGATGTTTATTTATAAATTTATTTCCCGTCAAGAAGTAAAAATAAAGCTGCAGCCTGAAAGAATTTTTTTTAAAATCAAAAGTTATTTAAAATGTTTATTTGAAAAAAAAAAAAAAATTTAATCAGCTACCAATCGCGCACTCAAAGTTTTTGAAAATTTCAATTTTTTCAAAAACTTTTCTAGTATCATTTCTATCTACGTGAGTTTGAACACAGGATTTCAAAGAGATCTTTATTATTTAGCCATGAGTTGAAGGAACTTGAGTAATAAACCCATTTTACTAGCAACTTTATTTTAGTTTTCTTTAAGATTTTTTCTATTCTGCAAAATATCTTATTCTTTTTTTCATTAATTCTGCTTTCGCAGCATGTTACACCCATTTTCTTTTTCTTGTTTTTAAAATCTTTAATCGTAAATGTAACTGGAGTTGAATTTTGTACTGTATATATTGTGAAAACTTTTTAAATCCATCTAGTTGTGAATGTAAGTTGTGAATGTAATATTTAACTGTGTATAATAGTATTATTTTGTTTAACTAGATCACCCAAGAGGATTTTTTATTTATGTGATGCATTTGGCTGTAAAATCTTTCCAGATTTTTTCTTTCATCGTACGATTCCATCTTTCTACAAAACTCGACTTTTCTTCATTTTCTGTTGAGTACAGATCAACTAAACTTCTATTTCTTTAAAATTTGTATAAAAATCTTTTAGTTAAAACTTATATTTCTGGAGAATGGGGTCGTCCATTAATTATGTCACATGCTAAGTGGGAGAAGGGATTCGTGTTTTTTGTGATGCTTTGTTACCCGGCCTCACTCGCAGACACTCTGAAATCTAAGAAGTTGACCGGAGATATTTTATCGTTTTTTAAAGGTACAGTTTATTCATTAAGTTAATACTGTTTTTCCAAAGTATCAGAGAGGTCTGGTGAGGAAGTGCGCTGATTTTCTTATTTTGATTATAAACATCAAAATCCGCGCAATTGACACTTAATAGAAACTCATTTTGGCAGGATTTACCAAAAATGTTCAAACTTTCACAGGTTTGTTTTTCACAACAATCGTCTGGCTTAAAATTGCAGAATCCGTGAGATCATACGATGAGAATGTTCAATGAGACAGTTCGATGAGACAAGTCGATGAAGAATTTATCTTCTGTTTTGAACCTTTTTGAATTTTTTCTGAGCATTCAAACAAAAGTAAAATTTAAAGACTTCGAGCAAAATCTACAAAATATGCCTTTTACAAGTTTTTTTCCTAGCGATGATGACCCAAATCTTTGATGGTTTCAGATTTTGTTTTAGAAAATCAAAAGAATAAAACACACCTAATTTAATTTTAGTCCTGATATTGAAAATGTTATCTTCAAAAAAATACCGAATAACTCAAGTCAACTTTCATCCATATTAATTGATAGAAACAAAACAAAAACTAAATGTAGATTTAAAGTACTACGGTAGTTGGTCACACCACGGTGTTATAAAAACCTAATAAACTGCGAAAAAACAAGCTTACTGTTGTGTGTAACAAAACGCGACGAGCATGTTGGATGGGTTAATGTTGGCAAGGATGCAGAGACACCACACGCAGCGGGTCATTTTTCAGCCATTCAAAACTTTTAAACCACTTTACTTTTTCTCTATTATATGCGGTTGAAACAAAAAAAAAAAAAAGATCAGCTGTAAAACACGTTCCCGTTATTGCCACTCTCCCCATAGAGAGCCGTTATTCCCACTCTCCCAATAGAGAGCCGTTATTCCCACTCTCCCCTTTTAGGTTAATCTAATAGTCTTCTTTTTTTAACTATTCTAATTCTTTCGGATTCAGACTCCGAAAGTTTCACATAAATTGCCTTTCACAACATCAATCTAGAGGTGTGCCAAATCATCAGATAAAAAGAATCAAGGTGTCAGGTAAAACTTTTTGAATTCTCTCTAATAAATGTGATCGTCGAAATTAAGCATCGGCGGTTTGATTTTCCGTTCATAACCAATGATAACGAACTAAGTGCAGACTTCAATATCAGTAATTTGAAATAAATCGAATTTTAAAATAATTTTTATATTTCGGCCGACAAATTTAAAAGATTCAAGAAAAAGTTTTCGATATCTTACGTATTATTTTGTTTCAACCCTTCAAGACGCATGCGCAGAATTGCTATTCGATTAATACCGTTATAATTATTTTCTAAAAATATGAAACTTGTGTGTGTGTGTGTGTGTGTGTATGTGTGTGTGTGTGTGTGTGTGTGTGTGTGTGTGTGTGTGTGTGTGTGTGTGTGTGTGTGTATGTGTGTATGTGTGTGTGTGTGTGTGGGGGGGGGGGGGGGGGTGGACTTGTCGCACAAAAAATTTTCTGTTTTAAACGCATGTAGAATGCTATTTTAATAAACTTCAGAAAATTCAATTTATTTTAAGACTGATAAATTTCCCTTTTATTATTATTTGTTTTTTAATGAAAAAACAAAACGCCGTTGCTTAATCAAACTGTTTTAAAATTAAAAAAACAGAAAAGATAAAAAAAAAAAATAATAATAATAAAATAATAAAAATAAAAATAAAGAAGGAAACGTAAAGATCTTTCTCCTTTTTTTATGCCGTTAAACTTTAACGTTTAAACGTTTTTTGTTCTACGAATTTTAACTTACAGTTCATGGAATAAAAAAAATACTCACAGTCTTTCGTTTGCTTTTTATGATTGCGTTGGTAACTAAGTTAAGAATCCTTCGCAACTTATCCTATTCGTGTTGTATCATTACTGCTCCGAAAACTGGTCGATGCTAAGGGTTCTCGTTAAAAAATGCCAGCTTTTGATGACTTTTTAGGATTAAAACTTGTGATAAGAATGAAATTTAAAATTTAGTTTTCTTTTTTTAGCCTTCACTTGAACAGGCAATTTCTTGATCAATCAACATGGAGATTATTTCGTTCCAACTAGTTTTTTTTGACTGCGTTGCTTTCATATTGCAGCCCCAACTTTAGAATTTGTTGTAAGTAATCAAGCTTTTTCAGAAATAAAAAATAGAATTTAAGATTCAAGGAGTGTCAATTTAACTATTGCTTTATTATTGCAAAAAGCTGTTGATGCGTGCACGACGCATTGCTGTATGTTGGCAGAGTTTTTTTTTGTACATTCTTACTATATTTGTTAAATCAAACATTTAGTGTCCTACTGGTACTGAACTAAAAGGGCGAAGAGATCGGACTGACCAGTTTCCAGAAGCAAAGACATTTGCCGGTTTTACTTGCTGCCCAGTCGGATATTCAAGTAAGGATAATGATTAATAATATAACTTGTAGTGCAAATCTCGTGCTAAAATTGATAAGCTTTTTATTTGTCGATGAAGACATCTCAAATGAAATGAAAGTTTTCAAAAAATGTTTGTTCCGCTAACTTTACATAAAACTTTCATGCTGTATTATTTGCATCATACTATTTATAACTTTTGTTAATGCATACTGCTTTTTGGTTTCTATTTGCTCATTTTGGCATGAAATGATCAATTTTGTTCACGCAAAGTTTTTCCCATTTTCTTTTTATAGGTTTGCATTATATCAACGAAAACTACTTTTGCTGCGAAGCTGGTTCAGCTAGGAGTTGCTGTAAGAAGTTTTTATTTCAATTGTGCACAAACTATGTACACAAGTTGTTTTTTTTTAACCTTAAATTTCAGTTTGCATATTTAAGTTCTCCGAAGTAGATCTTTACATTTTAAGAAATACGTGACGTAATCTATTCCCTTTTAAAAAGAAACAAGTCGTTAAATGCTTTGTGTGATGGAAAACATGGCGAGTTTTTTTGCAGGCTGTTTCTAATCTTATATTTAGTCCAAAAATAAAATTTGACAGGAAAAATATTGTTAAAAACATTTTTTTTTTGTTAAAGTTGTTTACTTTAATTTGTGGAAACTCAATTAAAATATATTGAAAATTTAAAACTTTAGAAGTAAGTTTTTACTTCATTTTCTGCGTTATACGTGGAATTATTTATACGTTATATGTTATCGTTATACATTAAAAGTGAAATTCCTTTTGTCAATATTTCATCGAAATCAATGTTTATTTCATTTTCTTGGTTGAACTTCATAAAATTAAGGATTTGATTTTGAACCCTTCGCGCGATATTCTTGATTCCAGATGATTCTACAAATTTTCAATAAGGTTTAAATCTTACGGCTGAGGTGGTAAAGTCCATATAATTTAGCGATTCCAATTCTTTCCTTTTCATGTAATTAGTCTCTGAAAATATTTAAGAACTGCTTAGAGCCATTAGCTTCTTGAAATACAGACCCTATTGAATTAAAAAAGTCCCTGAGGGGCAATTTTTTCATCTCCAAAATACCACGATTTTTTTAATTACTTAGAGTTTTCTTTTAAATGCAAAACTTGAAATTTTCATGAAAACGTTCACGAAATTAGAAGCACATTTTTTATAGAATATTTTAAAAAAAGTTTAGACATTAACTTTATCAATCCTAATTTGATAGTTTTTAACTTATCCAGATCACTTGAAAAATTTCTTTTTTAATAGATTAAAAAATTGAAGGCTCTTTGTGAAAAACTTTTGGGTAAATAATGGGGAAGTGTTATTCATTTAACACTTAATTCAAGCAACAAAAGTTAGGAAGATTTGGAAAATACGAAAATTTTTCCCCAAAACTTTTAATACTTTCAAAGTTAAGGCATCTGCACCAAAAGATTCGAACCTTAATGGTACTTTGGTGGTGGTATCTAAAATTTACACCAAATGATAAAATTTGAGTGCATTTTTGCCGAATGTGAAAGTAAACCAGAAGTTTTTAAAAAAATTAATTTGTAAATTCATTGTAAATTCAGTTTACTACTTTTTTAAAAAATGAATTAAAAAGTTTTCTATATTTAGAATTTCCCCGACTGCTTTTACTCTGACGGCTAGAAAAATAACGTTTGTTGATAAATTGAAACTAAAGCTGACGTGTCGGGATATTTGAATCATGCACAATTGATACTTTATTTAAACAGTGGCCTGAACAATTTACTTAAATCAACATAATAGCGACTCCGTCATAACCTTAAGCAATAAAACAGCAAATTTCTAATTCTACGGTGGAAACCACGAATGACCTTTTTTAGAAGTTAAGGAAGTAAAGCTTTGTTAAAAGGTTTTGTAAAAATATTTCTGAAACTTTTTTTTTTTTTTATTTGTACTCTTGACAATTTCATTTAAATGAGAAAAGCTTAAATTTATTAAATAATTAAAATTCTTTTTTATTTGCTCAAAAATAAATTTACTGTGATAAAAATATCAAAATATCGTCTTCAAATACGTTGCAAGTTGCAATCAATATGCATGACTCACTCTGAAATTTTGTATCATTTCTGAAATATTACTAGTAAAAAAATCTTTTCCCCGTGGTTGGATTCTAGTAGTCTATCGATGAAAACTAAACTGGATCTAAAAAAAAAATCACCATCGTTAACATCATCATCATCATCGTCGTCGTCGTCATCATCATCATCATCATCATCATCATCATCATCATCATCATCATCATCATCATCATCATCATCATCATCATCATCATCATCATCATCATCATCATCATCATCATCATCATCATCATCATCATCATCATCATCATCATCATCATCATCATCATCATCATCATCATCATCATCATCATCATCATCATCATCATCATCATCATCATCATCATCATCATCATCATCATCATCATCATCATCATCATCATCATCATCATCATCATCATCATCATCATCATCATTGTCGTTGTCGTCGTCAGAAATAGCCATCAGAAATCGTCGTCTGAAATCATTATCAGAAATCATCAACAGAAATCATCATTAGAAATCATCATTAGAAATTATCATCATATTACCGTGGCTATTGGCGCCTGTTCCTTGCGTTGTACTCTGAGTGGTTTTCTCAAATAAAAAAGCATGTAGATGTATTTTTTCTATTGAAGAATTTTTTAGAGTTAAAAAAACCCCGTTGCTTGTTGTTAATGTAACGTTTTTGCTCGTTTTTTTGGAAAAGTTACTGACTGTTGATGCGTTTCCAGCATCGCATAAGTTGCAAGTTTTGTTACAATGAATTTTGAAAATGTCTACAAATGTTTGGCAATACTCCACGATTGATTTGCAGTTGAGCGATAAGTCATGACAATTGCCTAATGCAATAAATTAAGAAATTGACAAATCAAAACAAACAAAAAAAAAAATCTCTATGATATCAAGTCTTAAAAGTTTGATTTACAGAAAAAAAGAATCAAAAAACTTCCATTCAACTTCACAAAGTTTAAAGAGCACTTATCTATGACCAAACCTGACGAGGATTTTGTTGGTATGTAAACGTTGGCAGTGTTTTGAATGACACTGTCTTCACAAAATCCGCATGCTCTCCGACAAAACTTATACATATCACTTTGCCATACGGAGTTATTGCAATCTCCATCAAGTGCTTGTCCCGTGCACCCGCTGCCGAGGTTAAAACAACCTGTTTTTATTTAAAATGCAATTTATAAATCTTTTGTCTTCATATTTCTTAATCAGTGTATTTGCACCTTTGTTGCAAAAGGCAAATCAAAGATAGTTCAAAAAGCTTAATTTTTGCACCAAGATACCTGGAACAATTGTATATTCTGGTGGAGTCGGAAAAGGGCCCGCTATAAGAAAAAATAATGTCACTTTAATTATATGATTAAACAAAAACGAGAAAATGAAAACATTTTGGATATACAAAAATCCTTTCGGACTTTTCGCCATTAAACATATAATACTGCACACACTTAACTGCAATTATATATTGTGTTGATTTCTTCAACATCTGTCGTCGAAAACCCTGTGTCCTGTCCGATGTGATACTGGTACGTATCATTATTGGTGACTATAGTTGGAAGACTTTCGTTGATAGCGAAGGCATTCCAGGAATAGTGCATCATTGACAAATAATCATAGCTTGTATTGTACGTGTTCATGCAAGAAAGAGAGATTTTATCAAAGTTGTGGTAAAATTCTAAAATTGAAAAACTCTAAAATTGAAATCTTTATTCCTCGAAATCAATCGTTATTTGAAAATCGTTTTAATTTAAAGAACGTCGTACCTTTGCGAATGTTACTGGGCACAATAGTCACAAAACGATCTCTATCTGGTCGACTCTGTTCATGGTACAAACCTAAAAATGGAATTTTCAAGAAAGATTGTTAAGAAATTTCAAAAACTTTTGAAACATTCGTCCTCGTATGTGTATTGAAAAAACTATTGACAATTAAACCATCATGTCCGGACCAGTGTCTATAATATCTAAAACTCATATTTATTTTGAAGCCAAAAGCAGTCATTATGAAAGGTAAACAAAGCGGTTTATAAGAAATTACTGGAATTTTTCAACTACTATCTTATTTTAAATTATTAACTGTCTGCAACTATAAGAATGCTAATTCTATAACTACAGGAATGCTATTCTTTTATTATCACCACATTTAAAGAAAAAAGAAGAGTTCACTCTAAGAAAATAACTCTGTTCATAAAAATAATACTTCTGACTTTGACAACTTATATGCATTCTTATACTATATTATCATTAACATGCATATATAAGGAAGCAATAACAGGATGTGTTACTGAATTCAAGACTTCTAAGCTTTACTTTAAATGTTAACAGTTTAACATTTCTATGGAGCATCATTTGCATCTTTATTAACATAAATAGTAGAAGATGCCTTTTTTTCCCCCAAAATGATGTAGTCACATTATATATTTTAGATGAGTGAAGATTATTTTAATAACCCTAAATTTAATGTAAACCAACATCTTAAGAAAAAAAATTTAATTGTAAATCCAGTTAATCCAGTTAGTTATCGGTGTAAAATTTCTGTTCCTAAATACTAAATAAACATGAAGCAGTGATTAATGAAATGAGGATTTTGCATTCCAAACGATTTATAAAAATGTTAGTAAAAGAGTATTTACTTGACTTCTGAGATATGAACAACTTTATATCGAAAAGTCTGCAATCGTTTACCTGCAACAAGCTTCTTCATTTTAAAGGATTATTGTCCCAGGTTGCAGTTCAAAAACATTAACATCAATACTTTAAAGCATCTTTGCAGTATATTCTGGATTATGATTAAACTGCACTACTGCACTTTCGCACCGCTTCCACCCTCCCTTTTTCTTTTAGAGAAGAATGTGAAAAATCATCGTTTGAAATGTAGAAAATTATTGGCTATTTATTTGCTTATTTATTTATTTATTTGCTTATTTATTTATTTATTGACCTCGACAAACCAATCAAATAATAAATTGAAGAAAAAGAAAAAACATTTTGGTTTGTTATCTTCTGAACACCTTAAAAGTTTGTTACTTCAACACGCAAAATGACATGGTTTTTACGAAGGGATTTTGTTTAAAATAGAATGTTTACAACGACAATAAGGTAGTAACAAGCATGTGAATACAAAGAAGACTTAAAAACAAAGTTTACAAAATAATCGATGAAGCAATCTATAAAGTTATCGATAAAAGAATTTACAAAAAACTTCCTAAAAGTTTTCATATAAAAACTTGAAAGATTTTACTCAAATTTTACCCAAATTTTACCCAAATAAATTTGTTAACAAACGTTTTAAAAGTACATAAGTTAGCACTATTTTAATGCTTACTTTAGAGCTTTTTGATTTTCTACAACGGTTTAGTTTGATTCTACACTCTGACCCAAATTGGAGCAAGATTTACAAAGAATTTGTATGCTACTATTTCTTGGTGCAGAGAGTATAGTTTACTTGGATATTCGCGTATTGTTTGTAAAAATTTATGTGAGCATAGCGTTTTAATGAATATCGCTTCTTTCATTTTTGGACCAAAATTGTTTCAAACTGTTTAAACTTTGCTTATAAGATAAAAATGGGATAATATCAAGTAATAAAAAAAGTAGTTTTTAAATTATGGAATTTAAATTGATCACGTGAAGTGGTTTTTAAATTATGGAATTTAAATTGATCATGTTGAGAAATTGGCGAGTATCAGTATTTTGGTAGGCTTATTCTTCTTCCAAATTAAAGTTAGAATACTTTGCGTTGATTAAAAAACAAAATGGATGTCAACTTTTTCATCTTAATCGAAGATCAGCATTCTGGCGCCCCTCAAACCATGTAATAAACTGGTTCGATTTTCTAATGAATTGTATTGTGTTTCTACTTCCATCAATATTTTGATGTTTTAGTATTATAGTCAACTTTCATACAATGGTTTGTAATTTCGATTGTAAATTTGTTACCTTTGAGCTGCAGAGAGCCATTTGATGACGAAAAAAGTGCATAAAATTAAACGAAACAAAAAAAAAAAATAAAATAAATAATAAAGTTATCGAAGAATTAAAAAAAAGTTAGAAAACAATTAAAGAAAACAACTATATTACTTTTTGTACCCAACTTTTCAGAGCAGGTTTTTGATTTTTATTCGGTTGCTGGTTTTTTATTAAAAATCGGATTAGCTTAGATAAACAGGAAAAAAACGGAAACGGATTTTTAAAATCGGATTTATTTGTAAATATATAAGCAAACCACTTAAGTGACGTCTTGCGAAAAAATCGCTTTAAAGTGTTGAACGGTTCTCTGGTTATTAATCTCTTTCTTTCTTATTATTAGAGCGATATTAGAATACAAGTTAACAGCAAAAATCGGTTATCGGTTTGACATTTCAGCTGTTTTCGGGCATTGTCATGAAGATCATCTTTCTACTGTCACACAGAAATAGCAAGAAACATCAAATTGAAGTCGTTTTTATTCTCTAACTTCCTTTAAAGTTTTTAATGCCAGTTTAAAAGTTGACGAAGAATGATTGTAGCCATTTTGATGATTTATGTAAGCAGTGGGAAGTTTAAACTGAGCCTCAAACAAAAATTTAAAACTAAGTCTGGGGCTGAAGTCTCACTTTTGAATAAACTGAAAGAAACTCACAGCAGTAAAAATGATTATGAAGTAGATGCTTACAGAGATTGACTATAAAACCAATTTCTAGTATTTTAATTTTAAAAAATAAAGAAGCGGCTTCTATGACGACTTAATTATATATGGCGCACACATTTGATCTCATTCACAGGGTTATCTTCAGAACTTCTTCAGTTTTTGGTTCACCCTTGCTTCGTTTTTTTACAAAATGTTTGATAAAAAAAAAAAGAACGTGTTGTTCAAAAATAAGTGAAAGAGCGACAAACATTTTGTCCAGATACATAACTAATTGTTATTCAGGTGCCACATTTTTACCGCACGTGAAATCATTACGTGTCGTGAGTAGATATAGTTTCATTTCATGTTTTTTAGACCTAAAAATTTGAAATAAAAAAACCTCCTACTGTTATAAGGGAATTTATACCTAGAGCATGTCCGATTTCGTGCATCACAATCGCTTTTAACCAGCAACCTCGGGAGAGTGAAACGCTTTGCTTTCTACTTTTGTAACCGACGCTGGATGAACAACTAAAGTAAGTTTTAAATATTCAAAATTCATTTTTTATTCTTTACTCTCAAAATTACTTTATGACCAAGTTGTTACTTATTCATTTCACTGTTTTACTTTTTAAAAGTAATTTAATGATGTTTTCTATTTAACACTGCTTAGAGTATGCAGTTTTTTCCGAATGCGTATGGGAATACCACTTAACCTACCCGTTGCCGTAATAGAATTCAATATATCCAGTCTCGTTGTCTCTCTCTTTAAAAACTAAACAGGTGTACTTGTGATACTCAGAGATGGCATCAATGATACTTTTTACAGCTTGTTTGAATTGGACTGCAATAAAAAATAAAAATATATACTAACTTTTGATAAATTTAGATAATTGATGGAGAGAAATAATTTTTCTACAATTTTTACCCAAACTCTGATCAATAGTATACGGCACAACGCCATTCGGCCATCTTTTGCTCGTCGCAAGTAAGGCATCAGAGGCACCACTTTTTAGCTGCAACAGTTGATATTTCGTCAAAACAATATCACCTTGGTAAAGTTTAGGATCTGAAGGAAAAAAATTTACTTTAAATAAAGTTTGAATATATTTTCACCAAAAAAATCTCTCTGAATTTAACCTTTAAACTTAGATTTCCTGATTGCTCTATGCAACAATTAAAAATTTTTCTAATTCATTTTTAATTTCCTAATTATTTCTTACTTTCCATTTCTTTGACCCAACTAAATGCAGTGCTGAGGTAGCAAACCAATAAAATAACTCTCATTTTCTTATTCCAGCTGCGAAACATAAACGAACCTTTTTTTTAAAAAAATTTTGTTTTTAAAATTTTTTGTTTGTGTTTACTTTATTCATTTGATGTTTGACATCAAAATCATGTTTAGAAAATTCCTGCGACACAACGACATTCAAAGCAGTGGACAATACAATAAAATAATACAAAACAATAAAAGTAAATTGACTGAGATAAGCTGTTTTGCAGTTGCATATAAAAGAAATGCATTTGCAATTTAAAAATTGAATCATTGGGCATATAGGGAGTGGTTCATTTGGTAACCAAAAAAAATGAGTTGAAGCCACTTTACCTGTGGAAAAAAAGCACTTATCATTTAAAAGAAAACGATGTTTATAACAGATGACTTAACCGAAAGCGAAGGTTTATTACATAAGGACAACTCAAAGCAATTCACAACAACTTACAACAACTTTCAAAGTTTCAGGTTCACAAACAAACACTTTCAAGGCTAATAAAACTTTTCCCCAAATTTATAATATGCTGAATTCAATTGGATGAATGCATATGCAATGATATCAGAGATTTTCTCCAACCGTTTACCATCGCTTTGATCTATTTAAAGCTATAATTCAAATACTCAACCGTTTACAAAAAATACAACTTAAACTCGTGTTTTATGTAAACTGCTATTACTAAAAGTAAATAAGATGTCTTTATATTTCTTATTTGTTGATGCAAGCTTTAAATATTATGCACATTGTTTATTTATAAGTATTAAAACTAAAAAGAATCGTTCAGCAACGACGCACATTCTCGAGTAAAAAGGAGTAATTATATTTGAGTATATATAGATAAAAAGTATTTGGTATGAAGAAAAGTCAAGTAGCTGACACTCAGGCAGAAAAAGGAATAAAAAGGCTGTTTGAACTTAAAAGTCTGATTAAAAATTGTAAGCGTTGATAACAAAAGAAAAACTGAAATTAAACGAATGTTTTTTCTCTTGATTTCATTGATATATTTGTTCAAGAAGATTGTTTTTGATTTATAAATGTATTATAAATATATCAAAGTATATTATAAATATATGAAAAAGTTACAGTTTAAACTCTAATAATAACTAAAAGTAATCAGAAGTCTACAACGTGAAGAAAATTTATTCCGACGAAAATGAATAATGTGGGCTTTATTGATCTTCTTCGGGAGATAAGGTGCAAGAAAATGATATTGATTCTGAATCAATTATTTATTTAGCTTAACAAATTTTTACGTTAAAAATAATGCGGATGTATAATTTTTTGAAAAATTTAACAGTTGGATTTTTTAAGATTTTTACTAAAGAGGCCTAAAGTTACAAGAGGTATGTGTCTGCAAAAAAAGAACTATATTCTTTTTCAAAAAACTCCCTTCATTTATAAACAAGGTTGATGGTCTGGGGAGTATATTGTTAGGAAAGGGTGAGGTCTGGGTTGCAGAGTGTTGTTTGGAAAGGTATAAGGAGATTTAGAACAAGGTTGGGGGTCCGGGGGTTTTATTAAATATTTTCTATGTTCTGTCTCTTCGACGGTATTTAACGGCGCGAATATGGTAAGGTGCGCGGTTAGAGCATCAAACTTTTCAATAACAATATTTAACGCTTATAGTAATAATAACAATAATAACGATAATATTAATAATCGAAATGCAAACAAAAATAAAAATACTACTGGTTTTTCTTCTCTTATTTATCTTTCTTAATATTCGCAATTATTTCTCATCAATATATATTCTCTTAATATTAACTCATACAAATATCAATAAATCAATACAAATAACGCTTATTTAAAGTTACTCAAATATCTTTTCTTACCAATTCTTCTCGTAAGTTTCTCTTTAAAATCTTCATAAATACTTCTCATAAGAGTCATTTTCTCATTCCGTCAACTCCGTTACTGAAATTTTGTCCTACAGCTATAAAAACGCAATTCTTGTACAAGTAACATAAAAAACAGCACCGTGGGTAGTAATACTTATCCTTAATATAACTAGCATTTTATCAGATATTTCCAACTAAAATTTAAAATTTTGTGTGCACAATTGTTAATCAAAAATGTCCACTCCGTAGATGTCCTGCATCTAGGACTATATTGTTATGCTCAATAACTTTTTTTTCTTTTGTATTAAGGCTAATCGGGGACATAATTTGGTGCTTTAGACATGCTAATATATGGTATTTTAATACATGTATTAATTTACACCTTATCCTGTTGTAGCTCTTGTCAAAAACTTGCTGTCCCCCACATTTTTTGTCCACTCCGTTATTACATTCTAAAATAGTCACAGGTTTGTAGTTTTTACTTATTTACTAATTAAAATAATGAAAAAAAGTCCAGTTCTATGGAATTTATTAACATTTAAAGTTATATCGTGCTGCAAGCATTATTTATATAAAAATGAGAGCCTAATTACCTTATTTTAAAAATGATATTCTTATTCGAAGTCTACTCCGTTACGCTTTTTTATTCCGTAAAATTACAAATTTTTATATGGCGTGTTTTAGTACTCTTTAAATCTTTTGGACAATATAGCAATAAAAGATTTTAAAGATGTTTTCCAATGAGTAATAATGAGATATTATTGATTATGTATAATTATGTCTACTCCGTTACTGTCAACTCCGTGATTTCCTCTTAATAATGGAGTTGACAACAACATAACGGAGCTGACATCACGAATATAAAAAAAATCAAAAGCTTTAAACTAAGCTATTTTCTGCATTAAATAAACACGTCAACCATTAGGGACTTACTGCAGCGATAAAATATGATTACCTTGCAGCGTTAAATATGATTACCATATATACGCTGCGTTCTTTTACTTTCAATTTATTGTAAGAGTAATTCGTAAGTATTTTAATATTAGGATTTCATTTATTGTTTGGTTTTTATTTACATTTGACTCTAATACGTTTGGCTTTTAAAATAAATGTAAATCTTGAAATCTATTTTGATAATAATAAATAAATAATAAATTAACTTTTGGTGTATTAACAGTTACAGTTATTATACTGTTTTTCCAAAAGAAATACAACTAGGCATATAACATGAAAACTTCAAAGAAATCTCGTGCTGAAATTCAGAAAGCGTTTCGGGACAGACAGTTAGAAAAAAATGCAGACATATTTCGTGAAAAAGAACGCAAACGTTGGCATATGCGGCGTGAGCAAAAGAAGGTTAAAGTGAAATCAGAATTATCAGAAAGAAAAAAACGAATTGTTCGTCGTTGTTGGCGCGTCCAGAAAGCAAAATTTAGAGCTGCAAAAAGAAAGATTGAAACATCGTTATCAGAGTCACCGGAACGCGAGTTGAGTAGGAATAACGAACGCAAACAAAGAGGTAGAGCAAAGGTTGCTTACCGAAAAACAAAGGCTTATAGAAAAATACAAACATTAACGGACGAGTTGGAAACGTCTAATTGTTCAGCCCAAAAATACAAAAAACGTTGGTTAAGGCTTAAAAGTTTCCTGCCTGGTTTACAAGCAAATTCACCTACAACCACTGATAGACCATCTACTTCTTCTGAAGAAAACGGTTTTATTACAAATGAAACAAGCAGGATGTCAAATTTATAAGCAGGTAATAAAACCCCAAACTCTTCTTTTTCATCAAAAAGTACAACTCCAAACAGCGAATGCCATCGTGGTAATGCATCGCTTGATGCTGAAACACAGGATTTGATCAGAGAGTTTCTTACACGTGATAACAATTCTAGAATAACAACTGGATAGAAACAGACTGTAACAAAAAATAAAGATAAAAAACAAAAGCGACTACTACTCGATTCATTAATAAACCTTTATGAAAAATTTAGCGCGGAATATACGAAAAACAGCATTTCATATACAACGTTTACTCGTTATCGCCCATTTTTTGTCCGCAAACCGTCGGCTAAAGATAGAGATACATGTCTGTGCAAAAAACACGAGTACATACAATTACTTTGTGATAAACTTGTTAACCTGCGTGTTTTGAAAGAAAAAAATATTGAAGAAGTAGTGAAACAAGTTTGTTGTAGTACTGATAGAAGAGAATGCATGTTCAGAGAATGTAACATTTGTTTTAAGTCTCGTGTTCAATTTCAAGCAAAAGGATTGCTAAAAAATGAAAGTATTATAGTTTGGTTCCAGTGGGAAAAAGAAAAACAGGAATATGAAAAGATGGGAGAAAAGAAAACAACGAATGTTTTCAGGAAAAGTGTGAAGCGTGGAACACTTAAAGATCTTAAATTAAAATTCTGTGAATCAATTCGAAACGAGCTATGCAAGCATGTTTTTATAATAAGACACCAGTTCAGAATGTACAAACAATTAAAAGAAACAGTAAATGTGAACGAAGCTGTTATACATATAGATTTTTCTGAGAACTATATGTGCAAGAATTTTGCTGCAATTCAATCTTCACATTTGGGAGCAAGTAACAAGCAAGCTACATTGCATACAGGAGTAATTTATAAAATGGATGGACATCAGTCATTTACAACTATATCCGACTCTTTGAGGCACGATCCTCCTTCTATATGGGCACATCTGGAACCCGTGCTAATTGAACTCAATATAGGTAACCCACAAATTACAGATCTTCATTTTTTTTCTGATGGACCAACCACACAATATAGGAATAGGCAAAACTTCTTCTTATTCTCTACATTGGTATACGAATTAAAATTTAATTTAGCCAGTTGGAATTTTTTTGAAAGTGGGCATGGCAAGGGAGCACCAGATGCGATAGGAGGATCTGTGAAACGTCAGGCAGATCAATTGCTTAATATGGGTTGTGACCTTCCAGATGCAGAAAGTTTACATAATTTTCTTAACAATGGACATTCATTAATAAAGTTTTACTATATTGAGGGATCCAAAATTATTTCTTTTGACTCAAAATATTCCAAAACATTAAAGGCTATTACAGGCACTATGAAATTGCATCAGCTGCACACAGACAGAAAATTTAATGTTTTGTATCGAGATTTAAGTTGCTTCTGTAAGAGGGCTACAGTTTGGACATGCTACAATTTAAAGCGATATATGTTTTCCAAAAACACTAGCACGGTAAAAAAATATTTGTGTATTTTATTATTTTGCTTATTTATTTGCTTCTATAATAGTTAAATTTATTTTAAGTACTTCCGTGAATTTCTTTTTAATATTTCAGAATTTTAACAGTGATGAAAGCATTACTTCGGCCGATGCAATGGATGTCAATGATGACCAATTTCAACATTTAAGCAGCAATATCATTGATCTGGTTAATTTCGATGAAAATTTGAATATCTTGTTGATTGAAGCAAATGATGTTGTGAGCGACCACGACTTTCTTCACATTAATGATGTATGGTAATGATCCAGTAACGAATCGGACAGTATTTGTACATTTTAAATCCGAAAAAGATTTTTGTCGAGTTTCTTTTTTTAAAGACGCTTTACCTTTTTTAAAAAGACAATATACTGAATTTATTTTTATACAAAGATTTTCCCTTTAATTTAAACTGTAACTTACACTGTTTTGCTTTTAAATAATAAATAATTAGCAAATGTCAGTAATGGAGTAGACATTGTCACATAAATTAAACTTTTTATGTCATTAAATTTGGCTAATATACTTAACATGTAGGCTGTAGTTATAGTACCCAGTATATTTCATTTAAAAAATAGAATTTGTTACAAAAGTAATAATAATTCACAGATGTAGTTACATTTATGTTACGGTAACGGAGTGGAAAAAATTATTGGGCCTCATTACTTGATGATATCCAAAAACATTTAAAAAGCAGATTCGTGCAAAACCAAATCTATTTTGTACATCCCTAAAGATAAAATTTACCATACTTGTTAAAATTTTATAGATTGTCCAAACTTTATTTTCATGCAACATTAGTTGCGACAAAACCATCCAACCATGAGAAATTGACTCAAAATTCTCTTTAAATCTTTAAAAATCCTTTTCTCATAAAATCCACTTTTAAATCTCTTAAAACTCTTTTCTCTTCCTCGTCCTCCTCCCTTTCTCCTCTTCTCTCCTCTTTTTTTCGAGCTTTTTAAAGTTTTTGGCTGTTTACAGTTTTAGCACTTATTCATCATTTATTTATATGACAGGCTGATTAAGTCTCCGTGCGCACATCTTTTCTTGGTTGTCGTTATTTTTTTACTTTTCTTTTCGCTTTATTATCTTATTTATATGACGAATTCAATAAGTCTCCGTGTGTACTTCTTTTCTTGGTAGACTTGCCCTTTTCTTCGTTCGAATGTTATATGTTTGAGTCGGGTAAAACTTAAAGATAATATTTACAACTTTCTCATTTTCCCTCCTCACACTATTAATAACCATTTGCCTGTACGGATTATACGAACATGCGTATTGTATTTTGTGATTCACGCTTTTATTTAATTTTTTATTTTAACTGGTTTCTTTATTTTAGTTATTTTAATTACTTAAGTAATCTAAGCTATTGAAATTACGATAACTATTTCATGTTAAATTTTCTAAGTTATTTTATTTAAATTATGTTCTTCATTTTTAAAAAAATATACTTAAAAACAACTAAATAGTAGTCCTTGACAGTCCATCACGCAAAAAATAATCTGAGAAGAGTAAAAGTTAATATAGAGCTCATCTTTCTCTAAACAGCAACAAGGAGGAGAGTTTGAGGAGAGTTTGAGGAGAGATGAGGAGAGTTTGAGGAGAGTTTGCTCCGTCTTTTTTTTGGTAAACTCTAACATTAACTGACATTATAAATTCCTTCCAAACGAATAAACTCTAAGTTTTCAAGTCCCAGACTTCTTATCAAAAGTTTTAAATGACTAAAAGTAATCCTGATGAATCAAATCCAGGACCAGTTAAGAGTTTGTCACTGAACCTTAAACTTGATTTTGCAAAAACTACTTCCTAGTAAATATTTAGAATAGATTTAAAACAGAAAACTTTAATCAACTTTGCAAGTCTTTAGCTTTCCTTACACTCTCATGCAACTTTCTTTTTCTTCTAAGAATAAGGTGTAGAGGTAGCAGAGCTCTCAAAGTTTATTCAATCTTTTAAAAGTATACAAGATTATTTATCTATTGCGAGACTAGTTAAACAAAAAGCCTGACAATTTAGTTTTAACAAGGTGCTAATTTGTTATAAAATAAAACCTGCAAGTGCTCAAAACAACTGTTAACTGTTCAGGGCCAGTTAATTTACGAGGCACCATTCTTATTAAGACAAATGCGGCAATCATTTTTTTTATGTCAAGTTGTCGAGCTCATGCATTTTGAAACAAAATTACTTAAAAGCTTCATGTGCTTGTTTCTCAAGCTTTTGATAAACTTCTGGAATTATGTCAAACGTAAACCAAAAATCATTCGTCTGTTGCTAGTAGAAAATGTTCAATTAAAAACCAAGATGCGATTTCCTTGTTTTTCTTTTTTTTTCTGTTTCTAATTGACCAATAGCAATTTCATGTTCAGCATTACTTTGTTGTAATAGTTGATTAATAATTGTGCGAAACCCTAAAAACGCTAAAGCCAATATGAAATTAAAATTCTCAAGTCTAAAAACTTAAAAAAACTCATGAAAAACAACATCAAAAGATTTTGTTGCTTACAAGTTGCTTTGAAGAAAGCAATTTTTTCATTTTTTTGTTTTACTCTTAAATGAGATACGGTGATTTTCATGAATGAGACATATTCAACAAAAAAGGAAATTTTATAAGCTAAAAACTTCATTTGTCAGTTAGTAACAGTGAAAAGTAAATCTAAAGTTAATATAATCAATTTTTTTAGATAATATAATAGATGCACGTTGCAAATAACGGGGATAAATTAATGATGTTTAAAAGTCTAAGACATAATAAAATAAAAACGTTTTTTGAAGAGCTTATATATATCGTCTATAAGAAAGAAAAACAGTTTCAATCATCAAATTTCAAATTTGAAGTTTTAGTAAGTAAAGCAATCTTGTGTAAAGTAATTAGACTGACAAGTTTTAGACAATAACTTATTCATTTTTAGACCTTTAAAGCGACCCTCTTCAAACTTTGCTATAGTGTCAAGCACGATGAACACGTTCACATCGACCATGTAGCTCCAGACGAGGTACAAGCTATATTTATATTTATACCACTACCTGTGTTTCCTAGTTTTAAGCATAAGTCATGAAGGTATTGATCGCTTGTGCTGCGGAAGTCGGTAGCGAGGAACTGTCGGTTGCTCGCATACCAATCATTAAAGGTAAGGATTTTGGAGAATAACTTGTTAGAGACCATATTTATCTTAGGAGAAACAACGCGATTAGTATCAGCAGGACAGCGACATTATTCTTCAGCTATTCTGTCATTACATAAGCCATTTGAGTATAACAGGTTGTTTCTACCCTCTATTGCAATACCCAAATTCATAGGGTTGAGTGCAGGTAATAACTTTTCTGGCTTACGCGCGAAGCTGACAGAGCTAGGACAGACAATCACAACATATTTCAAATTGTTAATCTATCACAACATATTTCAAACTGTTACTGAATTTTCCAATGACGAAAGATTTTTTCGAAAGCCAGAGCGAAATGTCCTTGAGAACATAGAGCGATTTTTGCCGTTAGTGAGGAAGAAGAAACAGCCTTAAACTTCCTTTTGGGGTTGAGCTTCGTGCTATACATGCTGGATAGAGAAACCATCTTGGTCTAATGGGGAGATATCAATATTTGAAGAATAACCGACTCTTTAATAGAGGTGATAATAAATAAGAGAAGACTGTACTAGTTTGAGAAGCGGAATGCCTGTAGAAGTGGGTGAGGAAACCCCACTTATATTTGAAGAAACTGATTGGGTGGATTAGGAGCAAGATGGATTAGTCCGTGAATCAGAGATTGATAAAGTTGATGAAAAATATCGGGACTATCTCTACAGTCTTATGGCAAACGTGCAAAAACATCCAACAGAAAGATAGATGGAAAACCCGAAACTCTCGAAGGCATCAAAAGATACATCGGTATGAGGAAACCTTAGATCCCGCCAATGATCTCAAAGGCATTGTCTTTTTGGGGTTGTTGTACGCGCCGGCTGCTAGCACCAGGCGCTTGCTCAACCACGCTAGTTGTTGGTTCTTGTTGGAGTGAGGCCTAGAATGGCACCACTACCAGGGAACGGGATTCGACTGGTGAATCAAACTTTTTCTTTCAATTTCATGATTGCACAATGAAAAAGACGAGTGCTACAGCTGCTATGGCGAGTGCTATATAGCTGGGGTCCGCGATAAACTCGCTTGTGAAGCGCTGTTTCTTTACCCTGTGAATTCATTATTTCAACAAAGTGCTGATCACGTTGAACAAACCAAGCAGGACGAGTTAAATCAATATTTTGAACGTTGCTCAACATTAAAGCCAACGGAGCTTTACCTAGACCGAAATAGTGATATATTTCTGCCGAAAAAACACACAGCATGCTGCGGTACTGGGTTATTATCAAGATCATTTTTTAGGGCTGTGTGATAACCCAAGGGATAGAATCTCTTAACCTCGATGAATAATTCCGAGTCATCCCCAAGCAGTGCATCTAGGATCTCCGTCATTATTGACTTTAAGTTATGTCTATAAAGGTTACAAACTGTTACACATGTCAGGGCTGATATACAGATTGCCAGCAAAACCAAGAGATAACATACAAAATCATAGCAGCTCGACACACTTATCACCATAGGTAAATTTTAGTGCAGCGGCATATCGTCTCGAATTGAGGTGCAATCGGATCTCATCAACTTTAGATGAGTCTATATAAGGGAAGGGTCGCTCAGCACTCAGGTCTCTTACTAGCCTGGGGACTGCCAAGTACCTCTGCGCAATGATCCACGGGCTGTTTTTACAAGATAAACACAAGGCCTTTCACCCAGATAGATTTTGACTGGACATTATTCTCCAACTGATGTCTTGTTATATTGACAATAAAAGCTATATAATCGTTAGCAAGGTCTCTACCCCGCACCTTACTATAAAGAAGCAGTTGCTGACGTATATTATAGCGCAGTTATCGGCATTGAAGCCATTGTCTCTTAAGGCTCGGAAAGAACCAAACTTGTATCGAGGACTGAGCTAAGATTTGATATCTGAGATGCTGGGAAGTTAATCGACTACCTGATATTTGCTGAGTGAGCTCGGCAAATGATGGTGAATGATGGCAAGAAATGGATTCATGGCAGCCTCGCTCTCGGCAATTGAAAAATTGACGAGAGACAGCATACAGAATCACAGCTGCTATTTGGAGGGCCATATTCAATGCCATCGCGAGTGCGACTGTTTTCAAGTCGCAGCACAAAAATTCTGAAAACAAGACAAAGGATGAGATAGAGCGCCATAACAAAGCCAAGGAGGTTCTTATTAAGGCGCAGCAAGAGTACTCCCAACAACGCGCCGAGAACCTAAATATAATCAACGCTCGCCTTGCAGCCGAGGATGCTTCCCAGTCACAACTTGACGACTATGTGATGGCGAGCCGTCTCTACCGCGAGATGATGAGAGCCAAAAGTGAGGAAACCGTCGAAGAAATTATCGTCCTAAAAATACGAATTGTCACATTATTATATGCTAAGCGATGATGAGAAGATACGGATAGATCGCTGCAGCCGCATTCGCCGGTGGTGTCATAGGATTATACTACTCGTCTGGCGCGAAACATTATATACAAAACAAAAACGCATCAACCAGCTAATCCAAAGCTTTTCCCGACAGGCTACAAATCTTTGCGACTGATGTGGTAAACCTCTATTTTTGAGTTTTTTTCACCCCTTCAAGTCAGACAATCATCGGCTGACTTAGAGCCTGTGACCACAAACTCCTAGGGATGATGAGACGAGTGCATAGTGACGGATAAGGGTGATCTCGTCTGGCATAACATAGGTGAACACAGGCTCTGGGAGTGCTTATACTACGTTTGCATCAGCATTGACACTAGGAATGTTTCTGTAGGCCAGGATTGCGGTAGCGAGGTCTACATAATTGCCTGACTCTCCTTCTAGTCCAAAGACTGCATTAATCTGTCTTGGGCGTGTAATTACGGCTGACTTCCACTACGCATATAATTGATTGTATGCTGCCTTGAGATAACGCACGAGAGAGCCAAAAGATCTTATAGCCTCCTTAAAACCGACAGCCCTCCGAGCTGGTTGTGACGCTGAAACTCAGCCTCAATAATGTTCAAGAAGTGGTTCTGAAGATTTATCATAGCCATTGTTATTACTTTTTTTTTCTTTCTGAAAATATCTCTTGAGTTTATATCATGGCTTCACGAACTTCTAACAGAATGTCAAGTCCATACAAGCGCCTAACCGAAACTCTGAGAAACTTACGTCCAGCATTGGATGAAACACTTCTGGACATATCAGAGTTTTGGTTAGACACTCAGAGTTTTGGTCAGACACTCAGAGTTTCGGTCAGACACTCAGAGTTTCGGTCAGACACTCAGAGTTTCGGTCAGACACTCCTTCAACACATACAAATCGAGAGACTTTCCGGAATAGAAAAATTCTCTACTCCTTTGTAAGGAAAGGCGACACGATGAAATCTGATAATCTTTAAGTCGCATCAGCTGCAGATAGTATGTTGAGAACTGCCAAAATGTAGATTTAGTTGCCAGCCCCTCACAACATACTTAGGCATATGGCTGGCAAGAGCAAACCTAATGCAGTCCACCAAGCGAACTTCCTATACTTGCCACATGATACCGTGGTTGTCGATGTGGCAATCTGTTACAAAGAAGCGGATCCACTCACCAACAAGACCGTGTTGGAAGTCGCAGATGCTCTCGTTTGCATATATAAGCGTGGTCAGCTGACTTGGCCGCATCTGCTTCAGGTAGATCCCGACCGCGATTTTCTGGGGACTACTACCAAGATCCTCTAGAAGACCTTATTAGGTCTATGATTACGCACACTAATTCAGTAATGAGACAGAAGTGGCAGCCTGCCCTTTCTAGCTTTACTGATGAACCTACCAGACACTTCGTCCATGAAGAGCTATACAATAGTTCCGGATGGAACTGAGTTGCCACTAGATAGGATCATACGACACACACGTAGAGATCGTAGGCCAGGGTCCTGACACCGTCCGACTACATTCATCTTTTGGTGTTGACTTTACTTGCTCGTAGTCACCAATTTGGTGGCCCTGACTCCAGATTGAGACTGGCGTATGCCTCATTGCTTTCTGATCTTTCAGACACTGTTTATAGATCTCATGGCGCGGCTCATTTTTAACCACAGTCTTGCTGACCCCCTTCGCCGTTTTAATACTATTTTTGGGTTCGAGAACCGAGTACATTTTGGGTCTCAGTCTCAACGAACTCTTTGATGAGGTTTCCCTTACACTCATCCAAAAAATATTTATTTCTTATCACTTACATAAAAAATATTTATTTCTCCTAAAACAGAAAAACCGTGACAAAACCAATTATTCTTTATATTGACTAAGTTAATTGAAATCGCGCAGAACTACTTTGCGTAGGAAACAAGAGGACAAAGAAGTTGCACTCCCCCCTTTGTTTGATTGAAGTCAATGCAAATTAGATTTGAAACGACGTGTTATTGCCTAATCTGCCAAATTAATCGTTCAAAGCTGCGAGAAAAACATTCTCTTTAAGAGCAAACCAACAGAACAACTTCAGAAAGAACCAACTCTGCGTTGCAGCACATGCCTCAGCCTATTATGAAAAGGTTTGCCCCAGCAATACTCTTAGAGAAAACCTTCAATCTTTAACAGAAAAAGGTGCAAAAGCAGCCGAACAAACTGCATCTCAAGCTATTTCCAGTAAAAGATTATCCTCGGAGGGAACTATTTTACTTGTTAAGAATCCGGCGGGCATCCACATACCATTACCCCCGGTAAATATTTATATTAAATAATTTTTACATACACAAATTGAAAGAAAGCCTTGACATTAAGAAATGAGACTAAATAGATTTCAGGAAGTATATTTTTGACAAGTTTTTAATTTCTTTACAAACAAATAATTTAAAAGTTTTAGCCAAATTTTTCTAAACAAAGTTTATTATAAGCATAAAACATCCATGTTTTGGTTTCAGATCAAAGTAGTGCCCAGCCACCATCAAGCACTCCAAAATTGACCACTCTAGCTCTTGTAAATCTACAATTAAATACGGGCCTGTCAAACAACGGATTAAAAAAACTGCTACAAATTTTGGATTAAAGTTAAGTGACCAGCTACCCTCCAAATTCAACTCAGCCCATATTATAGGGCAAGTTTGATGGAAAAAAATGAAGAAAGCTTCTTAAAAATGTGGATATGCTGCAACAACTTGCTGATATAAACTTGATTCCCATTATCTTTCACATAATTGAAGCATTCAAAAGTTTCAAATTAGTTTTCAAAGGCTTGCTTTGGACTCATTCTACAGCCGGACATCGGTAAAAAAAATAAAAAGTTCAAATGGTGTTACTAAATGATAACTGGTGCAAGTATAAGACCAAAAATTCACACCGTCTTCTACAACATCAAAGATTTCATCAGTCGCAAAGGATCCCCCTGCGGCCCTATAGTGAACAAACTGTCAAAACTACTCATCAACAATTTTATCAAAATTGAAAAAATAATCATCCAAAGTACAAAGAAAGATTTTTGTGCTGCATAACTGATCTAAACAGTAAGTATGTTAAAAGAACTGCTAGCATGATTTGAGTTATTAGAGATAAGGAGCAGAAAATCATAGCTTACTGTTTGTAATGAACATTTTAACCAACTTAATCCTTAAATGCTGTTAATTTAAAATTTATGAATTTTAATATCACATTTAAAATACTATTGTAAAGTATTTGTGCTAAAAGAGTAAATTTAGCTATTTATTACTAAATTTTTTGGAAAGAAAATCAAAAAAACTAGTGTTAAGTTGTAATCAGATGCTACAGATGCTGTATTTAATGGTAATATAATATAGAAAATAGGGTTTTAATAGTAATTTTTTAGTTTATTTTAAAAGTAAATGTGTTTAAGGTTTCAATAGTCAATAAAAATTTGTTAACAGAGACCAATATTTTGTTTGTTTTACCAACTGGTAATCCTTTGACCTGGTTTTGCACATTTTCTTGCATTTTGGCAGTATTTTATACATTAGGAAAGGCTGAGATTTTCACTCTATGCATAAACCAAGTCAAAGCACGCTTTAAATAGCAAATCAATATTTTGGTCTATAGAATGAAAACGATACATGTAGCAATTGAACAATTATAACAAAAATTGTTGGTATTATTTAGTAGAACACTCATGTAACAATTATTTTGAAAGTTGAGACCAAATATCACAGTAATTGGTAACCTTTTGAAGTGTGAGTAGCAAAAAACTAACAAAATTTAGACAAAAATTGCCATAAATTCTTAACCGGTTTACCAGTACCACTGAAATTTTATCCAGAGGTTGGTGTGACTATAGGCTACATTTATATCAATTTTTCTCGAATTAAATAGTGGTTCTCACTCTACAGGTGTTTTTATTGGCACGCTATGAAGTCAAAGTTTCATTCAACTTGAACACTTAAACTAAATTATTTTCGATGGGCAAATTTCAAAGTTTGCATTTTAGGGTACTTCGATGTGCACGCTATCAACCCATGTAAATGACGTTCTTGGGTCATCTTGGTTGGCATTATCATGATCCATAATAAACGTACTGTCCGTGTCCGTATACAGAAGCTGTGGCTTCAAGCCATGCCTGGTCTTGATCTTGTTGTACTAAAGTCATAAATCAGGCTTTTTGACAAGTCAAGGACAGCTTGTCCAACATAGATTGGCCTGTTTAGCTTCAGACTATTTTTTGTACTGCGAATGGCCACCAGATTGTCATCAAGTATTCTGTGCAATAGGTAGGTAGATTCGGCTAAGAGCCGGTTCACAAACGATCCATTTCACTTGTGCAAACGAGATTGGCTTATATGTCTTTTCCTGTGGTTCTCCATAGGTTTCCCGAACACACTGTTGATCATTAAGTGAGGGTATCCTTTTGGAACTTTAACCGGCTATTTCAGACTCTATACTAGATTTTTCAGACTCTTGGGTATCTTCTTTTATCTTTGAGTGTGCTTCTTTAAACTTAGTGTTAGCTTCTCTCCTTACTTCCGTGTTCATCTCTATATATAGAGCAATCCAAGGCTCCTGCTTGAATTTTACAGACCTATTTATTTTTATCACCACCATCCAAGCGAATTATAAAGCTTGAGGTTGAGGTAGCGTATGACGTACCTCTACTTACTCCTGAGGTTCGGTGCGAGCTTGATACAGTCCTTATACTCACATTGGCGTTTCTCAACAGGGTTTTTCTGATATTTGCTGAGCCAATTTTCTGAGACCACAAGAGCTTCGGGGGCAAGAGGGTGACAATGCTCTGGGTTAATGTCTGTTTCGAGGACATAGCCTTCTAGCGCGCCATCAGCCCTTTCTTTCATCTGGAGACGTTCACCGAGAGCTCAGGGTTCAGAAGCTCAATTTTCTAACATCCGTAACCTTTACCCTGAAATTGATCCCTGTAAAGTGGAGCTCCCCCAGATGTTAGCCGTACTTAGTTGGGCGATCAGCGTTG
Organism: Hydra viridissima; assembly: GCF_058129835.1. Lineage (NCBI taxonomy): Eukaryota > Metazoa > Cnidaria > Hydrozoa > Anthoathecata > Hydridae > Hydra > Hydra viridissima. Next base: position 718,521 of record NW_028324316.1, on the reverse strand, counting down.
GACCCCGCTGGATATTTTGAGGAAAGGATGGCCCACTTGAAACAACTGTTATCTAGATTATTTACTTTGATAACAGAGTGCCTGGGGATGCAGGTAGATGTCTTCAAGTAGCTCCTCCTAAGGAAAAGCGGTAAAGGGTTTGCAGCAATTTAGGTGCCAGCCAGATCATTCTTTTACAAACTTTTCCAGCCGGTCTATGATCTTTTCCCTGGATCTTACTTGCATCTCCACGATATCATTTTTATCAAGTATTGCTGCAGCCTCGCTCCTCAGGTAGACGGTCTCTTAAACATTATTTCGTGTCGGGTCACTACCCTCACTATAGAAATCGGCAAGCCCAACGCCTTCCTTTTCCAGTTCGGCTACATGGATTATCGAAACTTTGCGCCCTTCCTCCTCAACATACTTTTTCAACAATTTTCTGATGCATAGCGTCGTGCCAATCAGGAGTCCCAGCGCATCAAACTCTAAATCATGACCTGATGATATGGTTGGCCATGTAAGCTACCTATCCCTCAGACTCATCCCCAGCCAACCCCAGATAATATTTGATAAAATTTTCTATATACATATTTTCTATATTTGATAAAATTTAGAATTTTTCTATAGACATATTTACATTTGATAAAATTTTCTATTGTATATATATGGACAGTTCCATTTTTAACTTACGTTACACGCGGAGCAACTTTAACAAATATTTGCTTATTTAAAATGTAAATTAAACTTTTAACTTTTTTGTATGAAAGCTATTAGTCTGAAGAATAGAATAAACTAAAAAGTTTTGAGTCTAAATAATAAAGGGCGAACTTACTACCGAAAATGGCATTCAACTTAGGTTACCTAGAAAACAAAGTGAAAAATTGTTTCGACTTTTAGGTCGGATTTCTGCGAATCGGTAATGCGGAAGTTTTCACAAGATGTGAATTCTAAAATATTTACAAAAAAAAAGCAAAAAAAAAAAACATCAAAGGTGACCCGGCTACGACCCGGCTACGACCCGGCTAAGGATAATAAACTAGTTACCATGATACTATACATTTATCATAGTCACAAGAATATATTCTTGATTTAACTTATGTTACATCACTTAAGTGATGTAACATAAGTTAAATCAAGAATATATTCTTGTGACTATGATAAATGTATAGTATCATGGTAACTAGTTTATTACTCGGTAACGTAATTACGTTACCGAGTGATTTTTATTGTAGATATTTTATATCTATTATTTTAGAGTGAGATTTTTTAGAGTACGTAACGAAAGAATTACAAACTTCATTCATTAAAAGTAGTTAACAAACGCAATTCTAAATAACTAGTGGCTCTCTTTCTAAGTGATTTTTCATCAACGTTTATGAGAGTTATCAAATCAATAACAGTTTTTTTTTATAGAAGAACAAGAGCAACTTTCAAAAATCAATATTTAAATTATTTCAAACCCCTTGAGAGTTTCAATGAAAAACGCAAGATTTCATTTTGTAAACAACAAAAACTTTAACAGTGTCAGAAATTTGGTGAGCTCATGTTGCGTTACATCATCATCAATAAATTTGGTAAACTCATGTTGCGTTACATCATCATCAATAAATTTGGTAAACTCATGTTGCGTTACATCATCATCAATAAATTTGGTGAACTCATGTTGTGTTAAATTACGTTACACAAATTAAAATGTGCTTTAAATAAGAATCTTTATTCAAAACTTTAATTGCAATAACATAAGATTTAATATGTTCGCACATATATTTATTTAAAAAAAATTGTTTTAAAAAAATTTTGAATAAATGTAACTTTTCGATGTTTAGTTTAACTTTTTGTTACATGAAAATTGTAAAATTTCTATCGCTATTTTCTTAAATTTTTTTATATACAAAAGTAAAATATTTGACCACGATAAATTGCACATGACAGTTCCTTTCTCAAAGTAAATTAATTTGGATTATGCAAATAAATTCATATTAAAATAGCATTTTACAATAATACATTTTTAATCATGCGACAATATAAAAAGCCTTACCTTTCGAAAACATTATGACTTAAATAAATTAATTTTAGTTTTAGTGGAATATTTTAAGTAAAATTTCATGTGTCTACATCAATCCTCATCTGCTAAATGTTAACAAAAAAGAGAATAAAATTTGATTACTGTTTCATTTTCCGCCGTGAAATTGCACTTATCCTATATTAATATAGAAAATATTATATTTACAAGTTTATATAGCTCAATATAACTGTAATAATCATTCATATTTACCGTGATAATTTATTTAAAGTAAGCATCGTGAAGCAATATGTTACAAATTTTAATGCTAAACCTTTGAAATAAGTTTTTAGTATACTAATTATAATTAAAATTAATTACCATTAAAGATCACTTTACCAATAAAATTAGTAACGATTAAAATCAATTACTATTAAGCCACTGTCTAAACATATTTTTTTTTTCTGGGCACACTGGCTCATTTTGGGATTTATGTGAGACATAATAATACGCATAGTTCCGAAAAATTTAGACGATTTGGAGTTATGATAATTTTGGGAAATCACTTGAAAATTTAGACGATTTGGAGTTATGATAATTTTGGGAAATCACTTGAAAATTTAGACGATTTGGAGTTATGATAATTTTGGGAAATCACTTGAAAATTTAGACGATTTGGAGTTATGATAATTTTGGGAAATCACTTGAAAATTTAGACGATTTGGAGTTATGATAATTTTGGGAAATCACTTGAAAATTTAGACGATTTGGAGTTATGATAATTTTGGGAAATCACTTGAAAATTTAGACGATTTGGAGTTATGATAATTTTGGGAAATCACTTGAAAATTTAGACGATTTGGAGTTATGATAATTTTGGGAAATCACTTGAAAATTTAGACGATTTGGAGTTATGATAATTTTGGGAAATCACTTGAAAATTTAGACGATTTGGAGTTATGATAATTTTGGGAAATCACTTGAAAATTTAGACGATTTGGAGTTATGATAATTTTGGGAAATCACTTGAAAATTTAGACGATTTGGAGTTATGATAATTTTGGGAAATCACTTGAAAATTTAGACGATTTGGAGTTATGATAATTTTGGGAAATCACTTGAAAATTTGTGCGTTTTTCTAAATATATAGAAAAATTAAATGTTTTGCATAATCCTTATGTATAAAAAGATTTTCAAGTTTCGATTATTCACAGAAAGCTCTTTGAAATTGGTGGCGTTTAAAAGTAGTTAGAGCTTTTTACCAAACGCAGGGAGTTAAAAGGTGTTTTGGTTAAAAACATGTTTTCTTCCAAATCACATCTTTATTTGTAGCTGTTTTTAACATTCCTTACTAGAATACAAAAACCTTTTTATAGTCCTCATCATGAAAGAAACACCAAGCTGGGTGTTTTTAGTACAGTTGCTGAATAATGTTTTACCCTAAAAGAGTACTTTGAACTCACATTTATTAATTTTAAAGTTATACAGAAAATGTTTGTCAACTTCAATATTTACATTTGTAACATGAAAGTTTGCAAAATTTCTCTGAAGAACTTTTAGAATATTCTGACTTAGTCACATGTCTTTTGTTTTCAGTTCTGCTCTGGTTTATAGCCAGAATGAATCTTTCTTCACTCTTCCATAAACCATTTTAGAGGCTTCAGATGTGAGTTTTACAGCTCTTTCTACCGATTGAGAATTGTTTAGCAGGTCAAAGAGAAAGTTGATTACTAGTTTGAATAGCTTGATGTAACTCATTTGAGGAAATGTTAAAAACAGATATTGCCTCTGCTTGGTCCACATTACTTAACTGCCAACTTCCTTTCGGCCCTAACTTGGATATTAGGTTCTTTAAATTTTCTCTTTCCAGAACAGGGACCTAAAATAAGTAACTTTAATATTAAAAGCATTTTAATTTAAAGTGACAGCAAATGAAATATGAAGCCACGGTCAAATGATTAGAGATGAGCAATTGACGCTATTTTCTTTCCCTAACCTACCATTTTTGTGAAGTGTAACTGTAAATGCCTAATAATACTTGTAAAAAAAAATTGCATGAATTACCTTTCTACTTTTCTCACAGCGACAAACTATGTGTTTCATTGTGCACTCACTTTTCCGACATCCAACTCGTCGAATTGTTTATTATTTTACTATTACATCAAATGTACAAAATATTTTTTACATAGGGGTCTGTAAACCTTGGAGGATTTCCATCTATCCTTATAAAATCACTTGCGCTTAACATTAAAAAATTTGTACCTATCTTTACAATCTTCAATAATTGGTAGATCGCACCGACAAGCAGACAGGTCAAGTAATGTTTCCATTTTCTTTTCCAGCCAGCGTCTACTGAATTTATGGTTTTTAGATTGAATCCGCTCAGCGCATAACAGTTTTTGAAATTTTCTGGACATTTTGTTTTTCAATGGTTCGTCTTTTATCAGAAGGAGGTTCGGATTAACTCTATACCAAAGCTTTTGCAAGTAACTACTGACCTTTGTCACAATTGATACAGAATCAGTTTTATATCCATTAACTCTTTTTCAATCTTGTAACCGTATTGAATTAGCTGTTTGTAAGTTGGCAGATCAATCATGGGTAAATCAGAGCGTTTTCTAGCAAATCTTCCACAGTTGTTCAGAGTTTGTATAAAACCTTCGCATGTCATCCAACCTTTTTTTGAGCTGATTTTGATTTTACAATATGAATTATCTGAAATTAGTTACACACTGTTTCTCCCTTATTTACGTTGTTTTTCATTAGTATTAGTATAAGTATAAGAAAAAATTTTTAAAGTAAAAAAATTGAGTAGGAAACTGTTCTTCGTTGCAAATTAATAAAAAAAAAAAATTGTTATGGAAATTTAAAAATGATACAAATGTTGCGTTCATTTTTGACGCTTAGTAGATTTTATCCCCGACTGAGTGAAGATCCTAAGTAAATAGATTAAATAGCTAAAATTATTTATCTGAAAAAATCTTGAGTAATCACGGAAATTGCTAACGGTGAATTCAAATGAATCAAAGTATGCACAAAATTAAAAGCCCCGTTCACACTCTGTGAAAAAAACATCTAAAAAAAAATTTCCGTTTCTTTTAATTTTTATGTTCAACCGAGCGTAAGAGTGAAGAAAGACTGATTATCCAATAAAGTTAATCGAGAGGCTCAATTCCGTATTTTTCGGATAACGCAAACGAGGTTTTAATAAGTGCTCACCAAAACCAGTTCCTACGTACAAAGAATAAGCTTTTAAACATCCAGAAAAAAAAAATTAGTTTGCTAGAAATTCTTTTATATTCCGTACTTTCTCAAGAATTCCCTTTCGTAGAGAGAATAAGTAAACAAGGGTTTTGTTTAAGCTGTGTAAATATTTGATGAGCTACTTGAATGTAACGAAATTCGCGGCCAGTTTTATTATCGTCGTTTGTGAAAAAATGAAAATGTGAAAAAATAAAGCAGTTTGTAAGCAATGTTTGTTAGTGTTAGAATTGCTTTATTTATCAATATTTTAATATTATGCTGCATTGAACTTTTTTTTTGTGACCGTTGATTATTCAATAATCTTTAAAAATAACTACAAGCGCTTGACTTCCATTAATGAAAGCTATGATGCTGCCAGCATTAAACACAACTCACTGGATGGTAACATTCAAAAGCTGCTGAACAATCCAATATATTCGCATTTCAATTTGACGGTTCCCGTTAAAAGAGAAAAGCTTCAACTTTTAATACTGATAACGTCATCTCCCCGTAATTTTGATAGAAGAATGGCAGTTCGTAATTCGTGGATGAAGCGGTGTCGATCTTCAAAGGTGAATTTAGTAATTTTATTTTTCATAACATAACATTTGGCACTTTGGAAGTTTTGTAAATGCTTTATCAATTTATTTCCTGTCTTAAGGGGCACAATAAATTGAAAGTTATCAAAATCTTTGATATTTATTTCATCGTTGTTGATTAATCTTTCTTGTCGTAATTGTTTCTCTAAGTATTTTCTACCAGTTCGTTAGCATTTCTCATATAAAAGAGTTCACTTTAAACTCAGTCAGCTTAAGTGGATGTTATGAGCATGAGGCGCGACCACGTGGTATGCTAAATGCGACGAGTAGTGGAATACAAAAAAAGATACTAAAATCATTCAGTGGCAAAAAAAAGAGAAAACCTTTTCATCACAAATTTACTTAAATACGCTTTTCATAGCCAAACAAGATTTTTTTTTTCTAAAAGTTTAAGAGTTCAACGCAGGGTTACAAATAACAGGGTTATGTTAGTTACACCAAAATTTAAAGACGTGTCATAATCATCACATAAAAAAAAAACCTTTTTTCCTACAGAACGCTTAAAATAAAATGAGAGTCCTTTAAGATTGTAGGAACAATCTTAAAGATTAATCTTAAAATAATACTTAAAGTTTAAAATCAATAAAAAAAACTTAATGACTCATAGCAATTATTGAAATTTTGGTTTCAGGAAAGAAAATGAAAGTAGTTTAGCGCTGACTCTTCGTGCTTTTGAATTTCTTTGAATTTAAATTCGAAAAAAAAAAGATAACTTTGTTTCAACTGCTCATCAGTTAGGTGCAATCCGTTTCACTGATTTACAAGCTTCCTTCAAATAAAACTTGTGTCGGCCAATTTGGTTTTTCCTTATTTGCAAACTAAACTAGTTTCATCTTTGTGCGGTAAAAGCTGTTACTGTTAAAAAGCAGCTCATGAATTTAGTGGAATATGTAAGTGAAGAATTTTTTGAGCCGCAAGTAACAAAACTTTGGTATTCATTCTTTTAAGCTGGTTCCAGTTAACATATAGATGTTTCTGAACCAATAATGAAGCTCAATCTCTTTAATTCAGCAACCTTAATTTTGGTTAAACGTTTTTTTCTTCAATTTATTTAAAGAAGAAACCATAATTTTTTTTTTTCCTTTTGACTATAAATCCATATCAAATAATATAACGCAGGTATACAAAAGTATTATTTATAACATGTGGGGAGGCTACTCATATCGAATTCTTCTTTTATTAAAATATTTTTTGGTTTATACAATTTTGAGATTGTTGTCATTGCTAAATTAAACTCATCTTCCTTTAAGATTAACCCTAAAAGATAACAGTCTCCATGTTGAATATGCTCTCCTCTACATTCAAATAGGCTTAAACTTAGAACGAATAGCCTCCCCATCTCTTAGTTATTATTTTGTAAAGAAGGTAGCCCATTTAATTCTTTAGATTTCAATCAAGTGTATGTTTGCAACAGATAAATTAGATCCGAGTCATGCTCTATTTTCTAGTCTTCAAGCTGAGCAGAAGGAAAGCGGTGACATAGTTTTCCATTTATCTATGAGCCCAATGGATTTTGGTGGGAGACTGCTATGGCAACTCGTATGGAGCTACATAACTTACGATTACAACTTTCTGTTGCACTTAGACGATGATTATTATTTGTGTTTAGATCGTCTAGTAGCAAATCTACCACTTCATCCAAAAATGATCCAATACGGCTATTGTCATTGCTTGGAAAAAATTGTAAGACCCACAATAAATTATTTACATACTATGTTTAGATATTATGAATTTTAAAAGTCAATTTAAAAGAGTTTAACTAGAAATAGGTTGATAAGAAACATTTTTATTGCGCTTTAGAATTATATTCATCTTTGTTGAAGAACTTTTGTTCCTTGAGTTTGTATTAAAGTAAACATCTAGTGAGTTTTTTTGATGAGGAAAAATCAGTGAGTTTTCTACTTTTAAGTGACTTTAAAAAACAGAGAGTATTCTTGAAAAAAAAAAGCTTTTTACATAAAATCCTGCAGAATAATTCTATGTAAAAGTGTGACAAAAAATTTAAATTTACCATCCACTACCTCAGATTCCCATTTAATTTTAACCAGTTAGGGGTTAGGGTTAGTACCTATCAATGAAGCATGAAAAAATGCAAAATTTGAGCTCCCAACTCCAATTGGTTTAAAAGTTATGATGTTTTGAAATTTAGCCTAAAATGAAATAATTTTTGGTTCACGCCCACTATGATGGGTTTTATAGCATCACTTTTTTTTAATAATTAAAGTTCTAGTGCAAGAAAACAATTGAAAATCAGTACTTAACCATTTTTTAGGGTGCTGAATCCAAATACGTAGAGAAATTAACAGAAATAACATTTTTTTGACAATCATTTTTTTGATTTTAAAATAGCTAAGACTAACCCTCTGTTTTTTTACCACGGGTTACACTTTACTTAATTCCTGGAGTTGCCCAACTCTCATGGGCTTCAATTTTTTTTCAGATAAAAGAAGAAATGTTAAAAAAATCTTTGTGATAAATGAATGAGAAGTAATGTTATCAAGCTTTTTATACAGAAGCTCTATGAATTACTTAATGAAATATTCATTGTTAATATTCTGTTCTATCTGTTGTTATCCACTGCTTGAAATCTACTTTTAACTGTTCATTTTCATCATTTTTACAACTTTTATTTTGTTCTTCTGGATCATCATCTCGTTCAGATAAAAAATCATAGATGATAAATGTTGTAAGAAATGATTGGCAGCATATATGCCAGGAAAACTGTTGCATCGGTGAATCATGGAAACTTTCTATTCTCTGCTGCAGACAATCATTTAAATGACTTCATGGAAGGACCTTTGAAGGCCTTCAGAATTCAACATCACTTTTACATTTCGGTGTATTGTACACAAATACACACAGAATGTGTTCCTTTTGGACCAGCAAGGATGAACCATTTAGGCCAAAGCCTGCAAAATTTGGAAAATTCGATTTTGTGGTCTGGTTACTTTATCATATATGCTGCATAGAGTTCCTTCAGGTTTCACAAAATCAGTTTTTTAGACATGCATTTACTTCGTCCAATACTAATGTAGTATTTCTGGCGAGGCATTTGCTGTATCCAAGTTGATTACACGAAGGCTGCATGTGAAATAAAATGAACCCGTAATTATAAAAAAAAACCGTCTATAAAAAAGATTAAAAAGATAATCTAAAGCTGAGAGATTGTTTGATGCTTCACTATTAAACTTTAAAAGGTAAGCTAAAATAAGCTGTAAATGCAAGTTTGAGAAAACAAGGAACTGCTATAAATACCATTCCAAGCTTTTTTATGAGCATTAAATGGATTGCAGCATTGTGTTACTTTAGTTGCATAGCACTTCAAATGAACATGTTTATGATGGAGACAAGTTGTTGATTTGACATCGATTATTGATAGTCCAGTCCTCCACATTAATTTTTCTCTATCATCATCAGGAGGGTCTTCAAAGTATTCAAGTCCAAGCAAGGATGCATATGTTATCAGATGACATTTACTTCCTAGTTGAATTGTAATCGAGCACCTGTTGACTGTTTGCCATGATTAAGGAAATAAACATACAAATGAGACTCAGTAATTATTCTAAAACTGTAGCTTTCTCGCAACACATTGATAAGATGAAAACAATACTCTATCAAAAAAAACCTTTTTTTTTACAAATTTTCTCCTTCTTATATACAAGAAAATGTCCCTCAAAAAAGTCATAAAAACCAACACATGTAATTATTTTTGTAACAACTATCAAAATTATAAATTCCGTAACGTTCTTTGCAACAGAACTACAAAAACTAAAATAATCTTTAGACTAAATATATGACAGCTGATTTCACAACTATATTTATACAACTAAATATCTTGATAAAAACAAAATCTCTTTTTATACTTGTAACATTATGCAACTTTGAATTGGGTTTTTTTCTATTTATCTTTAAATTCACTACCCTCAAAAACGGTCAAATACCAATATTTACCCAATTTCTTCCACTAAAAATTAAATTATTCGGGAAAAGGTAGGAACTAAAGGAACTAAAAATCCACAACTGAGGACAAGTTCAAAATTATGTATCTTTATAATGATTCAAAATACCAAAGCCATCTTTATATTAAGATGGTTTAACATCTCTTCTTTTACCTAAAACAAACTTAAGCCCATTAGAGTTTGGAAACTCCAGGAATTAATGAATGGTTTTTCTTCGCCATTTTAAAATCAAAAAATGACTGTTAAAAAATGTTATTTGTGTTATTTCCTTTACATATTTGGATTCAGCACCCTCAAAAACGGGATGGTTCTGATTTTCAACTGTTTTCTTGCACTAAAACTTTAATTATTCAAAAAAAAAAGTGATGCTATAAAATCTATCATGGTGGACGTGAACAAAATGAAAGTAATTACTGAAATTCAAAATCTAAAGCTTGAACTATTTTTCAAGTTCATCTAAGTAAAGCTGCTTATTCATTGTACGATGCTTTAACCGCGAAAGATAAGAAAGATGCAATAGAAGTTGAGCGTGTGTTATTAACAGCATTTTCTGTAGATGCCTACACAGTATACAAACTGTTTACAAAACGAATATTAAATTACGGAGAGAAAGCTGACGTGTTTTTAGCTGACTTTAAACAATCATCCTACCTTGCTAAACTGTCAGAAGAGTCTGTGTGTAACGAAAATTAACCACATTTCATCACTTTTTAACGGATTTATCGCTTTTTATCATTTTTATCACAATTTACAGCTTTTTTTATATTACTTAATTTTGTAATTTTTATCACAATTTACAGCTTTCATTATATTACTTATTTTTGCTTTTTTGCTGCTACTTTGTTTTTGTTGGAATGTCATTGGAATAAACAAAAAGACAATTTGAGTTTTGCCTTATACCCAACCTGGTGAGCTAGAGTCTTTTGACTCTCTTGAGTATCTAACTGTAGCTGTTGTTGCTCTTAAGGTTCAGGACAAGTTTGAGTTTCTGATAGAGTTGGAGAAGCCTTTTCAGGTGCGCCTCTTTTTTTAAGCTTCAGTTTGACTTTGTGATTTTCCCTGTTGGTGAGTCTTTTTAGTTGGTGATGGTGACATGTGTTAATTCATCTGGCTCTTCTCCGCAATTTTTTTCCCAATATCTGAGGTTAGAAGGAACCCTTGCGTAATTTTGACTCACAAAAACTAACATACTAGTGTTCTCTGTAACTGTCCTACCTACTGAAAACATTCTTTCTGATGAAGCAGAAGTCACAGGTATAGCCAAATAACTTCTAGCCAGACCAGCTAGCAAAGTTTTTTTTTTTTATTTTGCTTCCACCATTCCAAAGCATCCACATCCCTTTCAGGTAAATTCTCACATTCAAGCATCAAAGACGGTTTGAGCTTTTTTTTATTTACTGGTTTGACTTTGAAGTCCCAGGGTTTTGCGCTGAAATCTGCCTCCTGTTTTTCAAAAAATAAAGGTCCACTGGATCTATAGTTTGGTCAAGGTCTGATGTTTCTAGTGAAGTATGATCCTCAACCAATGACCTGGAATATGGTTGGGTGATTTGTCAACCAATTTCTTGATGGTGGCTTCCCTCCCTTCCTCACTGTTTGCAATATTTTTGAGTGTATATCCTCTATAACATGGATGCAGAAGTGAACCCACATTATAGTATTTGACTCCAGCGCCATTATTACGCTAACCTTTCTCAAATTCCTCCATGAAGTTGTTTAGCCAACTCGGTCTCCAACTTGATGGTCACGCTCTTCAACGTCATTTACGGCTCTTTTGCAAAGCAAGTGGAGATTTAAATGTCTTTTTGAACTTAATACCTGTTTTTCAGAAGACCAGGATTCAGAGCATCGCTTACGTTCTGCCAGAAAAAAATGTGGAAATGAAACAAAAAAACAAAAAAAACTGTAAAATGTTGTAAATACAGGTGAACTCTAACTCATCCGGAATCAAAATTTGAAGATCTGGTTTGTTTAGAGTTTCGAAAGCAACCAGTAAACCAACCTTAAATCTGAAGATTGACTTTTGATTGAACTTTGAGACTGTTATTCTTTCTTGACTTTAACCAAGCTTATATTGGAGGCTAGTTTAATTTTAGGAGGTAGTTAAATATTTAACAACTATCTGACTTAATAAAAAAAAAAAAAAAAAGTAATTTTTTATGCTTTGTTACCATAATAATTACCGCTTTTACTAACTTTTATCACAAATTACCGGAATTACCGATTTTTACCGCTTTTACGTAGTTTTACCGTTTTTACGCAGTTTTACCGCTTTTACGCAGTTTTACCGCTTTTACGCAGTTTTACGCAATAAAAAAAACTTTTTCATTCATTTTTTGTAAATACTACAGCTTTCAACCTCTTGTTTTGTAGAGAGATGGACGCCTATTGGTAGGTCTTTCATGACTTAATTACTCGTGAATTTGCTCCAGTAAAAGTTTCTACTTCAAGTTGATGGATTTTTGAATATTCTAAATGAACTTAAATAATGCTTCTGACGCAATCCTTCCTTCTAGAAAAATGTCAAAAATACCATTTAAAACACTTAATAATCACTGAAATTCGAAAAAAATGTGTATCTACGTTTTTTGAGGATAAATATAGCTGTTTACGAAAATAGATATCACAGATATTTGAAAAAAAAGTAACCTTTCACTACTTTGCACAATTGTTCTTTGGTAAAGTTTAGAATTTACAGCAGATTTTTTTGTATGAGAAATTTTGAGTGATTCACTCAAAAATTCTGCGTAATTTTGTTAATATAATTGCCGTTTACGGCAATTATATTGCTTAAGAAAAATCCTATTTTTTGCGTAAAATACGCATTTTTCAGCTTTACAGGATTGGGCCCAGGTTTAAAAAAATAATTTTTAGAAATTGTAAGAAAAGCTTTAATAAATAAATGTGACATTAGGTAAGCATTTGTGATAGGTTTTTCTGTTAATGACAAGAATTAATAAATTTTAAACAGCTACACCACCAATCTCTTTAAATGAATCTTATTTTCAATATCTAAATGTCTAAACATGCAAGCTTATAAATTGCCATACAAAAATATCCAAAAACAATTCACCTTGTGTAACCCTGTTTAAGCCTGGATTATATTGAACAAAAGCGCAATTTAATAAAATCCGCTGCACTAATTTGTTAAAAGTTGCAGCTTTTTATGGTTTACTCCTATATATCATATTATTTTGAGTTTTATAAACTTCTATCTATTTAACATCTGTGGCGGAAGTATTAATTCATTTTAATTTTAGGTCCGTGTTGATGAGGGTTTCGTTTTATTTTCAAAAGATGTCATACTGAAAATTTTAAATCAATCTGAAGACCAAATGATTTGTCACCAATATGGAGATCAACAAACAAGCATTTGGAATAATGCTATTCCAATCAAAGAAGGATATAGTTGTTCTACTGTGATTCATCATGATCCTCCGATTCATCCCAGAGTTTAAAGATTTTAGAAACGCAAGTTCTTATTTTATCGCAATTCATGGCTGCTCACCAAGCTTAATGCTAAATCTTTGGTTTAATGACCATTCAATTATTTCAAAAAATAACGAACCATTTAAAAATGATGAAAAATATAAAATGAAAAACCTGCTCAATGATACATATTCATGTGCGCTTAGTAAGTCATTTAATTACAGAGTGTTTCAAGGTCCCTGGTTTGCAGAACCTCATTTATGCAAAGAGCATTTTGTTTGGGGATCTGATCAAAGCTATAAAGGTCGATTGGGATAAATATTACGCTTGTAATTAACAGGTAGTTTGTGGCATTTTTTTGTATGAATAAAATAGATCAAGTTAAAATTAATAATTTTATTTTACCAGTTTGTTTTTTTTTATTCTAAATATTGTTTATTTTTTATTTATCTATTATTTGTTTATATAGTCTCTTTTAGGGCAAAGTTGCTTCAATCGTACTCCTTAACGGGAAAAAAACCCGTTTAAACACGTTTCTGCTTTTCTCAGAGGCCATCTTTATAAATTTTGAACTTTGAAATTAGTTTTGTTCATGCATCCGATAGATCGTTGCCTCTTTCAAAAGCTGATCTTTGCTGTCATTGAACACATTCAGTTCTCATCCTGAAGATACACCCGCTATGGGAGCCGCTTGTCATCTGTTCCCACACGGCACTTAAATTAGGAAGTTTTTAATCTGCTCCAAAAATTTGGACACAGAATTTGAGAAAGCAGCTGCGACAATCATCAATCAATCAACTCTTAAAAATACAAAGGAGGAAATGTTATGGTAATATTACAGCTAATTAGGCCTAATAAATTATTTTTCCTTTTTCTTTTTGCACTATCGTTAGTGAAGACCATCTTTGAATAGTTGTTCAAAGCAAAGTAGATTATTGTGAAAATAGTTATTTTATTTTGTTTTTCGATTTCATTGTATTTTTGTTTTTTCTAATTCAGAATTTCAGGAACTTTTTATAACTTTCCTTTTGTTACTGTTATTTTTATGATATTGTAACAACTTTGTGATCTAAGCATGCATTCAGTTTGTAATAACATTATTTAATATTTTAACGTTGGTTAGCTTAAAAGAGTTGTTCCCCTTTGTTCTTAAGGCCTGTTCAGAGTTTCAAGTTTCTGGTTCTTTGATTCAAAAATAGAAGAATAGTAATCAGCAAAAAAAAAAATTATTTTTCGGATAATACATAAATATTAAAAATATTTATATATAATATACGTAGGGAGTCTGAAATGTTTTAGACCGGATTACTTTAAATGTAATGTAAAAAATTTAGTTGCAAAGTTGTAAGAAAGTTTTTTTAGTCTCGATAACCTCTGGCCATATGTAAGATTTTTTAGGTTTTTGAAAGCTCTCGAGGAAATATTGCTATGTGTTTTTTCCATGTGATGTGTATCGTCAAGATAAACACTTAGAAATTTTGTGACTTAGCCTCTTTTTATTTTAACTTGGTCAATTGAAACTTCAAGTAAGTTTGAGGGTAGTGAACGTTTTTTTGAAAAAGTACAGAATCTCATTTCGTTTTGTTGATATTTAAAATTAATTTGTTACATTTTTAAACGGTTTTATGTTCATTTGAGGAGAAGAGTTAGTAAATATCATTATGAAGTAAAAACAGGGTCAGCATCTTCGGCAAACATAATACTTAACAGATTTTAGGTTTTATGCAGGCTTTTGTATAAATAAAAAAGAGAATGGCCCTAAAATTGAACTTTGCGGTGGAAGTTATGTAAAAAGTATTTTTGATAAATATTATTAAAAGAAGCATATTTTTTTCGATTAGTAACTTTCGAACTATTTAAAAAGTTTTATCATTAGTTTCATTGTATCAAATTATCGATGCGGATGTTTAATTTTTTGAACAATTTAACAGTTGGATTTTTAAAGATTTACACTAAGGAGGCCTAAAGTAACAAGAGCTCAGTGTCTGCAAAAAAAGAACTACAGTCCTTTTCAAAAAACGCCCTTCGTTTATAAACCTTGTTTGTAACAGGAACTCACCCCAACTAATATTCTCTCAGAAGATTTCTAGTTTATTTAAAAGGATTTTAAAATTATTTCAGAAACTGTTAGGAAGACAGCTATTGATAAATGTTAGCGTCTATTTTAAAGTTTTGGGTTTCCAGAGCATGCGAATAAGTAAACGACTACTATAGGACCAAAACGCTTATCAACAAGTGGTCGGTGAAAACAGAATGGGATTAAAAATATAAACGTAACAATCGAATTGGTCAACATTAAAGTCAATTATACAAACAAAGTCTTTTTATGTATATATCTCCACATGCAACTTTATAGGCCATTGAGTATAGGCTAAAGAATAAATAAAAACGGATAAGAAAATGTGAAAATATAAACAAAAAATTCACAAAAATTATGATAAGTATTTTTACCTTTGACTCTCTGTTTACTGCGAGGAGTGGGAAAAAGTCCGTGATTTTTGAGCAAAATATCCGAAGATAATTTGTAGAGCTATTTTGTTATTTTATGTCCATAGTTAGCTGCTATGAAGGAAAACTGAGTTATACAAAATGCCCTGCAAAAAAAACCCAGCGGCATCTTAAAAGAAATAGAAAGAAAAAAGATTATCGGACTATAGTACAATTAGGGGGTTAAATCTCACTAACTCTTAAGATAATCTCCTATTAGTAAATTAAAGACTTACGTAGATGAAGTTTACGTTAAGCCAAAAATGATGCGTATGTACCAGATTGTTATACAGCCCATTCTCACATACTATGACCTCATACATCGAGTCATAAATGTTATTCCTAAAAACCCTTATTTTCTTATATACCAGGTTTAACAAATTTATATATATAGTATAATAAAATTACTAACAATACTAATAGTAATATTTTAACAAAATCTACATTGGATTATGTTTCTGCTCGGTGTATTTCGGCCTGATATTCCAACTTCTTGCCTTGTGTTAACGATTGTTCTAATATGGATTAGGTACTTCCTCTGTCTGGTTCTAGCCTAGCTTTCAAATTTCTAGCCCAATGTTACTATTCATTTCTTGCCGTTCCTTATTGGAATAGATTCCTGCTCGGTGTAACACTAGTCTAATTCTTCAAGTTCTAGCATACTTTCAACATTCCTTTCAAAGTTCAAGGTGCATAGGAACATGCTCTAAGACCTTACAACACATCCCCAGAAACTTTTTTTTGATTATCATTAGAAAACATTTCCTCATTCAAAAAATGTAAATGACAACTTTTTTTAGTGGGGGCCTGGAGAGGAATCACATATTTTAGGGGAGTTCCCAGAAGTTTTGTTGTTCAAGATAGGTAACTAAGAGCCATGTGGCATACTCAAATTTTTAGTATGTTGATACTGGTAGCAAATGAGGATGACTTGCAAAAAATTAGGGTAATTGGAGCCAAACCAACCCCGCCCCAATCCCTAACTGCCCCCTTCCTAGAACTACGTCTCCGTTAATCGTAAAACTTTTTTTTTTGTTCTATCATAAACTAGATCAAAATTCATCCACAGATTTCAAATTTCATCAAAAAATCTCTTTTCGTTTAAGATTTATAACCATGCAAAGCTTAAAATTACCCCCTGAAATAACTTTATATGATCTTAACTTTCAAACGAAGAATTTTGTTTTATGTAATTTGAAATCTGTTGATAAATTTTGATTTAGTTTAACATAAAAAGCAAATAATTGAAAAGGGTTCTTAGGAACCACACCCTAGGGAGGATTCGGGGGATCGTTTCGAACACCACAAAATTACACTCATGCCCCTGTATTTAGACTTTCAGAAATGTTTGTGAGAGACTTATCAATTTTTCTTTTAAAAAGTTTTTAAAAATGTTTGTTTAACATTGAAATTTACAGATGGATATGTAATTTTCATTACTTTCAATTTTATTTCTATTGAAATAAAAACAAAGCAAAGCAACCTTTAATCACTAACAATTAGTAAAAGTTAGCAGTTGCTAATTTTTGACAGTTGCATAATAACTCCTTACACGCGTTGACATACAAACTGAAAGCATGTCTGTGGCTATTATATTGACATTTGATTGGTATGACCGATATATCATGCCAATATTATCAATCCATATTAGAAGTTTTTATTTGAAGCATTTATTTAAAATGCTTCAAATAAAAACTAAAAATGCCTAAACATGCAAAAGAACATGGTGATTTCGTTAAAAAATTTTGCATTTGTTGCTTCAGGGAAGGCAAGGATTTAAGACTAATAAAGAATGCTGAAACTACTTATTTAAATCTAAATAAAAAGAAAAATGACTACTCAAACCTTATCAAAACTATATTCTGGAAAGCTGGAAAGATTATTCAGCAGATAACCCTGACCTTACTACCATGCTTTGTTCGAAATGTAGAAAAAAGCTTGCAGGGACAGATCCTTACTTCACTATGCGGCTGTGTTATGAAGATAATTATAACTATATTGATGTTTAATTGTTGGGAAAACTTGTTTATAAAGGCGCTCAACATGTTTCAAATGAACCTGTAGAAAGACTAATTTTTCAAGATTGCTATGCCCAAGTTGGACAAGGAATTCCACATCCCGGTACGAAATTAGAAAGACAAAAGAATTTGACTCCCATCTCCAACAACGCAAGGAATAGTTCTGTCCAGTTCTACTAAAGATTTCAGCACAAATGAGTCAGGGAACACCATAGCTTTGAAAACTTTTGGTCCCAAGCAACTCACTGTCTCTTTCATAAAAACTGAGGTAAAGAAACTTTTCTTTTCTTTTGATAAATTGAACAAACTTCAATTAAAACTACATTCCAAATAAGTTTTTGTTGCTTAAAAATACTTTTAAAAATAAGTTTGTGATGAGTTTAAAGCCAATTTTTGCAATAACTTCATTATGATTTCTAAGTAATCGCAACATGATTGAATTTGCACAATTTCTGAGAATTGAGGCAGGACAAAAAAGTGTGGAATTTGTTTTCAATGTTAAACTAATTGAGAACAACGAAATGATAGGAAAATTATTCAATTGTGATAAACTCCCATTGCTATTGGAATTAAATGAAAGCAACGAGGTATGTAAACTATTACCAAAAAAAAAATTTTTTGATAGCTAGATTGCAACTTGTATCATTCATTTTGATTTTTTATGGATGTATAGTTAGTAGAAAAAGATACTCCTATTGTGTATTGCAATGATATTGAAGAGCTTGTAGCAATGGTACTTCATCACAGAAGTCAAGGAACAAATGATGTTGATATCAAACTAGGTGTAGATGGAAGGCAGGGATTTCTTAAAGTTACACCTTAAACCAGAGTTAAAAATATGCGTGTAAAGATTTTAAAGATTCAAGCGTCCACAAAGCTATTATATAGACCATTTTGCCTTCATTGAACGAAAAATACCATAACTTGCGCTTAATTTTGGATAAATTAAATATTTCATTCTTTGATTACACAGTATCTGAAGATTGAAAGATTTTGCTTCAAATGGTTGGAAAACAAACTGCAACATAAAAGCACCCTTGTCCGTATTGCATGACATCATCTGCTGACTTTCAAAAAGCTGATCATTATACTCTAGAGCCTTTGCGTAGATTGTACGACCAATGGATGGCTGATGATGCAAATTAAAAAAAAGCCAAAAAGTACACAAATGTTGTCAATCCCCTTTTATAAACAGCCGAGAAAAACAAAAAAATGCTAGAACTTGTAAATATTCCTGGTCTACATATACTGCAAAACATTGTAGACAAAATTTTAAAAGAGATTGAAAAAAATTTATTTGAAAACAAGGAGTGTGGGTTACAGTTTATTAACCAATATCTGTCTAAGATAAACATCTGCAGAGTGTCCTACCAAGGGCAGCATCGTTTGGAAGGCAGTATTTGCAATAAGTTACTTAAAAACATAGACAGCTTTGAACTGTTTTTTCAGGAGTCTAGTCTTGGAGTTTCCGCAGACAAATACATTAAGGTACTCGGAGATTTTGAAAAAATAGTCCATAGTTGTTTTGGAAAATCATTAAGCTCCACATACAGTATTGGACAAAACATTTGCAACCAACATCGAACAATCCTAAAAAGTGTTCCTAATTTTACATGTCTTAAAAACGAAACGAACTATACTACCACAGCAAACAGTTCAGGATTCTGGAGTCATAGCATGCCATGACATGAGCAATCAGCTGACAGGGGACAGCACACAGGCAGAATTTCGTTGACAAGTCCCATTTTCCAGCGGAAAAAACAAGTGAAACTTTTTTGGTTTGTTTCATTTTCTTAATTCTGGTCCGTGTCAACGTCACGGAAGTTTTTTAATAATTAAAGGAAGTATCCAGAGTTTCCAGAAGCATGCAGAAGCTTCCAGAAGTTTCCAGAAGAAGCATCTGGAAGCATCCAGTAGCATCCAGAAATATTTATTATTTTTATGACTTCAAGTGCAAAAATGGCTCCCGACAGTCTTGGATTGGAACTAAGAAAGAAAATTATTGGCGATTACGTAAGTGGAATGTCACAAAAAAGTAGTTGTGATAAATATCGCGTGAAAAAATGGACCGTATCAAGACTATGTTCCAAATATCGTTCTACGGGGAAGTTGGCAGCAGATAACAAAGCTGGAAGACCGCGTTCCACCACTTCTAGAGAGGATTCTTTGATCGTCAGATCCGTCAAGAAGGATCCCTGGATATCATCAGTCGAGATATAAAAGCAATTAGAGCTGCCTGTATCGGACCGAACAATCAGACGACGTGCTGTTGAAGCCGGATTGTTTTCTCGACGCCCTACAAAGAAACCGCTGATTTCACTAAAAAACCAGAAGAAAAGACTCCTGTTTGCTACATCTCATATTGACTGGAATGTGTAGAAATGGCGAACTGTCCTGTTCAGTGATGAAGCGAAGTTCAACATCATTGGGAGCGATGGCATTTGCCGTGTACGTCGACCAGGCGGAAAACGCTTCGATTTACTTTACTGCCATAAGACCGTGAAGCATGGTGGAGGCAATGTAATGGTCTGGGGGTGTTTTTCTGCTAACGGTCTAGGTCCAATACATCGAAACGATGGAATAATGGACTGTTTCATGTATAAAAATATCCTGAAAGATGTTATGTTACCTCATGCTGAATGGAATATGCCAATAAAATGGGTTTTTCAGCAAGACAACGATCCGAAACACACTGCAAAAGTAGTCAAGCAGTGGTTTCAAGACAACCACCTATCGATGATGGATTGGCCGCCTCAATCTCCGGATCTCAACCCTATCGAGAACCTATGGGAGGTCGTCAACCGCAGAATTAATCGTGAAGGTGTTTGTAATAAGGATCAACTGTTTGAACAAATCCAAAAGGCCAGGGCAGCGATTCCAAAAAGTTTCATTGATCACCTAATCGAATCTATGCCTCGAAGATGCAAGGCTGTGATCGACAACAAATAATTCGCCACGAAATATTGATAGCGAATTACAGCTTGGTCAACATTTTATCGAGTTGCACTTGTTTTGTCCAGAAGGAAATCAACTTTTTTTAATACTTTTGATTAATTTATTAATTTTCGTGTACAAATAATGAACTTTGTGATGAATAAAACTTGAAGAACTTTGTCTCTAAACAGTTACATTGTTATTTCTCTAAATTGAAAAAATGCAGCACTTTTATATAAAGAAACTAAATTAGCATTATTTGGTTGCAAATATTTTGTCCAATACTGTATATCAGAGATTTAGAGGACTTCTCTACGAGCTATAGAATTCTAAGGGCTACAATTCCTTTGAAGGTACACATAGTTGAGCAGCGTATTATTGAATTCATCGAAATGAAAGGAGGAGTCTTCGGTATGATAAATAACTTTTAAATTTGATAAAAAAATAATTTGTAATCTTAGTAATTAAATACTCTATTTCAACAGTTGAATCGTAAAATTTTCATAAATTATGGCGATTATTTGTTAAGTAAACTTGCATTTCTTTTGTACTTCTTATATTCTATAGGCTTAGGTTACTGGACCGAAAAAGCTCTTGAATCCATTTATCAGGATTTCAATCAGTTTTGGCGAGTGAGAAAAGTTGGAGAGCACACCCCAAACTATATAGTGGCGCTAAAAAATGCGGTTGTTGCTTACAACGCAAGCACTTTTAAAGAAGCTTTCTATTTAAAGGAATGTAGTTTGTAAAAAGTAGAATATTAAACCTCCTAAGATTAAACGTTCAGTATGAGTTTGAAATGTAAAATATCAATCATAATTTAACCAAAAAGACCAGAAATTTTTTTTTTATTGTAATAAATAGTTGAAGCAAACCCTACTCGACCCCTAATAGCCCACCCCTAGGGTATGGTTCCTTTTTTGCTTGTTTTATATTAAGCAAGATCAAAGTTCATTGACAGATTTAAAATTACATCAAATAAAAATTTTTCGTTTAAAAGTAAAGACCATTTAAAGTTATTTCAGGGGGTAATTTTATCTATTTTATGATAGAAAAAAAAAATTTTTTTACGATTAAAGGAGACGTAGTTCTAGGAAGGGGGCAGTTAGGGGTCGGGGGCTCCAATTATCCTAATTTTTTTGCAAGTCATCCTCATTCGACACCAGTAACGACATAATAGAAATTTGAGTAAGCCCCATGCCTCTTAGTTACCTACCTTGAACAACAAAATTCCTGGGCACTCCCCTAAAATATGTGATTCTTCTCCAGGCCCCCACTAAAAAAAGTTGTCATTTACATTTTTTGAATGAGGAAATGTTTTCTAATGATAATCAAAAAAAAGTTTCTGGGGATGTGTTTTAGACCATGTTCCTATGCACTGTGAAATGACTTTCTCTAATAAGATTTTGCTCGGTGTGATTCTGGTCTTATTCTCTAATTTCAAGCCCAGTGTCAATATTCGTTTAAAAAATTGATATTTCGAATTGGATTAAGTTTTACTCAGTATATTTCTAGTCTAATTCTCTTAGTTCTAGCCTTGTGTCAGTATTAGTCTTCAAGTTATAAGCGAAGATGAAAAGCTTTACATAGTACATCAAACGCTAACTTTTAATGTTTGGGTACATGAAAACAAATTTTAATGTTTTTGACACATGAGAGTTACACTCTAAATGACAACTGCTTTTTTATGTGAATTGTTTATCTTTCAGAGATTCCTATCCTTATCCTAATTTTGTTCTTACAATGCAAATGATGCTAATATTTATTGCAAATCTTAAAAATAAAAAAAGTCTGCTCTCGATTTAAGATAAAGGGAGACATAAGTTATTGTTACTTTGAAAGATTTTTTATTGCAAAAAAAAAAATGACGTCAGAAATATTTGACTGACTTTAAGTCAGAGATGACTTCATGCTTTTGTCTTGATTTTATTCTAACAGTGCTTATATAATTTGCGAATCTGTCCAAGATTTTGAAGAAAGCGAGACAAACTGGTAACTGTTATTTTGAAGGATTTTTTATTCAAAAAAAAATGATGTCATAAATCATTGAATGACTTTAAATTATTGCAAATCTTTGTTTTGTATGAACCCAGCAAGCACATAACGTTGAAACAACGTTGAAACAACGTTGTAACAACGTTGATCAACGTCGATCAACGTTATTTCAACGTTTTTTCAACGTTGTGTGCTAGCAGGGAAGTGGTTACATTAAAAAGTTTTTATAGATATGTTTTCAGAAAGAAAAAAAATCTCTCTTTAATCCAAGTAAAAAGAGACTTGAAATATGTAACTCGAAATAAACCATTTAAATGCAATTCATTCGATCTTACTTGAGTAAAAGATTGAATGAATTCTTATTTGAGGAAGAATACTTAATAAAACCACAAAAAGCACAGCTACGAAATGCCGCATTCTTATCAAGAATTCTCATCAAGAATGTGGTAATTTGTTGCCGTGCTTTATGTGGTTTTCTTTTTTTTTTTTTTTTTTTTTTTTTTTTTACCGTGATTTTCTACCGTCCCTATTAATAACCGTTTGCCTGTATGTATTATATTTTGCGATTCACACCTTTATTTAATATTTTATTTAACTGTTTTCACTATTTTATTTATTTTACTTAAACTATGTAAACTGTTTAAATTGTGAAAATTATTTAATTTTAAATTTTGTAAGTTATTTTCATTAAGTTCATCGTTTTAAAAAAAACGTAGTTAAAAACAATCAAATAATAGTCTTTAAACGTCACGTAAAAAATAATCAACGAAAAGAATAATTGAATATAGAACTTACCTTTCTCGAAAATTTTATGAAAAGCAAAGTTTTTTTTGGTGAGCTCTAAACATTAAATTGACGAAATGAATTCCTTCCAAAGGAATTCTAAAATTTCTGCTGCAAACTCCGGCTTTAATTAAAATCATTAAGTGACGCTGGTTCCAGACTTCTTACTTAATGTCCCCTTACATTTCTAGGTTGATTATATTAATTGATCTAAAAAATAAAGCATTAGGTTCTCGTATGGATAAATACCAACTTTTTTAACATCTGTGCTAAGTTTTGTACAAATTAAACTTTTATGCTTGGCAAATTGGTTTGAAATGAATAAGTTTAAATTTTATTAAGTTCTAAAAAATGGCTTGCAGCATTACTGCGACTAAAACTGGCTTCATTTCGTATCAACAGTGTTATATATAAAAAAAAAAAAAAACTAATAAAAATTATCAGTTGAGTAGAAATAAAAAATTAGGAAATAAGTATGAAAAACGCTTTTTAAGTTTTTAGCGTAATAATCAAGGAGATTTCTCCTCAGTAAGTAAGTATTCAAATAGTTTTGTTGCATTTTTTGTAAAACATACTCTGTTGTTTTTACAAATGATGTAGTTATAGAAGAAAATCTCCTTTGATAATTCTGACAAGATAAAAGATATTCAAGTTTTTAACAGTTTTTAAACTCATTTCAAGGTTTATTATTAAATGCCCGATTTATTGAACTTATTTAGCAATCCAGAGAAAAAAAAAGGCCATTAGCATGTTTTCTTATCAAATGAAGCAGACGCCACCCGAAATTTAAAAAAAAAAAAAGTATTAATGAAGAACAAGTTACAGATGCCATGAATCAAACAAAATCGATAACTGTTTTACGGGATGCATTAAGAAGGAAATACAATTAGTATAAAATGTTCAATTAATAACCAAGTCACGATTTCCTTTTTTTTTTTTTTTTCTGTTTCTTACTGACCAATAGAAATGTAATCTTTAGCATCACTTTGTTGTAATAATTACTTAATAATAGTGTGAAACCCAAACAACTCTAAAATCGATATAAAATTAGAATTCTCAAGTCTGAAAATTGAAAAAAAGTCATTAAAAATAACATCAAAAGATTTTTGTTGCTTATAACTTAGCTTTGAAGAAAGCAATTTTCTCGTTATTTTGGTAATTTCTTAAATGAGATGCCGTGATTTTCATGAATGAGGCAAAACATTCAACAAATAAAAAAAGGAAATTTTACAAGCTTAAGTTAAACAATAATTTATTCATTTTGTGCGAATACTGAATACATAATATAGTTGCATAATATAGTTGTTCGATTGGTACTAAATACAAGTTCTTATAAAACCAGAAACTTGGTGATGTTTTATATATTATTTATTATCATTGTATGTATATACATATATATATATATATATATATATATATATATATATATATATATATATATATATATATATATATATATATATATATATATAGTGATAATAGTGTGAGGAGGGAAAATGATAAAATTGTAAACATTATCTTTAAGTTTTACCCGACTCAAGCATATAATATTCGAATTGGGTTGAGTGTATTTATTTTCATTGTTTCCGTTCCAGTTATCGAAATTTTGTGGTGTCCAGTTTCTGTTGTTTCTCCATCGCGGTTGTTGAGTAAAGTTTTTCCTGTACTGATACTGCCAGTTGTTATTTTGTGGAATTCTAGGATCTTGGTCTTCCTGTCTGCATTGTTTTGCTAAATGTCCTGCCTTATTGCATATATAGCAGATTGGTTGGTTTACTGGGGTTGGATTACGATCCTGATTATTCGTTTGTCTCTGTAGACGCATTTTTAACTTTCTGTTCTCGTCTTTGAGCCTTGCTACTTCTCTAGTCGCATTTTCGGGATTAGCTAAATTCGCAGGTGTTGTATTATATGCAACCACAGGTGGTGCATCATTCTCAGCGAATCTTACAGTGCTAGGTTTAACCAACTGGTTGTGTGCTTTTGTCACGGCCTTTACTACTGTTTCAATTATGCGAGCGTTATCATCGATGTTAACTGAATTATTTACTCTTGCGATTCTGACTGCTTGTGTGTATGTCTCTGGTTGGCTTAAAAGAAGTTTTCTCTTTAGATTAGAATTAACTCCTTGAATAAAAAGATCTCTTTTGGTTTCTTCCGAAACATTTAACTCTTGTGACAATTTCTCTAAATTTGCTATGAAATGTTCAAGTCCTCTTTCTCCTTCTTTCAGTTCATAAAGTTGGGTTTTCTTCATCCAAATACGTTCTGGTGGTTCGTACTCATTCTGAAAAGCTTGTTGAATTAATTGTAAATCTTGTTTTGTTTGGTTTTGAAGGTATTCATAAAATATCGAAGCAGATTTACTTAAGCAAAGCGGAAAAGCGCTAAGTTGTTCGCTATTGTCCCACTTGTTAAAGGTAGCTGTTCTCTTAAATTGAAGGAAAAACTCTTTAACGTCATCATCTGGTCCTCCGTTAAACTGTGGTAAACTAGACTTATCAATTGTTGGTCTAAATGAGTTTTCAATCTTTTCTAACCAATTAAGAGCGTTTCTCTCATCACTTCGTCTAAGCAGAGTAGCTTCCGCTTCTTGTTTTGCGGTGGAGTTTAATGGTTTTCTCGCAACTTTTTCTATCATCTTTTCACTTATAACTTTATCGATATACTCATTTCGCCAATCATTTTCCTCATGTCCTAGTGAGTCTCGATCAAAATGTTCAGTTGGTAAAACTTCAATGTCGGGTGTGGCACAGTTGGGTGCAGGTGGTGTTTTTGAGTAAAATAGTGGTAAAACATTAGGGTTATTGTTGTTATGAGGTGAAACTGAATGACTTGCCATTTTTTAATGTTGATAAGACTGTTTTTAAATGTTTATTAAAAAATGTTAATTCACTTCTTTTTTTTTCTTCTTTTAAATAAAATGATTTCTCTTAAAATGTTTTTTTTTCTTCGATCCTGTTTCAAAATAATCAATATACTTTTTCGAAAATGATTAATAATTAAAGTTCACTGATTTATGAAGAAATGAGTGAATACATAAATCTCGGTGGGAAACTCCAGTGTGAGGGCGGTGGATATTTTTTTTTTTCTTTTTTTATTAATAAATATTCTCAAATATTCTCATCAATATATATTCTCTTAAAATTAACTCATGCAAATATCAATAAATCAATACAGATAATAACGCTTATTTAAAGTTACTCAAATATCTTTTCTTACCAATTCTTCTCGTAAGTTTCTCTTTAAAATCTTCATAAATACTTCTCATAAAATTCTCTTTAAATCTTTAAAAATCCTTTTCTCATAAATTCCTCTTTTAAATCTCTTAAAACTCTTTTCTAAAACTGTCCTCCCAAAAACTGTCTTCCCAAAACTGTCTTCTTTTCTTTTTTGAGCTTTTTATAGTTTTCGGTTGTTTACCGTTTTGCTACTTATTCATCATTTATTTATATGACAGGTTGAATAAGTTTCCGTGCGTACATCTTTTCTTGGTTGTTGTTATTTTTTATTTTTATTTTCGCTTTATCGTTTATTCATATGACAAATTCAATAAGTCTCTGTGTGTACGTCTTTTCTTGGTTGTTGTAGTTTTTACTTTTCGTTTCGGTATATCGTCTATTCATTTGACAAATTCAATAATTCTCTGCGTGTACGTCTTTTCTTGGTTGTTGTTACATTTTACTCTTCTTTTCGCTTTCTCATCTTATTCATATGACAAATTCAATAAGTCTCCGTGCGTACTTTTTGTTGGTTAACTCACTCTTTTTTGTTCGAATATTATATGCTTGAGTCGGGTAAAACTTAAAGATAATGTTTACAATTTTATCATTTTCCCTCCTCACAATAGGATAGATAATATCGTACTAATAAGATTTGTGATACAGCTCAATATTACAGGAATATTCATCCATAGTTACCATGACATTTCATTTAGTAAACATCGTAAAGCACATGGTGCAAATTAATGTCAAGTTTTTGAAATATTTTTAATAATTTGTACTAATTACATCAAATCAGTGAAAATACAAAAATCTTAAACAGTTAAGAAACAAAGTTAGTTTATTATAAACTTCCTATAAATGTTTATCAGTTTTTTTAAAGGTTAACTATTAAAAACTAAAGTTTTCTAATGATTTCAATTGCAAACTGGGTTGAATGTTTCGTTTTATAGGTAAGCATACCGCAAAATAGATTAAAAATTGCTCCCAAAGGATTAGTTGATTTAAGTTCTTGAAAATGTTTGGTAGTGATGTGCTTACAACTCATAAACATTTTGTTTACAAAAGTTCGTTTGATACTTCAAAAAATTATGAACTTAAAAAACTACATTACTTTTTACAACTTTTATTTTACCGCGCTATATTTTATAGCCAATTCCCAAGTGCAAAAAATTTTAAATATCCAAAAAATCATAAACTCCCATGAGATTCTCTTACATTCTCTAAATTATGCTGAATTATCTTTTTGTAGAGTGAATAAGTAAGCAAGGTTCAGTTTAAATTTGTGTAAATAATTAATGACAGCTTGAATGTAATGAAATTCGCAACTAATTTTATTGTCATTTGTTAAATTAATAAATAAGAAAAAAAGTATGCAGTTTGTAAGCAATGCTTGTTAATGTTAAAAGTGCTTTATTGATTAACATTTTGGTACTATGTTGCATTGAACTTTTTTTTGTGACCGTTGATTATTCAATAATCTTTAATAATAACTACCAGAGCTGGACTTTCATTAATGAAAGCTATGATGCTGCCAACATTAAACACAGCTCACTTGATGGTAACATTCAAAAGCTGCTGAACAATCCAATATATTCGCATTTCAATTTGACGGTTCCCGTTAAAAGAGAAAAGCTTCAACTTTTAATACTGATAACGTCATCTCCCCGTAATTTTGATAGAAGAATGGCAGTTCGTAATTCGTGGATGAAGCGGTGTCGATCTTCAAAGGTGAATTTAGTAATTTTATTTTTCATAACATAACATTTGGCACTTTGGAAGTTTTGTAAATGTTTTATCGATTGATATCCTGTCTCAAGAGGCACAAGCAACTTTAAAAGTTATTAAAATCTTTTATCATTGTTGATGATTAATTTTTCTCGTCGTATTTGTTTTTCTAAGTATTTTTTTACTAGTTCATTTGCATTTTTTATGTAAAAGAATTCGCTTTAAACTCAATCAGCTTAAGTGGATGTTATGAACATGAAGCGCGACCAAGCGATATGTTAAATGCGACGAGTAGTTTATTACAATAAGTGCAATAAAAGTACTAAAATCATTCAGTGGCGATAAAAAGAGAAAATCTTTTCATCACAAATTTACTTAAAGGAGCATTCCAAAGCGAAACAAGATTTTTTTTTTTTTCCAAAAAGTGAACACTTCAACGCAGGGCTTAAATAGTTAGTTGTACGAAAAGACATGTCGTTAAAAAAAATCCTTCTTTCCTGTAATTTGTGGCAAAAAAGTTGAGAAAAAATTTAAAATTTTAAATATTTCAAAAGCTAAGAAAACAAAAAGCAATCTGTTTTTTTGCGTTTTTTTTTTAATTTTGCCTTGATTCCCTTCATTATGGACTGTAAATACCCATATAAATATTGATTCCCTTCATTATGGACTGTAAATACCCATATAAATATTGATTCCCTTCATTATGGACTGTAAATACCCATATAAATATTGATTCCCTTCATTATGGACTGTAAATACTTTAAATAAATTTCTTTCAATTTTTTTTTTTGATTACTTTGAACCAACTGATTGGTTGTTTTTGCCATAGATGTTAAATACGTGGATCTGAAGAATAAAAAAAGAAAAAAAAACACATTTTTTATGAAAAAAAATCTTCAAACGACTGTTAATCAAACCACTTAAACAGCTCTTCTGAGCTGCGTCCAGCATAGTGGAATTCAGAACTCCTTGGTCCAATTGAAACACTTTCCAATATATTTTGCCGACGTAAGGTTTGGTACTATCCACCAAGCATAACAGGCTTACTACGGTTTGCAAAAAAACGTCAGCAGAGTAACAGAATCCCAAAAGCTACCTTCAACGACTGTGTAAGTAATAAGCTTACCATTATCAATTATTGACTTCTTACGTGTCGTCTTTGACAGCCACTGTTTGAATCCGCGATCCATTATAGTTTCCTGAATTGCATCTTTTGTCGCCATAAGACGCTGCATCATCACGAAATTGCTGGCAAAGCGCGTCCCACCGGGTTGCAGTAATTCTTATTTTGACTTACTCCTAAAATATTCGAGAGGTTTTGAACGTTTTTCCATCCGTCACTGACATGCGTTCCGCCAGTCGTACTAAGCTGAGCCTTGAAGCTGTCGAGCTTGCAACTCACATTAGCAACTTCATTTTCAAGCAGTGCTTCAGATATGGCTTGACGTCCAGGAGGCTTATAATCTGGCCCGACTTTGGCTACTACAGCGATTGCCTCTTTAAAATACTTGTTTTCAATTATGGAGAAAGGGATGCCGTTCACATAGAAAGCACTTGTAAGTACAGCATCTGTCACCTGCTTAGATCCAATCAACAAGGTAGCTGTAATCGTGGTCTGCCTTTTTATCGATGTCAAGGACGGTGCACTGGAACAGGAAGGATCGGTTTTAGTTGCCTTGTACACAAAATAAAAACAGAGATATCCAATTAGAGTTGCCGCTGTAATAACGAATTAGAAAACCATACACCAAATGAAATAGCCTGTCTAGAGCAGTGGCTCTAATTCTGAACTCTGAAGTCTGAACAAACTTTTTAAAATTCGTATATATTTTTCTAAACAATAAGTCAAGTCAACTAACTAATCAACTAATTTATTGTAACAACATGATTATATTGCATAAACAATTTATAAAAAATGCACAGTGACAATATAATTATTATTATTAACAAAGCTAATTAACCTTCTAGACAAAAAATATAAAACACTCTGTTATTAAATATCATTTGATTATAAATGTTATTGCCTTATCTAGTGCATCTCTTTTTTTCTTCAACAATTCCAATTGCACTCGTTCTTTATTGCATTCCATAATTTCTGCAACAACTACATCTGGCGCACTAGCACACTTTGCTACCGAATTACCTTCGCCAGTTAAATGGACACGTATGCAGGTGACACCCCCGGTGTAAATTTTGTCGCAATACACGCACTGTATGTGTGCTAGTACCACATTCTTTGCAGTGTCATCAACGAGGCATATGTGGTTTCATTCTGGTCCTTTATCCTTCGGTATGTTTGATACTTTCCGTTTAGTCTCACAAACGATATATTGTATTAACTATTACTTAGTAAAAATCAACAGACATTGACAACTGAGCATAAGTGACGTCATCATTTCTATCTAAGAATTAGGCACCGCCGCACAGTGAGACGAAATCCCGATTTCGTGACCAAAAGTCAAATTTTTGAGTTTTATATTTTCGTCTTTTTACGTTCAGATCTTGTTTACAGATAGTCCTATAACAAAATTCCGAACAGGGCAGGTAAATACCTGCTCTAGGCTGGCCTGGACATCAGTTGACATTTAGCCTCCGTTCGGTACGCACTAAACAAGTGGACACGTCGAAAAATTCTTGCCTGTTTTAAAATGCTGTTAAACTGAAGAAACTATTTCAATTGGAATTCGGCAAAATGGAATCATTTTCTGGAGGCATGTAGAATATATCGTTATGCACTGTTATTGCTAATTGTAATTTTTTTAATATTTAAATCGCGCGACAAGTAAACATAAAAAACTGTAAATTTTTTATCTGAAATCGATTTTCTAATGTCGTTTTAAAAATTTAACTGCGGTTATCCACCTTCTTTCGACAAGGAACTGATAGTGTATAGTGTTAAATACAACATATAAAAAAACTGGCTGCCATTGAGTGCCATTTTAATAGTGAGACTAGTTTTTATGGAGGAATGTGTGGTGCGACATTCTATTAACATAGATTAATGTCTGAAAATGGTCATGGAAATTAGTGAATTAACATTATTTAATGGCACTAATTACATTTTAATACAATAATTTATTATTTTAAATATATGCTTTACAAGTTACTTCTCGTTCCGTTTTATGATAATCTCAAAATTTTATAAAATAGTCCTCAAAGAACTCTCAGGCGTTATAACTGTCTTAGTCTTCCAAATCTTCAAATATGGAATTGTCAAGAAAAGATATATTCTTTATAGTGAAAGACAGTTTAAATAATGAATATTAATTCATCATTGATGTTTTGACAGATACAATTTTCAAAAAAAACGGAACATGTGATACAAGTAGGCGAGGATGAAATGTCATCATCACGGTTACTTGCAAATTTTCGATCGAGATGGAGTGCAGCAGAAAGATGGGAAGATTTTTTTTTTTGAAAAAAAATAAATAATGATTGAAGGGCACTGTACAATTTTCAAAATTATCCAATACTGAATGCACAACAAATTAGAAGATTGTGAAGAATGATAACAAAAAAGGAACATGTAGGCGACCTTCGCAATTTGCTTCATCTAGTAATAGATCAAAGAGGCGAAAGACTCAAGAACTACGTTCTACTTTTTCTACAGAAGAATTGGCATATGCTGCTCAAATGAGTTTAAGGACTTCTGGTCAAGTACATTTTGCTCAAGTTGTTAAAGATGTCACGTTAACAACCCCTCTCGAGCATCAGGATTTTGCCTCAGAGACCGGCAAAATCTCTACATCAAGAAACTTTACAATTGTTAAAACAACCTGAAGTCACCAGACAAGAGACAAGGAACGATTCCAATTTAGATACAAGTGGTTCAACATCAGATTCCGAATCGAATGATTCAAACATTGATGAATATGACATACGTGTTTTTGTTACTAGGATTAAATAAACAATTTTTTTACATATATGTGACTTTATCTTTTACCAATTTAAAAAAAGTAATAAAACTAAAATAACAAATTCCTGTTTTTTTATCAATAGCGTAATTTTGGAAATAATTTTACAATATTTTTGCTCTAATTTAACTCCTGAATCATAAGCAATGACCTCGAAAACCAAACTACATTAGATTTCATATTTTCAACGTATGAACAGTTTTGGCCGCCATATTGGAGCCTCCATTTTGAATTTCTTAAATCTGACCTCAGATTCGTAATCAGCGACCTCGAAAACCCTCGTGTAGGTAATTTGGGAATTTTGGCTACGAAATCGGGATTTCGTCCCACTGTGCGGCGGTCTCTACTAAGAATATGTCAAGGTGTAGCATTAGATTTTATAAATGAACGTACCGCAACGAATGGTTGAATGGTGTGAACATTACGCATTATATAAGAATATAGCCTATTTAGACATGAAAGTGTTGTTTCATTAAAATATATTTCAATTGACTGAAAAATTAAAAAGCGTTGAAAATAATAAAAAACGTTGAAGAAAATAAAAAACGTTAAAAAACGCGTTTTTTAAACAAAAAATAAAATACGTAAAATACGTGTAACATCTATGGTTTTTGAATTTCAGCTTTTTCTCGTAAAAGTCGTGTGGTAAACAAACCGAAAAATTTTCGATTGGCCTTGCTTGTGGAATATTTGATGGATTGATCTCCTTGGCAGCATAGTTCAAGTTTTCGTCCATCCATGCAACAGTTGCATTTTAGTAATTCGCACTTGCTAAATCGAGCCAAAATATGTTTTGAAATTCGGGAGAATGTTTATGAAGAAAGGGTCTTTTCATTAAGCATTCTTCAATATATTGCTCAGCTTTGATGGAGTATGTGTTGGTTTTATGAATAAGTGGAGTCGATATACCTGCAATTTAAATTGCTACCCATAAGAGAACTTTTGAAGGGAATTTTCCTTTTCCTACATATTTGACGTTTTCTGGACATATCTATGTTACCTGTAAAATTCTGCGTTTCCGGGTATTTTCATACCATTAAGTAAGAATTATTTTTCTTCGTCGATTAAACCATATCTTCTTCTTTTTTCCATGAAAATGATTTACCAACTTTCGACTCAATTTATGATCATCACTGCATTTTAGAGTTTTTGTTCGTTTAAGGTAAGAGACTTTCATATGTAGGTGGAGAATGACTATTTTGAGCCGCAAATAACAAAACTTTGTTAATCATGTATAAGAAAATACAAAATAAAAAAATAACAAAATAAAAAATTAACAAATTAACAAATTAACTAATAACAAATAACAAAACTTTGTTAATCATTCTTTTAAGCTGGTTCCAGTTGCCATGTTTCATATAGGTGCTTATGAACCATATTGAAGCTCAACCTCTTTAAATTGAAGAAAGAAAATAAGTTTAACCTTAATTTTGGTTAAACTTATTTTCTTTCTTCAACTTATTTAAAGAAGAAAGCCGTAATTTTTTTTTCCTTTTGACTATAAATCCATATCAAATAATATAACTCAGGTATATAAAAATATTATTTATAACATGTGGGGAGGCTACTCATATCGAATTCTTCTTTTATTAAAATATTTTTTGGTTTATACAATTTTGAGATTGTTGTCAATGCTAAATTAAACTCATCTTCCTTTAAGATTAACCCCAGAAGATAACAGTCTCCATGTTGAATATGCTTTCCTCTACATTCAAATAGGCTTAAACTTAGAACGAATAGCCTCCCTATCTCTTAGTTGTTATTTTGTAAAGAAGGTAGCCCATTTAATTTTTTAGATTTCAATCAAGTGTATGTTTGCAACAGATAAATTAGATCCGAGTCATGCTCTATTTTCTAGTCTTCAGGCTGAGCAGAAGGAAAGCGGTGACTTAGTTTTCCATTTATCTATGAGCCCAATGGATTTTGGCGGGAGACTGCTATGGCAACTCGTATGGAGCTACATAACTTACGATTACAACTTTCTGTTGCACTTAGACGATGATTATTATTTGTGTTTAGATCGTCTAGTAGCAAATCTACCACTTCATCCAAAAATGATCCAATATGGCTATTGTCATTGTTTGGAAAAAATTGTAAGACCCACAATTAATTTATTTACATATTTTGTTTAGATACTATAAATTTTAAAAGTCAATTTAAAAGAGTTTAACTAGAAGTAGGTTGATAAGAAACATCTTTATTTCACTTTAGAATTATATTCATCTTTGTTGTAGAACTTTTATTCCTTTGTTGCATAACTTTTTATTCCTTCAATCTATAAAATTAATAAGTAAACTTCGAGTGAGTTTTTTTTGATGCGGAAAAATCAGTGAATTTTCTACTTTTAAGTGAATTGAAAAGGCATAGAGTATTTTTGAAG
The DNA here is from genome assembly GCF_058129835.1 of Hydra viridissima. Lineage (NCBI taxonomy): Eukaryota > Metazoa > Cnidaria > Hydrozoa > Anthoathecata > Hydridae > Hydra > Hydra viridissima. The sequence continues at coordinate 683,847 of NW_028324316.1, read as the reverse complement.
TGCTTCCACTTGAAAGTAGAAAATTCTCTTTGTCATTTTGAAAGTAGGAAGTTTATAGGTTTAGCTAAGGAAAATCAATAAATGCATAGTAGCTACAGAGGAGAGTGAATATTGTGACTTGTGCTCTGAAAAAAACAGTTTCAAACGTAAAATCCTGCACTGGAGACTTATCAATGAGCATTGGATATCACAAGAAATTTCATAATTGTAATTTCGTTGCGAAAAGTGCTAGAACGTATAATGACGTTACTGAGCTAATGATTTTAATAGCTTTTTTTTTACCAGTGAAAACCAAAAAATTGTAAATATGTGTTTGCGGTTTTTTATGACGGTTTCTTGGGAATATTTTTGGAAAACTATCAGTATAAAAAAACGAGAAAATTTGAAAGGAGAAGTTTTTATAAGGAGAAATTGTGATTCATCAATGTGTTTGTTGCGAAAAAGCTACAATAATGCTTTTCATTCCTCTAAATAGATTCGATTTTCTAGGTGTTGTCACAAATAATTACCTTGTCTACGTTGGTAGTTTCAAGTTTTATTTAGAGAATCTAACTACCTACTGTACGTTTTTATAGCAGAACATGTAGATTCATGTGCCATCATTCCTAACTTTTTGTGAGAAAGGAAAAAATTAACCTGGTAATCTTCGTAAAGGAGATTTTCTTTTCAGCTACATATGCGAAATCCTTCATAAGTTTTGTATCAAAATATTAATAGGAATTGAAGAAGAAAAGAGAAATATTTTTTTTGAGGTTTACTTCTCACTCCATAAACAATAAAAAAGTTGAATTAACTAAAGTGAAAAAAAAAAAAAAAAAAAAAAATCATAAGACTTTAAGATTCTTAAAATTTTAGTTTAAATTTAAAATTTTAAATTCTATAGTTTTCTTCTTTTTATTGCACTGTATTATTACATGTTTTTATTCCTCATAAACTATATTACAACTTCGGCTGATCGTTTTGTATTACTACATTTCAAATAAAATATATCATGTTACTTTGAGTTTTGTAAACTTCTATCTATTTAATATCTGTGACGGAAGTATTAACTCATTTTAATTTTAGGTCCGTGTTGATGAGGGTTTCGTTTTATTTTCAAAAGATGTCATACTAAAAATGTTAAATCAATCTGAAGACCAAATGATTTGTCACCAATACGGAGATCAACAAACAAGCCTTTGGAATAATGCTATTCCAATCGAAGAAGAATATAGCTGTTCTACTGTGATTCATCATGATCCTCCGGCACAGTTCATCCCAGAGTTTAAAGATTTTAGAAACGCAAGTTCTTATTTTATTGCAATTCATGGCTGCTCACCAAGCTTAATGCGAAATCTTTGGTTTAATGATCATTCAATTATTTCAAAAAATAACGAACCACTTAAAAATGATGAAAAATATAAAATGAAAAACCTGCTCAATGATACATATTCATGTGCGCTTAGTAAGTCATTTGATTACAGAGTGTTTCAAGACCCCTGGTTTGCAGAACCTCATTTATGCAAAGAGCATTTTGTTTGGGGATCTAATCAAAGCTACAAAGGTCGATTGGGATAATTATTTCGCTTGTAATTAACAGGTAGTTTGTGGCATTTTTTTGTATGAATAAAATAGATCAAGTTCAAATTAGAAATTTTATTTTACCAGAATTTTAATTTTTTTAATTTAAATATATATTTTTTATTTATCTATATTTATTTACATAGTCTTTTTTATTTAGGGCAAAATTGCTTAAATCGTACTCCTCAAGAAAGAACCCGTTTAAAACTTACGATTTTTCAAAAGAATAAAAATTATTTAAAACTTGTATTAACGGGTGTTCTCTCAAAAATAGATCTACTATAAAACATTAAAAAACAAGTATAAATATTTTGTTTTTTTTTTTAAATTAAGTTGAGTTTATTTTGCAGGACTAATACATTTAGTCTTTTTAATCGTTTATTTTTTGATAATCCTTTAAGAAGAATGTAATCGGTCTTCTTTTAGCCTAGCTTGCAAAAATAAATCTCTAAAAATCAAAAAATCTTTGTATTTATTGTTTTATTACTCTATATCTAAAACAAATCAGTTTAAAAAAAGAATTGATTAAAGGATACCAGAAAAAAAGACATTTAAAAATACATCAAATGCTGTTATTAGAAATTTTCTATAAAGTAACTTGCGTAAAAATCTTGGTAAAAATTATGGTTGATACATAAGTTAATCTTCAATTGGATGGGTTACATGATTCTATTTTAGAATTTTATGACGCCAAAACCGAAATATGTATGTCAGGAGATGAAAAGTTAACTCGTAGCCTGGTTTTTGTTACGAACACATTAGATCTTATTCTTCACATGATGTAAGAGAGAAGCAAGAAAGAAGCTTAGCTACTTACTCCAGCATAGCTAGATTTTCAGTAGATTCAGGACAGAGACTAATAAAATGTATTTTAAATGTCTTTGATCCTTTGAACAATTATTAAAGCTCAATAACACTTGATAATGCTGGGATAAAAAGTTTTACAACTTTGTCTTTGGTAGAAAATGTTTCTAAACACAATGGAATCCTCAATATCTTCCCAGATCTAGTGAGGCTAGAGGATGCTAAATACTCCAATGCTTTTGACTATATTTCTCTAAAAGCTCTTTATCTTGATGATCCTTCAGAAACATTCTTTGAACATAACATCCAACCGCCAAATCTTGACCTTTTTGTTGGGATCATTTTAATGTTTGTAAAGATTTTAACTTCTCTGCGGTCTAGGTTTTAGTCATCGCTAAAGACTAAATATATAAAATAATCAAGGCTTATACAGTATTGGGTTTGATTACCATCAAACCCAATCCTCTATAAGCTTAGTTCTAACACTCTTATTGTAATTCTAATATATGTGTTTCTTTCATATCTTATCTAATAGCATAAAAAATAAATCAATGTGAACAAATAAAATGCAAATTCTTTTTTTGTGGCTAGCGTAAAAGGAAAAAAAACTTAATTTTTGTAACTTGATAAAAAGTTTATCACAAGTAGAAAATCGTGTAAGAATTCTACCTTATTCGCCTTATTGGGACTAATTATAGCAAAAAATTTGTTAAACTTATACTCAATAGTTTTTGGCTCATTTTCTCCATTTTGGCATTTTCTAAGAGGTCCTGAGACGAAAATTTATCCAATTTCGGAACTGGTCCAAGCTTAAGTTCCTTAAATTAGGGTAAACTGACCAATATCTGGCCTCTTCCGAAAATTTGATTAGCAATTTTCCTAGGACACTAGTATTAAAAGTAAGTTTTTGAGAATTGATGAAGCAGGCTTGGAATTAATATATTACCTCAAATAATGTTATATCTTGTTTTTGAGCTTGTAGAATTTATCCATATAATCCAAATATAATTCCACCTGAAGTTTTCATGCCTATTTCTTTATACATAGAACCCAATTATCAAAACAATGAGAACTTGTTTAATATTTTAAGCAACCTTCCTCTTGCATAGAATGACCCTGGTGAAGCAGAAAAATGCAATATTTACCAATTTAAGCTGATATTGACTGTTTTTATTTGATATTGACTGTTTTTATTTCAATATCTTTAGCAACAAAGCACTCGTTAATATTAAATTTTGACCATACATATTCAATTCCTAAACCATCCCCAGGAAAAAATATAGTTACAGGTAGTATTAATACTGAAAATGGGGCCATTTAATTGAAAAATATTTTCCATTTAAAAGTCACACCTTTCCAGGATCCAAATTCTCATGTTTTAACTTATCTTACTCAAATCATTAAAAAAAAAACGAAAACAGCATTGAAACAAAAGTATTTTTTGCTTACATCTCAAGAAGCACTAGGAAACAAAAATGAAGAATTTCAAAAAAAAAAAAAAAAATCAAACAAAAAAAAAAAGAAAATGTTAAGTTAAAGGGAAAAAAAGCAGGAGGGAAAAAGACAAAAGTTCCAAACTGTAAAAAAAAAAAAAAAAAAAAAATTGCGAACAATTTATTATTCTTTTGTTTTTATTTTAACTTTAACAATGTTGTTCTAGTTTCTTGCTTATATAATGTTTATTCTTTCAGTTTAAATTTTTTCTGTTTAAACTCGTAATTTATAAAAGAAATTATGCTTAAATCTAGCCGATGACCAGAATTAAGTGATAACGCACGAGGAGGCACCACGCAACAAGAAGTCAAACAGACTTCGACACTTTTTGCTAAGCGGAATAAAAGACGCTCTTTTAGTATTTACCGAAATGGCTTTTTCCTAATATGATGTAATAAGTCTAATAAATGATATTTTGATTATTTGAGCATGTGACGTTTAACACAGAAAAAAACTGCAAGGACACCATATTCTTGAAAAGATACGCTACAGGAAAATAGAAAACGTATCTAAATACAATAGAGATATGCTTATAAAGCTGCTAGAGTTAATTAAGGTGATACCCTGATATCTTTCTAGCCTTTCTGGTTATGTCAAATCTTTTGCTTGTTGCAGTCGAGATATGCAAGCTTTGTGGACGATCTAATAAACGATTTACATGCCAAACTTGTGTCGTTAATGGAAATTTTGTTAATAAAAGTGATGTAGACATCACTAGGTAATAAAGGTTATTTTTAAAACAAATTGCTGGTGAAAATATGGAGCTACATTTTCTCAGAATAGACCATTAAATTTTTTTTATTTCATTGATTATTTTTTTTACTTCATCGATTATAGAATCTTGTAGTTCAGTAGTACAAGAATGATTAAGAATTGACTTCTATTATCATTTCGTTGTCAATAATCATAAGATTTTGTGTAGAAAAACTTTTAAAAGAAGACAAATAATATACATCTCAAATAAATCAGTTAAAACTGATATATAAAAGATCTTTAAGAAATTACTAAAAAAAGCTATTTGTATGTATGTATGTATGTATGTATGTATGTATGTATGTATGTATGTATGTATGTATGTATGTATGTATGTATGTATGTATGTATGTATGTATGTATGTATAGTATCTACCTATTACTCTATCAGTTTATCTACCTGTCAATCTATATATCAATATTTGTATATCATCATATGTGTACTAATATATATATTACAAAATAGAATAAATCATGATCCTTTTTCAATTAAAGTTTTTTTTGGTTTTTTCTATTTTAGCTATGCTTCAAAAAAAAAAAGGTTAAAAATTGTTGTTGCAGTCCAACAAGATTGCTTAAATAGGTGAGTTTTTTTTCTCACAATAAATAGTAGCCACAACATGATATATATATATATATATATATATATATATATATATATATATATATATATATATATATATATATATATATATATATATATATATATATATATATATATATATATATTAGTCATATCCCCTTCTAACAATAATTTTAAATTAGTAAATATATTAACTTTAAATTATCCTAGCATATTTAATTTTTTAGCAAATTCAAATTTGTTTAAAAGTTTATTGTAAGGAGACTTTTTCTTCAAAGGCTATATTTACTCTTAATATTATCTAAATGGTTTACCATTTTTAGTATAAATAGATTAGCTTGAAATTTAAAAAAGCATAGAATCAATCAACGTGTAAATGTAAACAGTTAACTCCTGAAATTATATAAATAATGCATATTCCTTATTATTTATTGATTGCCATCATTTAATAAATTGTTAGCATTAGTTTTATCAGTTTGTCAGTAAGAGAGCCTGGCAATTATTACAGACAGTTCTTGGTACCGTGTTCTTTTATTTTTGCTTTTTTGCAGTAAAAACAAAAGAACATGGCTAAAATCATACTAACTGTAGTGGTTCTCTTATTTTAATCCTCTGAGTAGCAACAACCTAGTAAATGTCCGAAAAAAACTTAGTCATTTTTTGACAAAATTATAAATGATCTTTCTAAATAACTTGAATTTGGAATAAATTGTCATCAAGTTCTGTTTACTTTTAAGATAACAGATTGCTGACCTAGAAATGCCCATTTTAATGTACAGTTATTAATTATTTTTTTTTTATAAATTTGAGTAAAATTCTATACTGAAAACATCAGTGAAAAAATTTCAGAGATTCATACAAAATTTTGGAGTGAACTTTTTCATAGGATCTGTTTTTTTCAAACATAAAAAAATCTTTGATATAGTGTAAAGTTATACTGAAAATATGCTTATAAGATTGACCCCTGGAATATTATTACCGTAATAAGCTGGAATGTAGAAGTAGTTTTTTCACTCATAAAAGTTGACATTTTTTTTACAGGCTGCACGACTTTGTTGAATATACAAAAAGCAATACACAGGTTTATTTCTAAAGATTTTCAAGTTGTTAAGTTTTAAATATCTGTTTATTCTCTGATATATGTTTTCTAAAATTAAAGAAATATAAAAATATGTTATCTTACTAATAAGAGAAATGCAAATCTTTTTTTTTCGGAAATTCTATTTTTCAATTTTTCTGTATTGCATATTTAAATATCTCCCAAGAGTTTGGTACAGTTTGTATTTAAAAATTCTCTGTTAAAACATTTCATGATTCAAAATTATTTTCAAAAGTTTTACACTTTTTCTTCTTCCTCTTCAGAGATGTGACATTGTTCTCCTTCAAAATCGCATTGAATCTTTAAAAAAAGTAATATCTCAAGAAAAGAGTCACATGCAGTATGGTATGTTTTGTTATTCTTTTGCTTTATTTTGTATGACATCCATATTAAGTGTAACATCCATGTTAAGTATATCATATAAGTAATGCTTAGAAAATTAAAAAAAAAAAAAAGCAGTAAGAGAGTTTAGATTTTCTATAGTTACAGCTCTCTTAGAAAGTGTGAAGTTTATAGAATTTATTGACTTATACATTTTCTTTGTTATGGACTCTGGTAATGAATAAGAATATTTTAAAAGTATTCAAGTATTAGTATACTTTTTAACAATTTATAAAAAAATATCTAATTTAAATATCTTTCTTTTTCTCAGTTGTCTTTAATTAGTTGTATTGTTTGTAATTTTTCAGAGACTTTACTTTTTAATTCTTAGATAAAGAAGAAAATGAAAAGTTAAGAATGCAATTATCTGATCAAAGGAGGTTAATTAGCAAACTTGCTGTCAAAGCAGAGGAATTAAAAAAAGGAATCCAGTTACAGAATAAAAAAGTAAGTTAAGAACTTCTTTTGCTAAAATGTTAATTGAAAAAGATTGACTTTTAGTATTATTTTTTATATTCATATAGTGTATGTTAATGAATTTTAAGTAAATGATTTTTTTATTGAGTTTTGGTACTTTTTGAACTTTCTTTCTATTTGTACTTTTAAGAGTAAAAATATACTAATCAAGCTCAGCACTTTTTACTACAGTATTTTCATGTTATAATAAAAAAATGTTTTTGGTTATATTTTCATTAAGAATATAACACTTAGTAAGGAAGGAAGATATAAAGTACCTCAACAAAAGAGAAGTAGTTGTTTATTTAAATGCTTTTGTTTTCAAGCAAAAACTTCAGCGTTATAAAGAAAAATTGGAGAAGAAAGAAAGAGATTTAAAAAGTCTTCGTGTCTTTAACTTACATTGTTTGATTCGTGATATATTTACGCTTTCAGTGAGGGAAGTATATCCACAATTTGGCACTCCTCCACGATCTACATATATTACACAAAGTATACAACATTTTGCTTTGCTGTTTTATCACATTTTAAGGACTGCATTATATATAGCATAAAATAGTTTCTAACTTTGATGAAAACGCTTTTTTCAGAAGATTGCCTTGATGTTGTGTCTCAAAACATGTCTTCGTCTGCAGAGACAGAGTTAGAAGAAGCAACTCGGACTGTTCATGTAGGTGGCCAGTGGATTTCTCAAGACTGTTCACAAACTGAGCATACTATAGTAGGTGTAGGCATGCCATCAACAGAAGATTTCATGAAATACTATGAATGGTGTAAGTAATGCTTCAATAGCTGGTACATTGTCAATTTTAAATTATTTCAATTGTTTTTCCATAGTTCAATGACTTATCATTCAGAGAGATTTTCTTTAGTAAAAGTTTTTCTATAACTCAGGATATTTCTACTCTAACTCTAAAAAAAACCATGAATTAAAGTGGTATAATACAAGTTAAATACAGTTTTAATGTCTCAATCCTTACAAAAGATAAAAATTTAAACATGACACATTTCAAAAAAAGTATTTTTTTATAAGCATACTTTTTAGTTTTTTCTGAAAATTCAGTCCTGGCCAAGCTAATTAGATTTTGTTGTAATTAATTTATTTATTATATTTTGAAAATGACTTACTTTCTCTTAAATGACTCAAAAATTTTGTTCAGAGTAAAATACAGATGAGCAATTGCAATATTTTTTTTTTTTTTTTTGCAAAACAACTTTGCATTGCTTCTAAAACTTTTTTTTAAGGCTTTTCCTCTTTGTCAAAAATAATTAGCTTAAATTTTTGGAAATGCTAGTTCTACTTTGTCTTGGTTAAGTGGTGCAATAGTTTTTAAACTATAATTCTATCAATACAAGTTAACTCTATTATTATTATTGTTGTTGTTATTATTATTGTTGTTATTATTATTATTATTATTATTATTATTATTATTATTATTATTATTATTATTATTATTATTATTATTATTATTATTATTATTATTATTATTATTATTATTATTATTATTATTATTATTATCATTATCATTATTATCATTATTATCATTATAATAATAATTATTATTATTAATATTATTGTTACTACTACTATTATTACTATTATTATAGCTGTATGTACACAAAAGAAAAACTTTTTTTAAATCAAAACTTTATCTAAAACTAGTCAGATATACTAAACATTTGTTAAAATCCATTTATTAAAAAACAACAAGACAATCAACTAAAACCATTTTCTACAATTATAGTAAAGTCGTACAGGAATGAACCTCGAAACCCAGGTATTTTTTTTAATTTAATTTTTTTTATTTTATGGCTTTGACCTTTTTATGTAATTGCTATTCTAAACATTTTTTGATATTTAGAATGTCAAACGCCTCTTCATGACTTGCTTGTCTTAAGCATACCAGCGTCGCTTACATACACTGCACAACTAACTGATGTCATCGCTTTTTATTTGGGTATCAATCTTCCTAATAAAATTGATTATAAGTAAGAACTCATTTGTAAGGAAAGTATTTATGCAGATCACTTCATTAAAAAATTGACCTTTTTTTTTTACGAAAGACCTTTTTTTTTTACAACAGTTAATCTTAATAGACGGTTAGGAAAGTTGTAAGGGAATGACTTTGTAGAACTATCTATATTTATATATTACACATTAGAGTATTTATTTGTTACACATTTGAGTCTTTGCAAAATGTGTAAATGAGTTAATGAGAGAAAACATAATATAATAATACTTTATAACAATACTTTTATACTTTTATTTTACTTTTTGTTTTATACTTTTAAGTAAAGTTTTTTTTATGAAATTTTTTTTTTTTTTTTTTATGAAATTTTGTTTTTGTTTTTTTACTATATATTTCTCTTTTATTCTTTTTATTTTTTCCAAGTAATTTTAGTCTATTGCAAGTTTCACGACTTCGTTTATATGAAACTGTCAACAGGCTTTCTCAAAACGTTTTGCAATTATGCTTTTCTCAGGTAACTCTAAAAATGTTTTGTAAAGAAAAAAGTTTAAGTTGTAGAAATCAAGTTTTTTAAATTATAATTTTCTATAAATATAAAGAAGATTATTCACTAATTTCCATTATTTCCTCAACAAATATACTTCTGTTATATTTTTTCTTTTAGCGCATTCCGATAGCTGATCTTCATCCGGAGCTTTTGTTAAACAATATAAAACTTTGTTTATCTTCACAGGATCTCGGCTGGTTAGTTCCAGAATAAGATTTTTTTAGTAACGGTGATAACTACGAGGTGGCGGTGGTGATGGCAGAGACAAGGATGAGAATGATGGTGGTGATGATTTTCACTAATAAATGTTCACTTTTTGTTCAGGAATGGTTGTTTCGAGACTTATGAATTCAAGTTTCGTGAATGTCCGTTTGATTCTGACAGCAGCGCCGAGGAGCTAGATTACGATTCACAAAGTGATACCAATGATATTGAACCTGAAGACTGGGATCAACTTTCTGATTTACCTGACGATCACAGTATCATTCGATCAGAAAGTTTCTCTCCCACTATGGAGCAAAGTAGAGAACGTTCAAATTCTGTATCAGCTTCTGGTTTAATGACGTCAGCTGCAGCATCTGTTGCTTCAGCACTCTGGTCATGGAAAAGACAGTAGTTTTTTTTTTTATACAAAAATGATATTTTTAATCTTATAAATATGTGCAAATAATTGATTTCTCAGTGATTATTTTTCGTTTATTATGTTTGCGAATGATTTTCATGTAATGCTTTAGCTAATGTGCGTAGCGTTGTAGATGTATTTATTTTTAACAAAATCAGAAACTATGTATGTTGTAATACAATATTGACTTTTTTGACTTTAGTCAAAAACGTTGCATTTCTAATTTTTACTATTAAAATCTCTTGGGTGAGACTTTTTGCTAAAAGGACATCACCATGGTTTTGTGTTTAAAATTAATTCATTTTTCTACTGTTACATTTCCGTATGCGAAAGACAGCGTAAACATGCATGTTAAAACTTTACAATCTCTACGATTTCAAATACAAACCGTCTCACAAGATGGATAATCAATTAAGATGAACGTTAGAATCCTTAGATCTTTTACATCTATAAACCTGATAAAAGTTTCGTAAGATAATCTGTAAATGCATTTTAATGTGAGTTACAACTGTACATATAAAGTGAGGTAAGACTTCGCCCACCTTTCTAATGATATATTACACTTGTCGGTCCTATTTATCCTTTCTGAGTAATTAAACGGTAAATTAAAACAACCCTATTAGCTATTTATTGTCATGTTTATTGTCACATGTTATTGTTACAAAATTATAAGAGCAGTTAATTTAAACTTTATCAATTAATTATACGAAAATCTCAAAAATTTGTACTCACTTTAACCAATATAAATTAAATTCTACTCAAACGTAACACAAAAAGTCAACGACAAATAGCAAGATCATAATTTTATTTTCAAATGACGTAAAAGATTCACCAAGAGTCGGCAGGCCGTAAAAACTTAATTCTAGAGATCAAAGCTTATTGTAATAAGGTTACGTTAGTGCTAGTCAAGGCACATTTAAAAAATATTTTAACAAAAAAGTATTGGTTGTTATGTTGCTGCCAGAAAACTGCATTTAAGGGTGACAGATAGAATAAAAAGATGTAAATGATGTAAGGAAAGACCAATGATATATATTAACTAGATGTCTAACTTCCGAAAAAAAGTGAAGCAAATTTTTTTTGCCACCAGCATATGATTGGATAATAACTCGTTTTGCCACCAGCATCTGATTGGTTAACAGATTTTTTACGGAAAAACGAATAGCAAAAATAAAACAAAACAAAAAAATATTTGTGTCAGTTAAATTAGAAAATGTTTAAAAAGTTAGTCAAATTGGAATGATTTTGTGAAATGCTTTAGTATTGGATAATTTTATAAATGTAGGTTAAAAGTAACGTCAGTTACTTTTAATTTTCTATTATAAAAAACAACTGCTAAGCTGGTAATTTTAGGTTAAAGGAAAAAGATTTTGAACCTTCGGAAAATATCAGAAGTATATTTATTTTAAATATTTATATATGAATGCCGAGACATAAAATTTATTTAGAGTTGTTCCAGATTATATCATATATAATATAATGTGAATATATATATATATATATGCATACATACATATATATATACGTATATATATATATATATATATATATATATATATATATATATATATATATATATATATATATATATATATATATATATATATATATATATATATGTATATATATATATATATATATATATATATATATTTATATATTCAAATGATATTTTGTATGATAAAGTTTGGGATAATGTGTGTGCGTGTGTGTATGAATTTATAAAACAAGAAAGATATATTTTTAAAAATAATACTCTTTTTTTATTTAGAATAATAAATATGGTTAATAATTGCTCAGTCTACAACTGTAAAAGCAGATTTGATAAAAGTAGTTTAATTTCTTTTCACAGATTCCCTTTAAATGATGAAATTCTTTGTAAAAAATGGGCAACGGCAGCTAAATGTTTACAAATTACACCTAGTAAATATAGTAGAATCTGCAGTAAACATTTTAGGTTAGAAGATTTTGAGTGCCAAGAGAATGGGAAACGTGTTCTGAAAAAAAATATTGTGCCTTCAGTATTTGACTTCCATTTATTATTGAACAAAAATAACAAGCGAAATCAGCTATATAATGATGATACATCACACATTAAAAAAACATATTGTTCTATCTCGAATAAAGAGGTAACAGAGCCTGACCCTAACCCTGACCCTAACCCTGAAATTACAAATACTATTAAAAAAAAAAATACTTGAACAAAATTCTCCAAAAAAACTATTACTTAAAAAAAAGATTAAAATATTAAAACAAAAGCTTAAACGAAAAGATAACAAAATTGCTTCACTTAGCAAAGTTATTCAAAAATTAGAGAAGAAAAAAATTATTTCCATTGATGTTGCAGAATTACTTGAGAACAACTTCTCTGGGTTGACTAGAGAACTTTTGAAATCTGAATTAAAAAATAGAGGCAAAAAAAAAAGGGGTATAGATACTCTGAAGAAGTTAAAAAATTTGCCTTAACATTGCACTTTTATTCCCCAAGAGCATATGAATTTGTTAAATCTACATTCTCATTACCTGCCGTAAGCTCACTTTCAAACTGGACATCTTCTGTAGATTGTTCGCCTGGGTTTTTTGGAGATGTTTTCAAATTTTTACAAAATAAGACCTTTGAGGACTCATCATACAAAGAATGCGCATTAATATTTGATTCTATGCATATCAGGACTGCTCTGCGGTATGATAATGTTACTGGATCATATGAAGGTTTTGCTAGTTTTGGAAAAAATATTCTAGCATATGACCAAGATAAATTAGCAACAGAAGCACTTGTTTTTATGGTTGTCGGATTGAAAGGCCATTGGAAATGTCCTATAGGCTACATATTGTGTGATAAAATTTCCTCAACAGATTTAAGTTGCTTAATTAAAAATGCTTTAGATTTATGCGCTACTCATAACCTGAATGTTTGGAGTATAACATGTGATGGACTTATTTCCAACTTTAATGCTATGAAGAATCTTGGGTGTTCATTTGGAAGTAAAATTATAGAGATACATAGTAGTTTTCCCCATCCTGAATATGATCATCCTATATATTATATCCCTGATCCTTGTCATATGCTTAAATTAGCTCGAAACGCTCGGTATCATTGTTGATGAACAAAATCGATATATTAAGTGGGATCATATTAAAGCATTGCATAAACTGCAAGAAGAAGAAGGATTTAAGTTTGCAAATAAACTTGGCAATTACCACATTGACTTTCACAGACATAAAATGAATGTTAAAATTGCAGCTCAAACGCTAAGTGGTTCAGTTGCTGATGCTATAGAGTTTTTGATGGTTTCAGGTCATCCATCTTTTATTGATGCCCAAGGCACAATTAATTTTATTAGAACTTTAGACAAATTATTTGACTTGTTAAACTCTAAAAACCTTTTTGAAAAAGGATCGAAGAAACCTTTGTTTTTGAATGAAGCTCCAAAATGGGTTGAAACCATAGAAAAATCTGTAAATTACCTAGTTAACTTATCAGACCTATCTAAAATTCCTTTAATTAAACACAGAAGAAAGACATTTGTACTTGGTTTCATTGTAGCAGCCACAAGTGTTAGAGATTTATCCCTTAACCTTTTATCTAGACATGAGAATCCTTTTAAATTTATTTTAACATATAAAATGTCACAAGATCATGTTGAATTATTATTTGCTTGTATTCGCGGCAAAAATGGTTTCAATAACAATCCAGATGCACGCCAGTTAAAATCTGCTTTGAAAAGAATTTTATTAAGAAACTCTATCATAGGATCAAAATTTAGCAACTGCCTTACTTTTGACCAAAGATCTTCTGGCTCAATCTTTTTATTAAAGTGGAGTAAAAGGAGATCTCCTCTTGTTGAATATAATACAATATCTAGTGAGGATTCTAACTATTTTAAAGACCTTGCTGGTTGTCTTTCATCAGTCTCTACTTCAATTTATAAAGAAGCTATACTTGGATATATTGCAGGGTTTATTGTTAGAAAACTTTATAGTAAAATTACATGTCTGACTTGTGCCAATAGTTTAATTTCTCAGAAGACTTTGTCCACTGATCACGATTATTCTTTATTTTGCAGTTCATCATGGAAAAGCTTTATAACTTTTAAAAATCGAGGTGGTTTAATCTTTCCATCCTGTAGTGTTTTAAAGATTGTCGAAAAATGTGAGCATGTTTTTAAAGTTTTGGTGTGTGGGACAGACCCTCATAATTTGAAAATATCTTCTAGAAAAAATCTTAAAACCATTCTAGTTCACTTCATAAATCAAAAACTTGCAAATGACTCACTGTTTACTGAACTAAATATACATGATTTAGAACATGAGATTTTGACTGAAGACATGCATTCTTCACAGCTTTTAAAAAAAATTATAGAGAAATATTTAACATTGCATCTTTACTCATATGGTCAGTTATACACTAGGAATGAATTGCATAAAGGAAAGATTGGATTGCGTCAACAGTCCAATAAGCTTGTTTTGTTCAAAGGTTTATGAAAAATAACAATAGTAATATTTAATATTATTTGTATGCTATTTATGCCAAAAAAGAAAATTACTTCTTTAAAAAAATATATGATTACTGAAAATTCCTTAATTGTAACTGTAAACTGTAAGTTACAGTTTTTTTAACTAGTTAAAATTTTTTTATTGAAAACCTACATTAAAAATATATACCTATTTATATCAGCAACACTTTTGATTTCTTTCATAATGGAATATGTGTACTTTTATAACAATAACTCAAAGATTTTCAACAGGGTACTTTTAAGTTACAGTTGTAAAAGTCAAAAACATATTTTTTGCCAACATATATCTGTATTTGCGAAGTAAAAATGTAATATCTTTGTATTATATAATAACTTTTAACTTTCTTTATCTACTAACGCTTTTAAGTAGCTGTGTTTAAATAACAGTTTGTAAATATGTTAAATATTAATATGTCCAATGTTTAAAGTTAATCAACATCGCCAGAAATTTTTCTTCTTTGCTGCGGCTACCGGCTTAACAACCGTCAAAAACTTGCTTCACATTTTCTAACGGAATTTTTATGAAGTTAGATATCTAGTTTATATATATCATTGGGAAAGACTTCACTGGTCAGTGGAAGTTTGGTCAAAGCTCAATTTTAGTGAGTGGTATAATAGATATTTTGAGGTAGGTAATTCAAGATTTATCGTTAAAAGATTAGCTTCAGAGAAATATAAGGAAAGATTTTGTGTACCAAGAGTACAAGGCGGTGGCGGCTCGATAGATATTCGGGGATGCATTTCTCAAAAGAGGATAGGATTTCAAAATATTTTTACAAGGAGAATTAACTTCATAAATGCAAAGAGACCTTGAAAAAGAAGCTTTTACCTAGATCATTATGCTATATCATTTTTTTAGAACGCATAAAATCTGGATTTTTTCAACTGGACGGCGCAACAGCACATACTTCCAACTTTGTGAAAGAATGGTTTCTAAGGCAACATTATTCTCTTCTACCCTAGCCAGTACGATCACCAGGTCTGAGCCCTATCGAATACTTTGGTTGTGGATGGACAAGAGTTTATTAATGAATGTGAAAAAAGTATTGCGCAATTGAAATTTGTACTGGAAAATATTTAGAACGAAATTCCACTGGAATTATGTACGCATCTGATTGAATCTATACCAAAATGTATTCATAAAAGCACGTGGTAGTTATGCAAAATACATTTTTTTTATTATAAGTTTTTGACTTGACTCTCTTTTTTAATTGATTTTTTTACCAAAACGATATAATTTTTTATTTTGGCTGTATTCCAATGTATTTCAAATAAAAATTAAAAAAAAAAAATCTCTCTTCTTTTGTTTTATTTTTTTAAAAAAGCATGGAAATAATTTAAGTAATCGCTAAAAAAAATCTAAATAATCTTATATTTTGAAAGCCACTGTATAATCCTACAATAAGAGGTTGTAGTCGATATGTGTAGTGCGTTTGGTATGTTACAAATACAATTTCGTTCTCTCTGCAAAACATAATTGGTTCAAGAAGAGCAGTGGACTCATGGTTGTCTAGTGAAATTAACATTGGACTATCCTTTATACAGTTAATATGATTCTGGAGTTTGCTTCAAAGCTTAAATGAAACAAACTTCATTTATCCAACCAAAAGGGTTTGTTAATCCTAAGCTACGCCCTCTGGTGCACCTTTTAAAAATCTTTTTTAAAACGAACTCAAGGAACTATAAACACTGGTGGGTTTGTGTTGCCAGTTGTTCAAACTGTTGCACAAAATGTGATCATTTCTCTTCATTCAGCAAATACAGCTTGTCGAACCTGCTTTATTACCTTAGGAGCAACTAAATGAGGAGTTTGCAATACAATTGATGCTCCCGTTTCATCTGTATTAAAAATTCGGTTGAGTGTTTTATATTTTCGCAATGCGTTTTATAATTTATAAAGTATTTGGATTTAAGCTTGTTCCCATCAAAGACTTATATTTTCAAGTTTGAGTAAACTAATTGATGGATGCCTTCTCATGAATCCTTTCATCCAGTCTACTACAGCAAGTTAACTATCTAACCAAGATTTGTTAATTTCAAAGCCAAGACTCCAACTATAGTCGTAGGGACAATTTTCGAACTTGTTGTTTGTAAGTAAGAAAATATTGGATCATACTACTTTTAATTAAATATGCAACTAGGAGGTCTTCTTGCTGAGTTGTAATTATCTACTGGTTTGTGTATTTAGAACTAAATGTGTACTTCTTATTTATCTCTTCTAATTTTAAGGGATCTTTGTAACTTTTAATTCTGTTATGTCATCAGGTATGTTATTGATTTTAGCCTTTCTCTGATAGATTTCTTGTCTTTTGTTACCATATTAATTGCAAAACATACTTTCTCCTCTGATAACATGCATCTTGTTCTTTTTCTAATGTGCATGCGTGGTTTTCTCTGAAAACATAAATTTTAATCAAATAGTTAGTATTTAAACAATAATGTTTAAATTGCATATGTGCATAGTGTATGAAAACTTTAGCAAAACATTTGAGAATAAGAAACACATTATAAAAAATATATTTTGACATACCCACACTGTACCAAATATATATGTAATATACAGAACAGATATTAAAAATTCTGTCAAATGCTTCCCCATTTCAATATACCAATCTTTCACCTTTTGCGAGCGAGTGCTTCAAAGGGAAACATTTTTTTTTTTGTAATTAAAAACTTTTCACTTTTTAATTTAATTTTATTCTTTTCTTGAGTTTTAGGTTTAAATTTAAATTTGAACTAATTAAAAATATTAATAAGTTAAAAACAAATTTAACCATTAATAAACACTCAAAAAAGAAGTGAATTCGTCATACACATTAAAATGTAAAAACAATCAGCATAGTGGCAAAATAAACAAATGGTAAATTTACAGGTTAGAAGTTCTAAAAACCGAACTATATAATCTGTGAAAGAAGTGATTATAGGCAACATTTGATATCTGCATTCATAAATTTAAAATGATTTAAAACGCCCTGTGTACCATTGGTTACCCTGTACCAATAATCACCCTGTACCAATGTACCACCCCTCTATAATATATTTTTTAATTAATTTCTTTTTTAATTGATGATAGTTAAGAACTGAAAACCGAATTTCAACTTCGGCTTAAAATTCTATTCTGCACAGAAGTTTGAGCCGAAGTCAACTTCGCTTTCCAGTTTTCCAATCCGAATTTTAACGAATATTCACCGGTGTCATGTTAATATTTTACTCCGTTGAAATTTTACTGCGCAGTAAATTTTTAACGCTATAATTTTACTGCGCAGTAAAATTTTAACGTTAAAAATTTACTGCGCTCGTTATTTTTTTACTGTTATCAAGAAAAGAAGAGATGTTAAAGTTTTTGGGAGGGGCGGGTAAAAATATACATGTTTTATAAAACTAAGGGTACTTCAATTTTTCTTTTAATGAAACTTTTATTATTTAATGCATACATTAAATGATAGTTTACTTTCCAGGCCAGATTTTGATTCACTTTTTTATGTAAAGCTATGCATTTTCCCTTATTTTTTTTGCAATACATCAATTTGTTGTCTATAATTGCAAAGTTTTTAGATTGCCTTTTAAAGTTTGCCTTTTTTCCTCTCTCATTTACACCTTCAGGAAACTTTTTGTCATTCAAGTATTTTCTGATATCATGAAAGTTAATATTTTTGTACATCTTGAAAACGCCAAAAAAATAAACGCCAGAAACTGTATATTAAAAAAGTCAGTAAAAAAAATAACGATAGCAGTAAAATTTTAATGGCAGTAAATTAAAAACGCTACACCGCACAGTGGAAAATAAAGGTGTGTTTCGGACCAAAAATCGATAACTTTTTTGTTACTAAAAATAGAGATTTGAAATTTTGCACAAATGTAAAGTAGTATATGACGCTTCTTGTGAAATACTCTTTATAAGAATTTTTTGTAATACAATATTAAAAATAAATAAATAAAAATCAAAAACTTCAAAATTGGCAGTTTGTTAATTTACACTTTAACACAATGCTTTACAAATATATGAAAATACCTTAAAATTATTAAAAACTACGAAAAATACATAAAGTGCTTACCTACTAATTATAGAAATATTTAAGACAGTTTCTTAATAACAATTTTTAAATAGTTGTTTTTATGAAATAATGTATAGGTATATTAAGGTGGTACCAGGGTAAAGGTAACTTTTTAACAAGAAATTGAAAACTATTAATAGACTTTAGCTCTTTTCTATTAATGAACAAAAAAAATATATAAAACAGTAGCCAAATAAAAAAATTTTAGTGATAACGTCATTAATTATGCGCATAATTAGTGTTATTTTACCCCCAAACCTGCTTATTCTCTCATCTAATATAACTAACTCAAAAAGAGTCAAAACTGCTTGAAAATTTGAACATGAATTCTTTAATGTATTTAGAATGTTGTATATGAAACAGAATTTTTTAAACATTTTTAATTTTACCAGGTTGACATTCGAACTTTAAGATATAAAATTAAGGGAAGTTTGGGACAAAACCATGATAAAAATGAGTTTTAAATAAAAAATAACAAAAATTTGCTTCATAGACAACATTCGTAATATGTTCATCTTTAAATCTGCAAAATTTCAGCCCATTATCTATTTTCTATGAAAACTTATTTTTTCTGAAAAATTGAGATTTAGCGAGAAAAAAAGCGTTTCTAAGGTCGTTGTTATGAAGCAAGAGCCAAACTGCTCTTTAAAAAAAGGCCAAATTTGATTAAAATTAAGAAGATTTTTGACTTTTTGCAAAACGCATATTGAAATAGGTAGATTTAAGAATTCAAAACATTAATTTTGGTATTTTTCAAAATTTTATCAAAAATAGCCGTTTTTACCCTGGTACCACCTTAAAGGTACTATATCATAACTACATAGGGACTTTCAGTTCCTGAAATCAGTTCGTTGACTTTCAAAAGCTGCAGAGTATCTTCATCAAGTTCTTGCACATTTCACGCAAAGAGTTTATTTGGCTCTTTACTTCATCTACAATGACTTTAGTTTTCTTGGAAGTCTCTTTGCAAAATTCAATGCATATAGGTCGACAAAAACGAACATATGAAGGTGCCGGATTTTGCCAAACAACTGCGCCAGTTACTTTATCAATTAGTTTGATAGGCACCAAAAAACTAGTAAACAAATTTGCATCAGAAATAAGTTCAGATTCCTCTGGAAGTTTCTGCTTGTATTGGCTTTGGCCAGAGGAACCATCACAGCCCCATTTACTATATGAAAGTAAATGCTTGAATTCAATACTGTACAGAGAATCTATGGTCAAAGTTCTAGCTACAGTGTGATCCAATAAATCTTGCAGTTCCAGAATTTTCGCATGTGTGTTCGTAATTTCTATTGCAGAAGATGGTGGATAGCAGGTCTGTTTAATTTCTTGAATTTTACAATATGGTGGGAATATGGAACAGTTTCGTTCATTTGTCACCTTCCTCATATACAAATATTGTGCTTTTGTTAAATCTAAATCAATAAACACGCTGAGTTCTTCTTCATCAGTTAGCATATTTTTCTGGCTTGCGTTTTCCATAAAACTCGATGTTAATTTTTTTTTGTCTTTATCAGCAATCCTTAATGATTCCACAAGTTTTGCTTCTGCTTCTTCTCCTATTGAATTAAAGATATGCTCGAATCCATATTCCTTAAGTAACATGGAATTTTTTCTTTTTTTGCTGGATTCTGACGAATCTCCATAAGACACGCACGGCCTTCCGCGTTTTTCAAAAGAAGTAGATGGCGTGGAGTCGGTAATTGCCTCTTCTGAGTTAGGTAAAGATACATAATATCCAACCAATCACTGTTCTTAGATAAAAAAGCTTCCTTTTTCCGTGACGCCAGTATCCATCGTTTATTAAAAGACGGAATAATGTGCCTTTAAATACCACTAATGATGAAACACAAGTTGTCCTCAGAAAGTTGATAATTTTCTTTTAAAATTGTTGACAGTGCCTCAACTGTCATTCCTCCATCAATATAGGAAAGCAATAATTTACATTTCAAACACTTAAAAGTTGTCATTTTAACAAGTCACAAAAGTAACTTAAGTAATATTCAATAGTCAAACGAGTCGGTTTAATTTCCACTGTGAGTTTCTTATACTGATATAAATGTTTCAACTCTTTATATATTGGCAGTGTACATTCACCACAAAATGAGTGCAAAAATACAAGAATGCTATGGTATCAATAAAAAACTGATAATAAATTAAAAAACATATACCAAGCTATTGTTATAAATGAACAAAATTTGAAACCACGATAAAAAGCGGTTTTCTGTTTTTTTACTTTTCTCGATAATTTCGGAAACCGCACGTTTCTGCAACTCATTCTTATACATGTTTTTAATAAACACCTAGGCTACAATACTACATTAAATGTAAAGCGTGGGGAAGCGTGGGTAACTACCAAAAGTCTCAGTGAACTTGAAGAATATTATTTTTTTTCATTTATTTTATTGTTCAAATAATTACTCCTAAACTGAACAATATAAGTAAAAATGTATAATTTTCTTAAAATCTCCATAACATGAGCTTTTCAAAAATGTATAATACTTTATACTTATTCATAGAAAGTTTTATAGAAAATTCACTTTTAAAGTGATGAAGCGAACAGGTTTGAAATGAACATCCGCAAAAGTAATAAACAATAGGGCTTCAAATCTTTTATTTTTACATAAAATTATGTGAAATTCCTGCATTATAGTAATGATTGACTATTAAACTATTAAATAAAATTGAAATATAATGACAGTAGCGACATTAGTAAAAAACATTTATGATATGCTGTTGCTCTACAATTTTCCACTGTGCACCGGTCCTTATCACCCCGTATTTCCATTCGTTAGACGTCATTTATTTGGAAATAGTTAAAAACAACTCTTTACGTTGAGTAAGAAAATTTAAAAGCGTGCGAATATTACTATGAATAGAATAATGAAGAGAGACCTCGTCCATTTATTATATCTGCAGAATTATTAAAAACAACAACAAAAAAAAATACCCCCTTTTACTTTTAAAGCCAGATTTTTCAATAGCTAGCTAAACCAGCTCCGATCTCTTAATTCTCCATTTAACCGTTAGGGTTCTATTTAACCGCTTAAGGGCTCTATTTAACCGCTTCAGCACTGTTTTACTTCTAGTTAAGTCATCCTTTCATCGTTTCTCGTCATCGTTTCTCCTATTTTAGTCATCTTTTCATACTAGCACTTCACCATTTAAACAAAATATTAAAACATCCTCTACTAAATATATTATAATTTTTTCCTTTAACTACTAACTATATCAAGTTCTTAGTTTTCGTATGATTTATTATAGTTACACAGAACTAACATTAACTTTCGAGTACTGACACAGAACTTAAAATAAGGAAGGTTGTATTTGGATTACAATTGTTAGTTATAGCTTTCATATACTTGGAGAATTGTATAAATATGATAACAAATATGGGTAAAAGATATTCAAATGTGTAAATGAAAATGTTTTCATTTATTGCTATTTTTTAAATTTTTATCTATTTAGCATAACTTTTAGTAATGGAAGTAAAATCAAGACAAGCCTTTATTCCAACTGTTGCTCAAATTCAAAATGATGTTCTCACAAAAGTAGGTTTTGATATAATTTGTGAAAAACTTGTGGATTTCTTTACAAAACTTAAGGAATTACAAATTTTTTGTTTAGTATGCTCACCAACATTGGGCAACTATAAAAAATGAAGTATCCTATGATGCTAAGGTAACAATAATATAATTTTTTTTCTCTCTCAATGAACACACACACACACACACACACACACACACACACACACACACACACACACACACACACACACACAAACACAAACACAAACACAAACACAAACACACACACACACACACACACACACACACACACACACACACAGCTTATTATATTTATATTACGTTTTAATCTTATAATTTCTCTAGATTATTGATTTGATATATAACCAAGAGTTATTGGCTAATAAATTTCCAATCAAAAGAATTATGCTTTTGGAGTTCAGTCAATACTTAGAAAATTTCTTATGGAAATACTTTAATGAAGATGCAACAGATGCTCATGTTTTATCTATATGCTTATTAGTTAATGAAAAATGCAGAGAACGAGTACCACCATGGGAGGTGAGGTTTTAGCATTTAATTGTATATTATGTCTATGTGTTATATAAATTGCATTATATGATATGTGTTATAAATCTATTATGTAGAAAACCATTTGTGCTACACACTTATAAAAAGTTTACATAAGAAGTTTAAGGAATTTCATTGCAATTTACTTCATTAGAAAATATTGAGTCAAGTTTGATTTGTAAGGTAAAGTGTCTTTAGTGCTTGCTGGAAAAGATAAACTACACTAAGCAACAAATTTTCATGAAAGTGTGGTTTCATTTGAAGTTTGGATGTTTCTAGATAAAATTTTTGCATGTTAACTTTAAAAATCACTTCAGTTTTTGTCTAGCCTTCTTCAGTTTTTGTGGAGATAAGCAATATCTAGTGTATTCCAGGTGATTCCATTGGTTAAAAAACAATATCACTTTATTTATAAAGACAAATTGCAATTATTTTATTTACATTGAATTTGAAGTTAAATTTTCATAAACTGTCAAGTAGTTCATTAACCAGTTCCCTTTATTTTTCACTGTTTTTGTTTCCCAAAAAATTGGAAAGAACATGTTTGAATGCAACCCAGGCTCCTTTTTCTCTCTCTAACATTTTGCTTTATTTTTTCTGATGCAAACATCTGTTTCACCTGTGGTCCAGTAAACACCCCAGCTAAAACTTTGGCATCTGATAGTTTAGGAAAGATTGATCTGATCTCCTTAAATGTTTTGTCAGTGCCTTGACAAATTGTTTGGTCAAGCCCAATTTTATATGGAGGCAGAAGAATTTTGTCCACAGGTACTTGAGCAACAATTTTCACATTGTAGAACCCTGGCTGCAAATCTTTTCTTTCAGCCCATTCTCTTTGGAGTGATTTACAATGTCTTTGCTGTCCTACAATTAGTTAATCCTCCTTGCAGTCCAAGAAGAAAACCAATTATCTTAAAATATCCACACACATCCCACTGTTAGTAATCATAGTTGATCTTTTGCAGCAAAATCTTAACATTATTATAATCTTTGTGTAAGTATACACTGTGTCCAATTGGTATAGAAGAATGTTGATTTTTATTGTGAAGTAGTAGAGTCTTTAAACCCTTTGTAGAGCTATCAATAAATGGCTGCCGTTGGTCAAGTTGATGTGAGATACCAATTGCCTGAAACAGTCCCATCTCATCTGAACAGAAACAAAGAGATTTATTGGCTGTAAAGTATTGAGCATAGGATGTGTATCTTGTTTGGTACTTGGTAATTCTCACATTTGTTTCCAATAGATTCCATTCTTCAATCTGGATGCAAGCAGTTTTGGAAGATTCAAATCTCTAACTAGATCGTGAAGTTTGTGTTGGTTGGGAAAGTGAGGTTCCCAGATAGTTCCATAACCATAAAGTCCACCATGCAAAAGTAACAGTCATTTGGGTGATTTGCTGGCTCTCTCCAAATTATGTGTACTGCAAATGGCATCCTTTTCTTGCTGCCTCTCTTCCAATGTTGATTTACAACAGCCAAAGATAACATGAGCAACCCAGGATTTATCTTGGTTAATGTTTTTGCAATAAGTAACCCAAAATACTTCTTGTAAGGTTGGTGATATTTTGTACTGCTTGAAATTGCATATTTCAACTGAGCAGGTCCAATATAACATCCACAAACACAACAGAAGCAGTTTGCTGGTAATTTACAATATTTAGAAGCTATTGTAATAAGTAATTTAACAACTTTTAAGTTCCCTAAAAAGTATAGGAAAGAAAAAGTAATCAATATATAGTTACAGTAAAGAAAAAAAATCATTCGCTTATGCAACTTAAATGCCTAAAGCAACACGAAAATAAACTTCTCCATTAAAATTGTTGAATAATGAAAAAAACATTAAATAATAGACTGAAACAAATTTTTGTTGCCTAGTGTTACAAACACAAATAGGAGTTTTTAATTAAAGGCAAATTTTCCTGTAAAAAAATACTGGGCATTCTGTTCCCCAAGTACGGGGAACAAATTTCTATTTTTTTTTTTTTTTAATCTTGTTAGCGGTTATTTAATTGCTCATGTATAATTTTTGGTATTTAATTACAGGTATTTAAGACAAATAAAGAACACTTTGAGTTTTTCTTCCAAAAAGTACTTGAAATCGCTGTCAAAGGAGAAGGGGTAAATATCATCAAATAGCTAGTTTTTTAAAAAAGTTTTATTATGTTAAACCTTAGCATTTTTAGTTAATTTTTTATTGTTTAATTTCATATCATCTAAACTTTAGTATTCCCTCAAAGAATGTGTTATAATCCTGATTTTCCTGATCAGATGCTTCAATAGTTTGGTATGTGAAAGAAATTCTTGGTTTGTTAATCAATGTTTATCTCAAGAATTCATAAAAATCTTGTGATATTTTTAGGAGGTAGATTTAATCAGAGAGCAAGTCCAAAAGCTCATCAGTTTGCCGATGTGGTGCTGTTTACTACCAGTCTGTTTGTTTTTGTTTTTTTTATTTGCTTTTGCTAAACTTTAATTCAAAAGTTATTTTCAATCCAAAGGTAATGAACGTAAAAAAATTAAGGTTTTTAATCATGTTTCAAATACTCGATGACTCTTTGAAACTCTTTTTTTTTTAAGGGAAGACTTGAGCAAGAATTAAAATCTGTACCACAATACCAAAAATATTGGAACATCATTAAAAGAAAAGATAGTAAAGCTAGTCCCGAAGTTCTTAAAAGGTAAATGAATGCTAATAGGTGAATACTTACTGGGTCCTTTTCATTTCAAAATTCTTCTAGAAAATTAAAAGGAAGGTCACTTAACTATTACTAAAGTAATAACACATCACTTAAAGCATAAAGATCTCTTCAATAGGTTTTAAAACTTTGAAACACTTCAAATGACAATTCACTTCAAACACTAAATCTGATGGTAGGAGGCAATCTATAATACTGAAGTAGATGCAGTTACATTAACTAACCTACAAAATGAGCATACGAGAACCGAAATTTTAAATGAACTTTGTTAGCTAATGTGGAGAGTTGTCTTAATCGTTGCTAGCATTTTTCTTTTAACAACCATGAAATTTAGTCTGATTTGAGTTACTGTATTTTAGTCATTAAAATGTTTTGACTTTTTGAAATTTGCTTTTTTAATTGCTAAAAAACTTAAGTAACAGAATTTCAAAATTTAAAACTGCTGGATGTTTACATGTACAACCTCATAAAACAAAATCTGTAAAATATTTTAACTTGTAGCAACACTGATATTAAAATGGAGTTTTTTTTATTTAACAACATTAGAGAAATTTAGGAAATAAGTTGGCTAAAATAAATCATTTGCTAAAAGTCTGATTATTTGTATAATTTTTGTAATTGCTTACAAAGTAGTTGTTAACAATTAATAATTTAAAACATGTAAAAATTAAAGCTATTTTAAATTTTTCAGCAACTTATCTTTGAACTGA